>NC_064433.1:160313748-160624274 GCF_023343835.1 Lagopus muta
AGGATCAACGGGCATCATCATGGGCGATTCATGATGTGGCTGCAGCGTTCTATCATACATCATTTGGAGACAAGCAGCCTTTTGAACACTCTCTACTAACTGATCAGTTGTTCCAATAATGGCAAGAGGGTCACCCCGTTCTAAAGGGTTGAGACCACCTGCCCAATAGGCAGCCCTTTGTGTTAATGACCAGGGAGCACGACGGTTGCCAGTAGTTAAAAATACTCCTGGTCCCCAATAACCTTCTGGTTCCTTTTCTGTTAACCGAGTCTGGTCGCCACCAGTGAGACTCACCCTCCATACATGTTCTGTTTCTGATTCCTTTGGAGAGCGGCTAAAGTCCTTTTTGAGTTTTGCTAGTTTGGTGGCCGAGAAGGGAATTTCTTTAACATTCATTTGAGGATCTAGATCCTCACTGTTATCGAATGTGTATTCAGTTTTTATCAAAGGACGCAATGGGGCTATTGGAGTTTCTAATTTATCTAGCCTTTCCTTCATTCCTGGTAGTTCCACCTGAGGAAAAGTTTTTTCTCGAGGCAAACTGTGGGTGACAGTATGGCTGGCATGCTTACACGTTAGCAGTTCCTTAAAAGCCATTTGCAACAAAGCCGAATTACGTTTCTCTCTTTCTAATTGTTCCTCGAGATTAACTATTTGATTCTGCAGAGTTTTCACCAATTCTTGTGTAACTCTAACTGATTCCTGTAGTGCTTCTATGGTTTGGAGTTCTGCCGAATGCTTTTCATTTCAGAACTCCACGGCAGCTTTTAAAGCAGCCCCGAGTACGGCACAAATAAACGACTTTCCTTTTCCAGCTTGTGTACGAGCCCCATTCTGTAAGACACTAATGCGGTCCGAAACACTCTGCAAATTATGCCAATTTTGGCGTGCCCAGTCCACCCTTGATAAAGAGGGACGAGCACCATGCTTTTCTAAAAAGTCAAATAACACACCTTCACTTTTCTTACTGGCAATACTGTTACTCATTTCCTAATACAATGAAAGATCTATACTAAGGGAGGAGGAGGTACACATGTTCAAAAGCTCAGTTACTCCTTACCGCTCCTCCCAGGGAGATACACCACACCTAAACAAATGCAAATGCTCCAATCACTCCTCCCTTTCTTTGGGGGGAGCACAAAAAATGTGAAGCTAAAGCAACACTTTCTGGGTTTCAATAGAGTAAATAAAACTTCTTGGAGATGCACACATGTTTAAGTCACAAAATATCACTTCAAGTTTTGCACTTCAGTCACCAAATAACCAGAGAAGTCTTCCCGAGGAGGCATACACGTATTAAACAAAATGCAAATAGTCAAAATACGTCCCCGAGAGGTACACACATAAAAGATAAAGTTTCAGAATATGGAGCGGTCTTCCTGGAGAAGGACTCATGTCTAAATTTTCAAAACTATCACTCCTTGCAACTCCAGGAGGTGCACACAGAAAAAAAAGTTTCAAACTATATCTGGAGGGACAACACTCTCACAGTGGGTATCCTGCCGACTACGCCAATAAATAAATGTCTCGCTCCAATTTATAGGAGGGAGAGGAGGTTCTTTTATTATCTATATACCCAGCGTGAGATTAAGAAGCAACGGTTCAAATGTTGGTCCGACCAGTTTATTACAAATCTTAATCAGGGAAATGGGGAAGAGGAGGGCTGACACTATTATGAATTAGGGTAATGGGGAAGGGAAGGAGGGCAATAGAAAAGATAGGAAAGAAGAAGCAAGGAGTCTTCATAGGAAGCAAGAGGGACATAGTCACCACCATGGATCCAGCGTGGTTCGTAATTCAGTCTTTGATCTTCAGTAGTGGTGGGTCATCAGGCAGAGTTGTTCTATTGATGACCACGACGAAGGACGACCACGACCATGGTGATGATGGCCCTTTTTCAATGCTTCAAAGTGGTTGAGTCAGCTGTCTTTGGAGTGACAGCTCAAACCCAAGGTGATTGAGTCAGTTCTCCTTGTGGTGGCAGTTTCTGGCTCTGGGATCTCAGCAGGAACCTCCTTTGTTCTTATCTTTCTGGCCTTGCCAGCAGATAAGAGGAAGCAGGGAGGCACCAACTTGTATCTTGCCTTAGCAGGATACAATGGTATCATCCCCCAGCCTCCCATACTAAGCTGGAGCGGTTTGGTCACAGGCCAGATCTTCCGCCAGCGAACTCTCTGAGCACTCTCTTCCGCTCTTCTACAGAGCAAGCAGCTCTGGGGGAAGGGGCTTTCAAATGTTCCCAAAGCGATATCGATTGTCACACAGTTAGCACCCATCACTTGCCTCCTTGACAAGTCACTCAGAGTCTTATCACAAGAAATACCTCAGGAAGCAAGCTTTGAGCCAAAAAAACAAAAAGCAAAAAAAAAAAAAAACAAAGAAGGATTCTCACATATGGTCAGTCTCACTTTAGACTCTGGGAAGTCATGGAGTGAAGGCTCCTGGAACACATTTCTGAGTGCACAAAGAAGGTGGTGACAGGGAGCAAGCACCATAAACTGATGAAAGGCAAGCCATGTGAATTTGTATAGGAAGGAAGAACAAAAGATGTAATTTACCTTGAGTTCAGCAAGCATACTGACATTCTCTCCTGACATCTATCTGTTTCCACATTAGAACATTGCAGTCCAAATGGATGAATAATCAAATGAGTAATAACCTTGTGGGAAGGTCAGATTTGGAGGGTTGTGTTTAATAGGGCATATTCTGTCAGCAGGCCAATAACAACTCAAGTGCCATAGGGTTCTATTTGGGGTATGTCTCGCTTAATATCTTTATCTGAAGGAGGCAATAGAGTGCTTACTCATAAAGGTTGCAGATGACACCAAACTGGAAGGGAAATAAATTGATATGCTTGATGACAAGGTTACCATTCTGATGGACTTAGGCTAAAGGAATAGGCTGACATGAAGTTCAACAAAGACAAATGTGAAGTCCAGCACTTTAGAAGGGAAAAACCCTTGCAGTGATACAGGTTGGGGATTGACTGGCTAAGGAGTAGCTCCTTAGGATGAGATCGGACAGTCTTAGCAAACTGTGAGCTGAACGCAAGACAGCAATGCGCTTTAACAGTATCACAAAGTATCAACCCCCTTTACTAATTATCACATTTAGAATAACACAATTTTTTTTTTTAATTCTTCCACTACAAGGAAGACATAAATAAACTAGAATGAATTCAGAGTGGGGCTACTACAAGGGCTGCAGTCGGTTGCCTTGTGAGAGACCAAGGAAACAGGTCTTGTTCGTCCTGAAGAAGATGCAGCTCCAGTGGGACCGAGCAGCAGCTTCCCCACACCCACAAGATAATATTGAGAGAGTCTATCTCTTAACTGTGGTGCACAGCAGAACAAAAGGCAACAACATACCCCGAAACAGAAGAGGCTCAGTCAGCTGTAAAGAAAGACCCATGAGGACAGGAACATTGGAGCAAGTTGCACAGACATCCATGGGTATTTTCATGACCTGACTGGATAAAGCCCTAAGCTATCTCATTTGATCTCACAGCTGCCCCCGTTTTGAGTAGGAAGTCGACCTAGAGATATACTTCCTGAGGTCCCTTCCAACCTGAACTATTCTGTAATATTATACAATAATATTTCTTTTCCTGGAACTGTGGGAAAGGCATATGAAACTACCAAGTTTAATGAATTCATCAACTCAATGAAGGCATTTACAGGTGAACAGAAATCACTGCTCACAATATAAGCGCACAGGACCACAAGCTATCAAATCCCCCTGCAATAACAGGTTATTGAAAAGGATTTTCAGAATATCATTCTTCCATGCCCTCATTCAGCACAGCTTAAAAATTGCCTACAAATACCTCAGGGTCAGGTGAAACCTGTTTATACTGAAGGTCAATGGTGACACAAGAACGAGTGTGTATAATGAAATATGCTTAGGCTGTAATTAGAAGATTTGTGGCCTTCTGAGAAATTAAGTTCTGGAACAAGTTGGTAATAGGAGTAATTGGGAATAACTGAGCTAAGTGGTTTCAAGAGCTAAAGAACTTTTCAAAGAGATAAGTTTATCATAGTCCAAAAATAATTAACAAAATTCTCTAATGTGAGAGCTCAGGAGACCCTCATTCACAATGGCTGAAGAAGTTCAGGATACAAGTCTACAGCCCATATGATAGAAGTCAGAACTCTCTTAACCAACCCCACCTAACTCCCACCAGCCCGCACCCCCACCCCCCAAAAAAAAGATTGACTAATGCAGTGGTAGAGAGACTGCAGGATACAAAAAGCCCAACTGAACAGCATGGTTCACACAAACACTCTGGACACATTTTTTTTGAGAGAACTGCAGACCATCCATTGGTGTACTTGTTGCCCTAAGAGTACAATTCTATATAACAAAGAAATAAGACATCAATGCTTTTATCAGATGAGGACATGAATTCAGTTACTCGCTAAATCTCAGCCAATTTATATGACCCACAATTCCTCTACATGAGGCCATGTGGCTTGCTTCTGGCTCAGAGTGACCTCCATTAGTACCAAGGGTATGCAACAACATATAACTACCATAGCTTCTAATCACAAATCAACAGAAAGGACAGAAACAGTCTAGAGTCAAGCTGCTTTCCCTGACCTAGTAGGAAATAACAGCATCTCATCTACTCCTGAGGTAAAGAGTATTAAAGGCTTTCAAAACATTCACAGCAAGATGAGCATGTTATTGCAGAACAGAAAATCTGAAAGTGCCGCCATGCTGGATAATACATTCAAAGGAACTGGAACTTGAGATTCTTCCTACAAATATTGTGCATTTTACCCTAATACAAGCTCCTTTTCAGGAAATTAAATACTTCACAGATGTCACACAATTCAACAAAATTTACTTAACATTGCCATTTAAATACTTTTTTCCCATATTCTTGTCTTTGGTCTAGTACGCAGCAATCATAGTTTGCAAAACACTATTGATACAGAATTGTTAACAATTGCAAGCCACAGTGTCGCAGCTTCCTCCATGTTTTCAAGGACATAGTTTGGTCTCTCACATTAAGTGAAGAGGAATCTGTAAGGAATAAAGAAACCAATTTCCCCTTCACTTAGATAATGTTTCCCCAATTTATTTATGATCAGAAGAGCTTTGTATCTTTGAAATCATTCATTTGCCAAATAATTACAGAAAAAGACTGTATATGAAATTAATAGTTGATTGAAAGTTAAATTTAGGTACAGTCATGTAAAGAGAAGGATATGCTCCTGTCCATGCACAGAAGCACTGGAGATTTTTCCTTACTCTCCAGTATTCATTCAACAATCTTGCTAAGATTAGACCAATTCTTCATTAGTTTGGCTATTCGGGAGCTGTCTTGCAGATATCTCTCCAGCTTTACCTCAAGTTCTCTTTCTTTCTTCCATTAAGCTTTTACTCATCTCATATCTCCCCACAAATGCATGTCAAAGCTAAGATTTATCCCTCCTCTGATAACAATTTTTCACCACCCAATGGAACTATCTGCTTTTAATATTACTTTGGAAAGTCATATTTCCAACATGCTCCATCTTGCATAAGGTACAAGTCATTACAGAGATTCTGCAGACACAATTCCTGTAGTGTTTCCTGGAAAAGCATCTCGACAAGTGATTTGTACAGTTGTTTCCAAAGATTCACCAAGAAAATACCTGTTAGTGACAAAAGCTGTATTAATATCAGTATTAAACATATGAATATCTCTCAGAAGATATTAGTCCAAGCCAGAATTTTTAAATGAAAACAGCTCTGATTAGACTGTTATAAAACTCTGAAAATGTTAAAATAAAAAGAGCATCTACATTCGTTTCAAAATGATTTCATACCTCAAACCATGAAAAAAACGTGAAGCAATTTTATTTAAATATAGTTACTAGCTTGTAACACCATTTCAAAAACAATTTGAGTCAGACTATTTTTTTTTCCCTTTCTTTAGGTAAAAATGTTCTATACAAGTCCATAGCAAGAAAATCTCTCATTAGAACTACATTCCTAAAACTCAACACAGAAAATTCTCGTAAGTTGTATCTGTATTTCCAGCAAAATAAGTCCACGAATCTACTTATTCACAGCTTAAGAGGCACAGACTACCTCATGTTCTGCTTGCAAAAGTTGAAGTTTGTCACAGGTTTGTCTTGGAAACAGTCAAGAGCAGTCAAAAAAACAGCATCAGAAAGTAAGCTAGTAGGTAGTGTGGATCACTAGTATCCAGTGCTCGTTCTCCACATTCTCTGTTTTGCTATACAGATGTAGCCTCACAAAGTTCAGGACCTTGCCTTTGCTGTTGCTTTTGGCAAAATATCTTTTGCATGACTTCTGCAGATCTGTCTGGTAATGACAACTTCTTCTCAAAGGCTGAATAAATTGATGTTCCTCCCATGTATGTAAACCAGATAACATTATGATTGGAAACAATTGTATTTGTGAGTTTGATTAAAATTTTAAAATACATCATCATGCTGTTTTTAAGTATGGAAATCGATGAGTATGGATTTATGAATTCATGTTTTTCAGAACAAGTTGATGCAAATAGTTTTTACATACTCAATCACTGATTCTTCAAATCCTAAAGAACAGGCAGAGCTTTCAAAATACATTATTGCAGTTGAAACCATAATAGAAAAGAATAATAAAACGTACTAAGACAACATCTCCTATCAAAGAGACTTGCCCATTTTTTGCTTATTCTGTCTTTCCAGTTTCTTAGCACCACTGAAGAGAAGACCTGGTCATGGACATTGGCTTCACTGTTTTCCAAACAAAAACAACGTTCTTAAATATACTTAATTTGCCTACAGTAAACTTCACACACATTTGGTAGTTTCAAAATGATGCAACTTTTTACACGTCAGACTGCTAAATCTGACTGCAGTTATCTAAATTTAGTGATTTAGTTCACAACAGGAATGACCAGAAGACCAGAAGAACTCTAAGAGACTGCTTTGGTACGCTGATAATAGGATTCTCATTTAATGCACAGTCTATTCAAAAAGAAAACCCACTCTGTTTTTTAAAACAATGCTGTGGCTGCAGATTAAAATGAACAGCTGTTATAAGTGGTCTCAGTGATAATTCTGGAAGTAAAGCATCTAACACCCAATGCATCATATCTGCACTTATTTACTTGCTAGTACAATTTAGCAGAACTGACCACAGTGATTTACAGTTTTTTGGGAAGTGGTCTCCAGTTTAAATCCAACAAACTACACAAGCCTTCTGGTGTGTCAACTGATAGCTAAGAACTTCCACGTTGTGCAGCTTGTGTTCTAAGTTTCCAAACATTTTTAAAATTGCTAATTAGTTGCATTATAATTCTCAAGGATCCATTAAGGCAACAAAACATTCAGTGCTTGCTAAGGTTTGACTAATCTGTCTAAACAGAATTATGTATAAGCATTCAGAAATTTAGCAGAATTGAACCACTTAATTCATAGCACCAATACAGGTATCAAATACAATTCTGTCTTTACAAAACTATCTCATATGTACCATATCAATCAATTAAACCATCAAAATAAAGCTTAAAAGGGGCTTGCAAGGAGCATCAGTCTTGTGGTGCTTTTCTGAAAGAAGTAGTGGAATTTCAACTGTTTTTCATAATCACATAAGATTCAAAGACATAGCTTAGGTTTAAAAGTACAGTTAGATATACAATTTTTTTCAAGCATCAATGATAACTGGAAATAATATAACGATATGAAGCAATAAATACAGAGGTTAAAGTACGGAAAATTTAGAAACCACAATTCAACAGGTTATGTGTGTGTACCTATATACATATTTATGCTGTTTTATTTTCTTGGGAAAATACCCATGTGCTTTCTTTTTTTTTTTTTTTTTTTTTTTTTTTTGCTTAAATTACTTTCATGTACCTTCTCAAGTGTTTCTATTTCCAGAATATAAATATTCCTCAAAAGAGAATATTTACCTAAAATTATTTAGAAAATGTCTTTTGAAACTGAGTTTTTTCTCCCTTTCAATGTTCTAGTCATAGCTCATAATAAAAAATAAAAGGCAAATTTGTTAATTTTGGCCTTTAGCAACTTTGAAAAAGAAAAATAGAAAAAAAAGTCAATTGCTATTCAGAACTTCACTTAACAATGAGCTGAAAAACTGAAACGTTGCACTAATGCTAGCCTAAAGCCTCAACTTGAAGCCCAATCCTGCTTGCTTCTGAGAAATAGGACATTTACATCTACTTGAATAGACAGGATTAGAACAAAAATCAATTCAGAATGAATACAAATTAAACACACAAGTAGTTGTGTTAACTAAAAAAATGTATGCTCGGTAAAAAGAATGCAAGGCAAAGAATAGAATAGTGCACTGTGGTTTTATTGGTGGCAGCAAAGACAATTTGCTTCTTTCATATGTAAAAAGTATTCAGCTTCATTTAACTAAGAATTTAAAAAAGTCTCCTGTGGTATCAAGTTCAAATTTGTTCTGCTTATATAAGCTTTTTTTTTGTCTCATCCTGTTGCTTGGAAAAAGCCAGAAGTTCTTCTAGAAGTCTTCATCAAGTTGGAGCTGCCAGTGAATTTTCCTTCAACCCAAGAAGATCACTACATGAAAAAGAAAAAAAAGAAGAAAAGACAACAATAGATAACAATAGATAAGCCCCAAAACAGTTTGTACAACTTTATTGCTGTTCCTTTTTTCCCCTCCTCCAAAAGCCTACTCATCTGCTTTTCTGTACTTACATGTCTTTAGAAAATTAAGTCAGAAGACTGCACCTCAATGCTATATATATATATATATATATATATATATATATATACATATACATATATGTGTGTATATATATATATGTGTATATATATATATATTATATATGATTGGTTTAACACAAGGAAAGAACATTTGCTGGCAATGTTTTTTACAAAATTAAATTTTCCATTAGTACAGACTTCACATTTTGTAGCAAGTTTGAGAAGGTGTAGATTAATTCTGTCACTTAGCAAAAAAAGACCCGAGGTAGTGACCAAGCACTCATAGCTTCACACTCTTAGTTTTTTTCTAGCTACTCCAAAATCCACGGCTCTTCAAAACACACATTTCTGATTACTTATTTTCCTTCTATTTCATGTTACCATGACATTCTACCCAGGAAACATAGGCTCAGGAAGTATTTTATTACTGCTAGCCTTCAAGTCCCGTATTTTTATACTCTAAGAGGAATATCTTAATTTTCAGATCTTCCGAAACCAGCGTTTAGCTACTTTGACCCTCAACAATATAGAATGAATTCAAAGGATCTCAATGCAGTGCTCTGAGAAAGTCTTGAACTACTGTCCTATATCTCACTACTGGATATTAATAAACCTCCATTTCTAGGCTAATTGTACGGTATTGACCTGAATACTCCATTGCTCTGTCTACATATTAACCAGCAAGACAGGACTTTCCTGTATGTCAGCAGCAACTGTTCTTGAGAAGCACATGAACTCCATTTAAAAACAACAACAACAACACAAAATCCACTAATTGAGGAAGTGATACATTGTTGGACCAGTGCTAATAAGCCCATCCTCTGAAGTGGTAAAACATCGTACAGGTTGGTTTGGGTGTGAGATGATATGTCTACTATATGAACCATATGCTTTATCTTCCTTCTGTCTCTATCAAAGTTATTATAAATATGGCCATCAAATTTTGCTTCTACAATTGCCTGATATGTTTCTGAAAATAGGGCACACCTTGGCATTTTTAAATATTAAGTATTACAATATTAAAATTCTATACAATATTAAAATTCTACACAATTTACCAATTTATAATATATACATCAACAAAGGCTCTACATCTCTTTTCAGAAAAAATGATTTAAGTTATTTATTTTACAAAATACTGAAGTATAAGGTATATAAAGCCTCTTCTCTCAGGGCTTAGTGATGTCACAATTAATGGTCCGGCAAAACATTTTTCAGTGAAAAGATGTAGTAAAATTAAATCTCACTAAATTCCTTAAAAACTTCCCCTGCTATATCATGTCTTCATCAAACAGGTTATCTAAAGCTTTTAGAAATATGTATATGTCATTCTCTCAGAAGCTCAGGATTAAAAGGATGAAAAAACACAGAAATCCGTTTCCATGAAGTGGCATTCGATATTCTTGAGCTTTTCACTTAACATTGTTGTAAAGGTTTATACGAACTGGAAACAAACCAGAAAGGACTATGTTTGATTTTCTTCCTACATTTAAAACGAGAGGAACCAACTTCACCTTCCATTTAATTTTGGTGAAGTTTAATAGATTTCTATTACTGGTTTCTCTCTAGCTCCACAGTCTTGAACTATTTCATTTGGTCATGCTATGTATTTCTAAATTCTACATAATGTTAAAATATATAGCAGCACGAGATGTACTATGAATAGCCGTAAACCACATCTGATAAATGTAATTACCACTCTATCAGGCTGAAAGTTTCCTGACATCGCTTTATCTACCAAAACAGGCAAATGAGATCAGCTCATTTTCATTTTCATTTTCAAAGACAGAAAAACACTTAAGTACTTAAAAATTCAGGTCTTCTATTCTTGAAATCAAAATCCATTAATGAAATGTCAATATGATATATTTACCATTTAATTCTTATTAATCAGTTTCTAGCTCTTGGGGGCTGATAAAATTGTTGAGTAGGTCGTGTGGACCGCCTTGGTTGACCATCACCTCCTCTGCGGAATTCTAGAGTTTGCTCATATGTTTCTTCTTCATCCTCCTGTAGGTAAATAGCATTGTTTTAAATGTATGAGTAGGTATGTGAGTTATATATGCATATACACACGTTTAAAAATGTACACACATAAATAAAAGTATGCATGCATAGGAACTGCTGCTTCTGTGTGGTTGAACACTTTATAAAAGAAGTGAATAGCCCCTTAAAAAAAAAAAAAAACCCTAGGAAATCCAGCAAAAAAAAAAAAAAAAAAAAAAAAAAAAAAAAAAGAAGAATCTCAAAATTCAGTCCTCAAGGCAGCAGCAGAAGTCACTAAATATTTGCAGGAAGAAAAAACCATATGTATTAGAGCAGAAATTATTCTCCAAGAGTTGTACAGGCAAACTCAATAAGAAAAATAAATTTAGTAACCTGCCAGAGGAAGAAAAATATCTGTTCAGGGGAGTTTAGAAATGTGTTTGAAATCAAATAAGAATTAAGGAATGGAAAGGCAAGGAACAAAGTCTAGCAAATATGCATCCTCAAAACACAGATCTGAAATAGCAGACACAAATCTATGATGAAATAATAATAATTAAAAAAAAAGCTACAAGCATAGTGGACAGTAATTTAGATATGAATTTGCTACAAGCAGAAATAATAAATATAACCAAGATGTATTATACATTTGTACACAATACATTCACTTCTAGGAATCTCAATACCAGAAACACACTGACAAATTATATGGTGTTCAAAGAAGAATAACAGAAATAACTGGTCTAGAGAAGATTTTTCAGAGCATCAGAACTTTTAACAAAGAGAAATGGAAAAATAAAATTATGCACTGTTTGTAAATATATATATATGTATATATATAATATATATATATATATATATAATATATATATATAAATATATTCATTCTTGAGCAGGAGTTTCTCAAATAGTTTCTAAGAGTAGTAGCTATAATTTTTCATTTAATTATTCTAAAACCAAACTCTAATAGGCACCAGGATTACTGGGAATGTGGTGGAAAAAACACTTCTTGGAAGAGTATTGAGTATATAATTCTTAATTTCCTTTCACTCACAATCTAAGAATGCAGAGAAACATAGACTAAAAATATTTAGTAATTATGAATTCATCAACAACCTCAACATCAAGCAAAGGTAATAGAGTATAACATGCATATAATGACGAACAAGCAAACTAGAGCAGAAAAATATTTCATTATAAGAGGTTGAAAGAAAGATGTACAGCCTAGATTTCTTTATAAACAACACTTAAAAAAAAAAAAAAAAAAAAAAAAAAAAAAAGAAAAACAACCAAGTCTTCCTCAAGAAATAACACCTCATGCTGAATCAACTTAAATGCTGGTAAACACACATTTTGAAACTAATAACGCCAGACATTATCCCTGACGGCCAGATCAGACATTTAAAAGACATGTCTATGGTCAATGCTGCATTTCAAGAACAGCTGTTTGTCCATGTAAGAAAACATAGCTAGTGATTTCCCTACTACTGAAAGTCGGCAATAACTGTATAAGACAGAATTTCAACACAATCAAATAGAGAATAATCAAATAATTTTAGTTTCAGTGCAGCCACAGGCTGAAAACTACGGACTTTTTCCATACTTATTTTTTGCAGCACTGCTCCCACACACAAAGAGGCTCACGGAGACTAATTACCCAAAAGAAAGATATAGGAAAGTAGAGGTCTAACAACAGCAAATCACATATTTTGCAGTAGTCATCTCCCATCACTGACAAGACAAACTAAACTAGCATTAAGAGTTGAAAAAATAAGATAAAAGCATAGTTATGTTAATACCGCAAGTTCTCTCAAGATTCTTTCCAAAATCTTCAATCTAAATATAACAGCTTATTCTTTAAGCGTAAAATGATAATTGGATTTCAACAAAGCTGGAAGACTAAATGTCAAATGTACAACTGAAAATTAGAAATGCATACCAGTGTTTTGAAGAGACTGCAGCAAATCAGACATTAGTCTTCCCTTTGTAACTTTCTTAGCCTACGCATCTCAAAAAGATCAGAATTTAAGTTGTTTAGTGCATTGCATCTCATCTCTAACAGCCTCTTTTTGAGGGTAAATATGCCATAGAAGATATCTACAGCAGCAAATCTCCATCGAACTT
This sequence comes from Lagopus muta, assembly GCF_023343835.1. NCBI lineage: Eukaryota > Metazoa > Chordata > Aves > Galliformes > Phasianidae > Lagopus > Lagopus muta. The sequence goes on from NC_064433.1 coordinate 160,326,558, forward strand.
CAAAAATTATGCTGTTGATCCACTGAACTCAGTAAGAACAAATTAAAACTACAATTTATCTCAAAAAATCAGCCGTTTTGGTTTGGTTGTCTTTATTCACAGAATGAAATCTTCAGATGCATGTAGTTCATGTATTGTCATTACAATAGGTAAGAACAAAGTGTGAAATCACATTCTCTTTCTTGAGACACTGAAAAAAAATAATGAAAAAAAAGCACTGAAGCAAATTAAAAGAGCTATCAACAGGATACCTTTCTATTCTCTCCTTCTCTATGTACAGAGTTCCCCATAGTTACTGACAGTTCTATTGAAGTCCTTCATCATAGAATCACAGAATCCTCAGACTTGGAAAGGACCTTTAAAGGTCATCTAGTCCAACTCCCCCACAATGAGCCTACAGGTTGTTCAGAGCCTGGTCCAGCCTAGCCTTCAATGACTCCAGGGGCGGGCATCCTCCACCTCTCTGGGCAACCTGTGCCAATACCTCACCACCCTCACCGTAAAAGACTTTTCCCTTATATCCTTATACCATAGAGTCATCTGAGTTAGAAAGGACCTTAAAGGTCTAATCCAACCTTCCTACAACAAACAGAGACATTTACAGCTAGAATCACAGCTGCGGAGCATAACTCACCTCACCTGCTTAACAAGCAAAATCAAGCCATATAAACACAATTACACTGTGGAACTCACTGCCCCAGGACACTGCGGAGGCCAAAGGATTAAGCAGGTTAGAGGAAAGTCTAGGAAAATCCCAGGAGGATCAGTCCTTCCACAGTCATTAGAAACAGCAGTGTCAATGAGACTTCTTATCCACAAATTCCCTAAAACACTGAGTGCTGGGAGCAGAACAATGCTCATTCCTACCCTCTTAGTCCAAGCGTGCACTGTGGAGACAGTGTGACACTTAAGACGGATCTTTCTTGAGGCAGCATGGCTATTGCTGTGTTAACCTCTGAGATGTAATTACCATGCAAACTGCAAGTGCCTGATACAAGGAAGGACTTTAAACAAAGCCACTGGGAGCATTAATAGCTGAGCACCATTCAAACCATGTTGAGTGAGCTTTCCCAGCAAGAGAGGAAGAGCACACAGAGCAGTAGTCTCACTTTCAAGGGCCATCTGAGAGGCAGGTAACATTCCTGGAATGTAGCTATCCCTTCATAAGCAGCAGTAAAACCCATCAATAGGTGTAGCCAAGTAGTTGTTTATAATAGATCTTCCTTTTATTGGAGCTATCTGAACTTTTTCACTCACAAGATGAAATTTGCTCTGTGTTGAGACAAAACAATGCTAGTACTACTGACAAATTCAATCTACTTTCTTGCTCCAAGTAGTAACTAAATAAAACTGTGAAACTGCATGGAACTCAGGATTTCTCAGTCAGATCAAGCAGCTTCACAGGAAAAATGCCCTTTTATTCCAACCTACTGACTCTCATACTTCAACAAGTGCAGTTTGCTCAACAGTTTAGTCTATCAGCAGCCTCCTGCAGGAGCGAGGGTCCTCCTGCACTTTTCCACTCCAGGAACAGAGAAGGCAAGTGGGCACAACGGCTGCCAGATAGGTCCAATGCTGCTTATAAAGGATTCCATTAATATGGGTGAAAGAATAAGGAAGGAGTATTGCACCTACCATGAGGAACTGTCACACTTACTGAACAGGCTCAGTTACCACATAAAGGGTGACATCTTTATGTCAAATGACAATTTGACATCTGTTTCTTGCATTTTACCTATTCCTTTTATCCTGATCAGATCAAATATTTTCAAAAATCACATTTTGTCAAATCATATCTGTACTGAACAATTCTTGTTGTTTTGCAAGTAATTTTATCTGTTATGTTCCACCATTTGTCAATTACTTACCCTCATCTACTACTGATGTCTCTTCCTTTCTTTTCTATTGCTATTTAATTCTACTTCCATCTTGCAGATTTCTCTGAGTCCATCTCCTTTATCTCAATTCACTGTAAAATCTCTCCAGATCATTCTCAAAACTGCCTTCCCCATTCTGGAACAGCATCTAACCTTTGCAGGCAAAACTTGAGTTCTCTAGTGCGTTCATCTTTGTGTCTTGTGTTCTTCCACCTAAAAATTTCACCCCTCTGCATATTATCCTACAGTCACTTAGGTCTCACATCTTGAAGCCTTATTAGCTGCTTGCTTTCAAATCAGTCACTTATTCTAAATTATACAATTTCCCACCTACTTACACATACAAGATCTGACTACATTTTTTAAAGTTGGCCACAACCTCTGACACTTGCCACCTCCTTGGGGTATTTTTGTCCTATTAAGAGTAGAAGCTTTAAAATACAAAATTTATGATAAAATAAGTAAATTTGATCATCTCATTCTTTCAGCTTATTAAGTATTATTTATTGAAATACTCTGGAATCAGGGACTGAGTTTTCCAGTACTTGGCTATGTAGGTAGCCAACGTGCAAGCAAAACTCTGTCTACGAGCACAATGGCAAAAAACACGGGCAATTGGCAGAAAAAAACAGTCTACAGTGCAAACAGTGAAACGCACCAAAAAATTATTGCAGTAACAGATTCGAAAAGCATCAGAGAGAGTGATGGATATGAGTATTATTTAGGTATTTAAAATGAGATAGCAAAGAAGGGAGCATAAATCACTGAGAATTTCAGCTTCTGTTCAAAGTTTTGCCATAAAAATCTGCTGATGCTTATGCTACTTTAATTCCCTCTCATAAGAAAGATGAGGACTTAACAAGTGTAAAATAGCAATATGTACACACTCACAGCTTTTTATTTTGGACCCATATATTCTCAAGAGCTTTTACTAGCACTGTACTTTATCAGCTAGGCTTACTTTTACATTGAAAATTCAATGGATTTCACAGCTGCAAAATGAAGCTGTAAATCCAGCACTTAATATACTTTAAAAACGAATTTACTTTTAAAACTATCAGTACTTCAGTAGAGTATGTTCGTATTTCATGAAAGGGTTTTTCAATTTCAATTGCAAATCAGTGTGTTAAAATAACAGTTTAGAAACATATAACATTCTGAGAGTGAATACTTATTTTGAGTCAGATCCAAAAGTAGTTTGGCACTGACCAATGATAAGAATTCAGTGTTCTTGAAGAAATTATTGAACAACTTGTTCTGAACTTTTCAGAGGAAGATGAATTTATACACAGATATGAGATTAGCAACTCCAGGCTTAGAATTGGAAGATCTTAATCAGAGTACTTATATGTTTTTACTGTAGCATGCATGACTTCCAAGAACAATTATGTGGATGAAAGTAAAGAGCAGGATTGAATTCACATAGGCTTTAACTGCCTCATGTTCTGCTCATGCTTATTTAGTTGCAGGTTACAGCTGATCAGCTCCATCAGTTTGTTATCTACAAACAGGTTACCTCCATCTATTCCTATTTAAGGACAGAAAGTTCTGCTCTATCTACCACACTCTTCTGCTAAGGTATTTCAATTGATCCTTGGAGAAGTTTTCCAATAAAAAATTAGTGTGTAACTCTCTGTGGGCTATTACGAATGAGCAGTAAAGCCTACACAAGGATGGGTGAAGGAATAGAATGAGGCCAGGAATCACGAGAGAAAGAAGAGACAGAAGTCCAAGAAAGCATTTTCTCTTTCAGTATTATAAAATGACTCAATTTAAGCTGTAATTTTAACTTCAACCACATACTGGATGCATGGGAAACTTGCTGGAATCAATACAAAAACACATTGTTTCCGTTCTTGAAAAATGAACGACACTCTTTCATCTGCATTTTGGTTCCCATTTCCTGGGCCAGATTTTATGCTTCTATGTACTGCCCACTTTGCTGGCAACAGCTGTTCCTTGCTGTTAACACATGAAATGATCTCTTGCTTTGTGAAATTCCTTTCTTCAAACTTGTTTCTTTTGCCTAATCACAGAGTTTTAATCTTGAGTATTTTAAGTCTTGATTTTTGTAGTTTCTACTTACCTATACTTGTCTCAATCAAAAACAGACTGAAGGATTTTCCAGACATATTTAAAAACACAAAAATAAAAACAAAAAACAAATCACACCATAGCCATGAAGTAGAATATCACAGTTTTCCTACCAAAACCTAAAACTAATCTTTAAAACTGCAATATATTCTGTTATCTGATATTTGGATGAAAAAGCATTGTTTGAACCATCTATCATATTCCATTAAGCTTTTGATAAGGCTTTATCTGAATATGTAAATGGATTCTTCAAGCTCTAGAACAAGTAAGAATGAAAAGGATGTTGTGAAGAAAAAAAAAAAAAAAGAAAAAAAGGACTAAAAGATTAAAGTTTAAAGTTATATCTTCTTAGAGCACCTTAGGACATAATTTCAAAAATTGCTATCAAATGAGGCATGAAAAGCACAAATAAAAAAAGAAATTACCACTGATGTATATTTTTCAAGAATCTTAATCAAGGACTTTATGACAAGAACATTTTTTTAAGCATCTATTACAGAATAATTCAACATATTTGCTGTTAATTTTCTTCAAGAGTTATACTTATTGCAGTATGATACTATAAGACTTCTATGTAGAATCTGTAAAATTGAATGCCTACCACTTGCATATACTTTTAACATACCAAACTAGGGCTATCTTTCTCTCTTCTGCTTCTTAAATTAGATGAAATTTTGATGTATATTATAAATACAACACTACACTCTACCTTCAAGCTCTGTATAAAATCTTTTACACAAGAAATTCACTTTTTCCTCATGTGAGAACAGCCAAACTCAAAAATGACTGAGAATGAATTAAAGTTGCCATAAAATCAGCTAAAAACAGAAGAGAACAGAACCCATAAAAACCTTTTATTTACCTTAGGAGGGTACATGTTTGTCTGAACACACATAGAAAATACGTTCCTAACTTTGGTACATAAAATTAGAAGGTGTGGAAATACACATTAACATTTGTGGCTTTTTATTTTCAGAACCAAAGCTTCCCATTGACACTTTCCTGACCAGTCTTTCCAACAGAAGTAAATTAATAAATGATAATAAATCTATTCAGTTCATTTTCACCAAACAAACATCAGAAGGCAAATAATGGTTAGTTTTTGTACAGTTACGAAAAGCATACTTCAGATCAAGAGATTTATGAATTTACAATGAATTGAAGATACTAAGAATATACTAAGTGATTCAGAAATCTTGGAACACAAACAAACAAACAGTAATAAAGTTTTTATTGAATTTATTTTCTTTTTCCTCTGCTGAAAATGTAAGCTGCAACAAAATCAGCAGAGCTTTCCAATAGATACTGTTGGGATAAACTACGTTCTGAGTTTTGAGTGAGACAAGAAACAAGTGATAACCAAATGATGAAAAAATTGCTGATCCTTCAGAAAAATCAAGAAATGCAAAACAGATGAACGAGGAGGTGAACTTACATACATGGATCTGAGACTGCTAACTGCTTCACAACAGTTACTTGGAGTCAGACATCTGAACTTCTTTGTAATTCATTGCTTTTCTTCAACTCTGAAGACAAAGCACTCAGTTTCTAAATAAACTGCATCCCAATTACGTTCCCATAAAACTAGGATAGTGTAAACCTCGGGCATGATCATCCTACAGACAATTTGCTAGATCATCTGTTCCCTTTAAGGGTACTGCACAGGTTATTCACAGTTGTGTTCATTCTCTCTAACACAAAAATAAATCTGTAACTCTTCTAGTAACGTTTGGGCTTATGATGCAAACATTCTCTCATGCAGGTTGTTGCTGTGTCCTCAACATAAAGTCTCAACATAAATTTTAAAACTTCCTAAGAAATACATATTTAAGCCACACATACCATATCACAAAAGCAAAACAGAAATACTAAACTCTATTAGTAAAAAACTTGTTCACATTGAGCAGAATCAATATCCAACTATGCGTACATAAAGTTTATTTGTAAAGAAAAGTTCATTTTTAAAAGAAAAGACAGTGAAGTGAACTGTGCAACAGAAAGAACATTCACCCTGCAGACACATCAAATTTTCTCAATTGAACAAGAAAAAAAATCCACAAACAGGAAATACATTTAAAAAATAGCCACATATAATACACAGCAATATGAAATTGTCAGGAGTAAACAACATAATTTTTGAACTTGAACAGCAAATTATTCTCCTTTTCTCCCACAGACAACACTTAGTTCTTTCCTCCCCCACTCCTATTTGTTTTTTTAAAATAAACTATCCATCCAGTTTTTTAGAACATAAAGTTAAATGATGACCTCAAGAAAAGTTTGGTTTATATAGGTTATACAATAATAGACCTAAACATACTGCCACAAAGAACACCCAAAACTCTATGCTCAGCATTCAGCCTACTTGCACTAACTGCATTCTTAAGCAATTCATACACTTCTGGAGGGGAAAAGAAGCACCTACTGTTCTGTAAATTGTAGTATGTAATCAGAAAATACTGCCAGCAACTATCCAGAAAAAAAAAAAAACACAACACTATGTTGTGGTATGAGTAATTATCTATGCACTGTTGTTAGGGCATGAAACCACCACAAAAATCCAAACAGATGGAGAGTTTCAATGACATTTCGGTGAACCTTTTCAATTTTCAGCAGATGGTATACGCAACAACAGACACTCATCGCATTATCAGTAAATATGCATGGCCAAATATAGCAACATTTCTGCAAGAACTGTGCTCAGGATAGTTAAAAATGTTCTTCTACATTTATATAAAAGTAGTTTTCACAAGAACAAGGACTATGTAGCATAAATGTTGGAAAAATATACCACTCAGATGTTGGAATTTAATAATAAAAATATATATATTAATAATTAAAAAAACACATAAGGTAATTCTACAAGCCTTTTCCCTGATGAGACTGTTAGGTAAGATATCACTGCTCTGTACCTGATAATCTAGCATCTATTCCTGCAGTACTGTATCTAGTTCAAGTACAAATAAAATTCCAAGTAAACACTACTAAATGGGAGCTCAAAGCAGAGCTATAAAAACAGTTAAAGGACTGGCAAAACTTGCTTTTTAGTTAAAGACTTTAGGAACTGGAACCACTTACCAAGGTAACATGATACATTCTTAACTCCTGCAATTTTTATATTAAATTACACACTTTAAAATTGCTTCATACCTCTAAATGTAAACATTCTATAATAAATACAAATTAAATTCAGAGAAGTTCTATATCCTGTTTTATAAAGTACAAGGCTGAAAAATTAAATCATTTCTACACATTTCAGTTTGTCTTCTCCTTTTTTAGACCTGAAAAACTGGAAATATTAGAAAGATAAGGAAAGCACTGAATTGAGAAGTGCATTTTAATTACAGAAAAAGAAAAAAAAAATCGTTCCATGAACAATTAGTTTTCTTAACATGCCCTTGTTGTGGTTTTGTAATTTTTTAAGACTCCTAAGGTTCACTACGAGAGTTTCTATTAAAAATTCTCCGAATGCAGTTAACTCACAAGACGTTCAAGATAAAACAAGGCAAAGCTTTCTCAAACTCAAACTAAGATAATACTGTTGTCAAGACAGAATAAAGTTATAAGGATATATGTATGTTAAGGAACTCAAATTTAAATTAAGATGAAGTGGTCATTTAAGTGAGTAACTTAGACATGAATTCTAGCATTCCTCATGACTTCTATCACCTCCTAAGTCAGTCTTTTTGTAAAAATAAATAAATGTATTTGTACTGCCAGTTTTAACAGAAAACACACCTCGACTAACTTAGCAAAGATATTACAAACTTTGTGTAGGGTTTAAGCAAATACTACTTCTTTAAAGCTTTTAAAATCTAGATATATTGTCTAGTTCCTGAGAATACAAATTGATTCTAGCAAACTTGTCAGACTAAAATATTTCCTCTTCTGTTTATGTTATCTAAAGATACTCTAATAAAACCTGATTTAATAGTGCTGCTCTTCGACAATGTGAACAACTATATCTAGCTCAGGTCTACAAAAGCACTCATTTAATAATAATTCGTTATTTTAAAATCATGAGGGGGGTGGAAGAATGACTTCTACAAACAACTGCTTTCACACTATGCTTTTTACCTTATAGAAGATGTCTTGTTTAAAAGATACTACTGGTAATGCTTGCAAGTCATCAAACAAGGAGGGGAAAAAAAAACCTCAGACAATAACCGATCTGTACATGGTTGTTACTTAACCACAAGTATAATGCTTCAATTCAACGCGTGCTTTATACAGCGTGAGGGAATATGATCTACAGTCACATACACACAATCCAGTACAAATTGGGGTTGACATATTCTGCAATATCAAGTCATTGGTACTACATCTCTCTTTCCTAGAGAGCAGCCAACGAAGAATAGCTATATTAATATATAGTTTCTCCATTTTCCTCTCAAAATACCTTCAATTACTATTTAAAGGTGGGTAAACTTGGAACACAGAAAAATAGCAAGTACAGTCTAGACATTTTTACGCAACTAACCTTTTTTCATACTTCAAGAGGAACAACAGTGCCTAAACTGGAAGAACTTGTGTTCAATCTCAAAAAACTCAATATAGAGAAAGTCATAGAATGAAAATATAAAGACTATTTCTCCCATAAAGGAATAAAATACGGTACTTAAAATAGGTCAAGACAAGCTATTCCACAACACAATTCACATTAAAGGACAGTGTTAGTGAGGAACAGTCTCTCAAAATAAACAACCAAAGGAGTCCACATGGCATGGTCTCCAAAACATCGCTGTATGAAACTACATTTAACAGCATGAGGTTAAAACAATAGAAAAGTATAATAAGCATCCTATTTTATCAATGCCAACTTTTTGTAATAGCTACACAAACTCTAAGAATGCATCCTTAATCTGATTTGTACTGCTGACAATTTACAGCATTTTATAGTCTAATGAATACAAAACACTTGACTAAAAGACTAAAACATTCTGCAATGTCCAATGAACATTTGCCTAATGATACAGACAGAAAATGGAAAGCCACTGTTTTATGCCCACTTAGTGCTAACTACCTCCTCTCAACTGAAATTTGCCTGCTTTTAGTTTATTAAAAACAAAACTGTGTTTCCTTAATCACCTTTAAGCATCCATTATTACATTTCAGCTGTGGGCCTGTAACTTTCAAGGGAATAATTAACCTGCACTGTAATCATCCATCTGTATTCCAACACATACACAGGAAACTGAAGTCTGAAAAACCATCTAGTTTCTCAGAGGGCAGAGGTGCTAAGGAAAAATACTGTAGATGCATCGTGACAAACATTTTCTACAATGCTTGTTTCTGAATTGAATACAAAATTCTATGTAAAAAAGTAAACAAACAAACAAACAAACACCTTAAAAGAAGCTTAAGGTTTATTAAGTTCTGTTTCAATCTAAAAGTTCAATGGAAACTGAAGTCAATGTATTACAAATATGGAAAATCAGGCACATCACTACAGAAGGCCTAAATCTAAAATGCTTTAGGAGATAAAACTTCTGTGAAAACAAACTTAATAACTTTTTAGATTAAAAAGAACCTATAAATATACACCACCACAATTCAAACAAAGAGTAGTCTAAAATACTGAAAAATAGAATCTCTACAGTTTATAAGTAATTACCAACTGAAAATGATTATAGCAATTTTCTTATAGAACAGAAGCCAAACAACTGGAATTGTTAACTCATTCTGCTGCTATCATGGACAATTTTTCCACAGTAATCTTAGAATTAATTGGTACAGTGCTCTTTTAACATCCTCATTTTCACAGTAGTCAATGAGGATACAAGTTAGATAAGAGATCCAACATTTACCTACTTCACCTACTTAATTATTTACATAGAAAAACTTCCTGCTTGACAAAAAACTGAAAAAAAATATACCATAATGTGAAGCTAAGGCTGTTCAGACCTCAGAAACACAGCAAACAGCACCTTAAGGTAAATATTTCATTGATATTAATCAAGATACTGGAATGAATTCAAAATTCCATAAAACAGTAGAAGTCAGCTCTATCATAAACACATAGCTGTAACCCTTTACCATTTAGTATTTTTAACATGGCTAGATGAAGGCTTCCAACACCTTCATAATGCTTATACAAATTTACTTCTTCACTTACCTGAAATGGGGGATAGGTATGATAAGGTCCTAAATTACAGCTTGATTTAAGAGAATTCAACACCTTTAGAAACACTTACAGCTCTGTGAGCTACAGTAAACAACACTACAAAATTTAAGATCTCAACAATTAAGTTAAAATGTCTGCCAAAATGAATGAGCTGTAGATCAAGACTCCCTGCTATTTTGTTTCCTTGGCACCTTCCCTATTGGATGATTTAAATAAATTAATTATTATTTATACTATATATAGCTTATTTTGCCTTTTTATCTCTTTAAGCAGAAACAGTGCAAGTTTCAGGAAGAGAAAATTAAGCTAAACTACAGACTTCACTTTATAATTACTATTTTTAAGTGCAAAACTATAAATCCAGCTCTAGGTTTTTTTGAGAGCAGTCAGAATAAGTCCATAATATATGTAGCAGGGAAAACTACAATCTTTATTTCCTTCATACAACCATAGAAAATGATAAACAAAGTGTAATCACAGTATAAACAGAGGAAGAGGGCCTATCAAATGGAAGAACAAGGCTCTGTAAAAGGAAAAGCAAGACCTAGATTGGGAAAAGAAGTCACAACGTAAGCACTTAGGCTGTATATTTTTTGTTAATTTACTGAGGGAAAAAAATCCTACAAGTGAGAGAATAAAATGAAGACTTCAGTTTTAAAGTAATATCTTGACTTAATTTATTTATTTTCCACAGAACAGATTATTTAAGTAAGGAAGAGTCTTAATGCTGTTTTTTAGTGCTTTTTAGTTGTTACTACAATCTTACATCTTTTATAAGAAAAAAAAAAAAAAAAAAAACTTGCAAGGACTCAGCAAACTGAGTGATGGGACAGTATACAATCGTCAAGGAGTCTTAATATCACCTAGTAACACGTCTTCCATTACAGCGGAAAACTCAGTGTTATCCTGATAATGTCAGGCAACCTGAGTCTACATTCAAGGAAAACTAAAAAAAAGTGAAAAGAACTTGTATTCTTGTACTAATGTAGTCCAGTTCAGTATTATAGTGTGTGAGTAAAGGAGAATGTTAACCATATATAAGTGAAGAGGAAGTTAAACTAATCTCCTACTAAAAATTACTAAAAAGACTGCTGATCATTAATTGTATGAAGGTTGCTAAAAGTATACCAGAAGTCCACATCTCAGTAGTTAAATATTAAAAAAAAAAAAAAAAAAGTCACTGTGAATTGCGATGTTTTGGCTGCTTTTTCATGTGACTTGTTGAGCTTTGTTTTTTCCTCCTATCCAGTGGACAAATTTCAACAGTTCACATCTGTTGGATTAAAAACTCTGTTCTATAAATGAGTTCTAAAAAGTATCCTGGAGAAAGCATTAAAGAGTATGCTAAAATTAAGACTAAATATATGCCTTTAAGTCAACTCACTAATACTTTCCTTATTGTCAACAATTTCTTCAAAAAAGAAAAAGCTTCAGAAAATTGAGACATCAGAACTCGCACACTATGTATTTCTACATTACTAATAACAGGTCTTCAGTACAAATGGCTATGAAGGCCTCAGCTCACCACAGTCACCTGTAAGTACTGAAATAAAACTCAGCATAATGCTTCTTAAAGAGAAAAAAAAAGATTGGAACAAGGTCATTTTTGCTGATAACGTTCAAAGAAAATTAATTAGTGAATTCAGTTTTAACTTTGTTCTGTTCTCTTGTAAAGAGGAAATATCATGAAGTTAATTCTTTGTCATAAGATTTAAGTAGTTACCGAGCAGCATGAGAACCGTTTTGCATTTGTGCACACTGTCTAGTTTCAATATATTAACATGAATACCAACACACAGAAAAATTACCAACAGTGTTCAGCTTAAAAGACAACTTGAATATCATGTAATCAAAACTGCTAGCACAGAATGAAAACTACACATAGTATCTAAAAACATAAAAGGGGTGAGCAAGATTCTAACTAACTTTCCACTAGAAAATTCCTATAGCTGCAAGGAACTTTAAGCAACAAAGCAGAAAAAAAGTCAGAAAGAAAACATAAAACTTCTCTTTACTGTTAAGATAATAGTTGGCATTTTTGTCATGTAAATTTAATGATCTACATTAAGTTGTCCAAATCTAAGCTATTCATCTAGACTCTCTTGACAGAGAAAAAACTTGAGAAAGATATCCCTTATTTCTAAACTGGACTGAAGGACGTTATTTCTCCTGAGTAACAACTGAAAATGTCTCAATGACTAGATCAAGATACAGCATTGTGTTACGATCATGTTATTTCAGTGGTAGAATCTTCTCCCCATACATTCTCCCACCATCCCGTGTCAGCTTTAAGAAATTCTAAAATAAAACAAGGCTGAGGAGAAAGTGTTCAGTCTGTTTCAGCTCATTCTGTGGCTATGAGACTGATGATGCTTCCAATGTGGAAGGAGAGAGAACAAAAAGAACAGTTGATTAAATACTGGCAGAAATAGGAATAAGGGCCACTGCTTGACAGTGGCACCTCACTATTAGATCAACTTATTCTTAACACCAGGTCAAGTTCTCAGACCAAGAGAGAGAATTTTCAGAGAGTTAAGGTAAAATAAAAGTCACTCCCTAAGATTATCATCAAAGATGATGAAAATAGTCTAGCAGAGCCCAATGCTGCATATTAAGCAAGGTATCACCAGCAGCAAGAAAGTGATCTTTCCCCTCTGTTTAGCACTGGGAAGGCCGCATCTGGAGTGCTGCATCCAGTTCTGGGGCTCCTCAGTACAAGTAAGACTCCAGCTCAGGACCATGAAGATGATGACAGGGACAGCAGCACCTCTCCTGTGAGGAGGGGCTGAGAGAGCTGAGCCTGCTCAGCCTCAATAAGAAGAGGCTTGGAAGAAAGATAATCAGTGTACATATACAGGTATTTGAAGGTAGGGTGCAACAAGGACAGAGCCAGGCTCTTTTTGGTGATGCGTAGTGCCAGAACAATAGGCAATAGGCATAAACTGAAATGCAGGAAGCTTTGAGGGTTAGAAAACACTTCACTGTACGGGTGAAAAAGCACTGGCACATGTTGTCTAAAAAGGTTACAGAGTCTCTCTCCTTGGAAATATTGACCTGAACACGGTTCTGGGCAACCTGCTTTAGTTTTCTATGGTTGTGCAGCTGATTTGACCACATGACCTCCAAAGGTCCCTATGAACCTCAACAATTCTGTGTGATTCTGTGTCTGTGTGATGAAAAGGTGTGTTAATAACCTAGAAATAAGATCAAAATAAGCACAATCATACATTAGGAAGCACTGTATCATTGCAACTCAACTAATGGGGATAGAAAGAAAAAAAAATAATAATAATTTCCAGAGACTGAAATGCATCAGCTCAGAAGTGCTTCAGAGACCTTTCTAAATACAAAAAGGCCATCTCGGAGGCCATAAGGGCATCTGAGAGTTACAAGCAACAACATAAATTAGAAGACCACTGGCAGAAAACATTAGTTGACTGTTAGCAGCCTCTGCAACAGTACTGACATGGCTATGTGACCCAGAAGAAAGCAATGAAAAAAGCACTGTCAGCTCATCATTAAGGAACCAAAGCACAAATACGTGCATCTATCACGAGTAAACAGCAAGTGACTGCAATCCTGTTTTGCTTGCTTTTTAAACCAAAACGTACTTCTATGATATTCAAAAATAAAGCCCCGTGAAATTCAGCTACCATAAGGCTAATACATTCTAAATCTTCTACAGCAGACTTCAAGGCATAAACTTCCCCCTTAATATTCAACAAAGAATTAGCTGGGGAAAAAAAAATAAAATCATGATACAAAATAAAATGATTCAAAGGGATGGATTGGTTAAGCCATACACTCACATACAGTATAAGCCCTCAGGATATATATTTTAAACACTGTTTACTAACCTTCACAGAAGAAAATACAGTGGACATGAAAGAAAACAATAATAATCTGAGTTTAATCGAGTCAGTGCACCTTTTAGAGAGAAAATATGCTGACAGGTCAAGCTGACCTGTTTAGCTGACAGGTTAGTTAAAGTATTCATTTTAAAATAATACTAAATTTATTACATATAAAGAACACTAAGTGATAATACACTTAGGATCATTAAGTGGATTCATATAGATAACTAAAAGTTTTTGCTTGTGTATTCACTTCTTAACTATTTTTCTACATGTGCAATTACCAGTCTTTGTAGGAGTAGGCATTCATTTGTCAAGTTATGAATTTTGGTATAGGTTATGTAATTCATATCTTTGTATACAATTTGTTATCACATACCCAGGTGTCTGCATGAATCGGCCTGATGTTGCTGAGAAGCACCTCTTCATAATTTCCATAGTCAGAGAACTTAACAACTGCAGTCATTCCAGAAGAATGGAGAGCTTCAACTTCTGCCCGGTAGAACTTAAAAGAGAAATTTTTGAAGGTCAAAAAATACTACCTGATGTGCCACAGTTTGAAAACAGTCTCTTCATTTTTACTCTCCTCCCCATTCTTTTTCTTGGTCAGCATTAAATTTTCAGTAAAATTTGTAGCAGATAACTGTATATTAAACTTTCACGTGTCCCATGACTGAAAGGTTGTGGCTGTATGTATTTACAATACTCACTGAAAATATATGCTACTTAGGACATTAGACTGAACATTTAAAAGATCTGTTTTCAAATACAAATTAATCATTAACACAAATGATGTTATATATAAGAAATACTAATGCAAGACTTTCTTTTTAATTATTATTACTGTTTAAATATATGCCAGATAGGCACTTACTTGCACATCTAATACGTAACTATTTCACCACATACTAAAATACGATCGTTCAAAAATTCTTCCTTTCTTCAACACTTTCTTTCTCTCACTTATGCAAAGAAATCAACTGTTTCTGAAGATGTTTTTCTTACTGAATGCAAATAAATCATTATCACCTAACATGATTAAAACTCAAAACCGTATTTTATCATTCTATTTTAAAATTATCCTAGATGCAAGCAGCAGCATTTGTTGTAGCTATTAAAAAAACAACCATCATTGAAACGCGCTGAATACTTTCCAGGCGGCAGTGTTATATCTGCTTATTTTGCAAGTTTTATGCTTCTTAGAATTTCAGCAACACATAGTGACATAAAGTGCTTCTCAAGACAGGAAATAATTCCTCAATATGCCATTACATTTCAAACAAATCCATCTATCCAAGATATATATTCATACTTAAGCTCCAACTCGCTACATGTTGCTGCTATCAAAAAATTTGCATGACTTTTCTCAGTCAAATAAAAGAGAGAAATAAAGTGATGCTGCTGAGCTAACAGTATCTACATCCTGTTAAAAAAAAAAAAAAAAAAAGGAACAAGGAAAAAAAAACTTTAATAGCATAAAATTAAATAAAAAAAATTGACAGAAACGAATGGAATAAAACCTATGCAAAGAACAGTAATATTTCAGGTCACCAGAAAGAGTCAAAAACCTGAAGAAACAACTAAGAAGTGCACAAAGAATGCCTGAAGAGAAGACAACGTTTTTTTTTTTTTCTTTCTGTAAAGCAGAGGAGGAGGAGATAAAAAGAAAGTCTCTTGTCATAAAAAAAATCTTATTAATTGGAAGAGAGAGTACTTAAGCTTTGAAAAAAAATCAGTAAAATAGAACTGTCATGCATCACACTTCATTTGCTCCACAACTCCTTCAGCTAACAAACTAATATTCATAATAAAAATCAATCTTTTTGCAGTGACTGAAATAAGAGAGGAATTTCTTTTAAACAGTTCCATCCCTGCAGACTCTGGTCCTTTCTTGTACTAGTGAAGACTGCACAGTATCTTATTCTAGTAAAAGGCATTACACATCTATAGTTAGAGACCACTCTGGATAACACAGCATCCTGGGTTTATTCCTTAGAAAGTAACAAGGGCACTTAGACCCATATTAATTCCTTCAAATTTTAAACACTTACATGAAATATGTTTCAGTTAGGAGCCTGCTTTTCCCGTATGAGAGACATTGTCAAGGTGATCTGAGTCACATTAATTTCTTGAAAGTATACAATCTACATATCTCCTTTTAAAACAAACAAACAAACCCGTCTCCTCCCCTCCCCCCCCCCCCCCCAAAAAAAAAAAAAACCCAAAAAAACAAAAAAGCAACAGTAGAACAAGAAGCCATCCACGAAGCACAGTATACACCTATGAACAAAGCCCTCTGTCTTTGTGCTGGTGTGCTAAGTCACCCTCAAGTATATAGGAAAGCATCAAAACTTTAATTTGAATTACTCGATATTTGGCAAACACATACCTTGTTGTCTTCCCAATAAAGAGCAAAACATTCATCCCCAGGTCTCCAGGTTTTTCCATACTCTGCATGAATTGATGGTTCTATTATTTTCTCTGGTTTGATGGGCCCAGATCTCCTTTTGGGTGCAGCGTTGTAATACAAAATCTTGTCATCATAAGATGGAATCACAGTAGGTCCTGACAATTTGATAGGCCCTACTCGTCTTCCTTTTTGATGATGTTCTGTATCTCCATTCGGTACAGAATTAAAATGATCAGTTCTACCAGGGTTTTGGAAATCATTATTCACACCAAAATGTTGCTCACTTTTTACCATAAAGGTTTCATTACTTATTGTTCGTGCTTTCCTATCACAAAAATTTTCAGAATTGTGTATTTGATTTTCCCTTTTCCCACGTTTCTGGTTATTATTGTCTGTAGTATCTTGAACAGCAGAGTTCTCCTTGAATTCTGTGAAAGACACCCCTTTTCCTATTCTGTTTTGTATATTGTTATCCCTTTTTTTAAAGGAAATATCACTCTGGTGAGTAGCTATGGGATAACCCAAATCCTTTGGCCTATCATTTCTAGGATAATGTCTGTCACTTTTAATTTTGTCCTCTGTCCAATGTTCTAAAGAGTTGTGCCTTTCAGGACCTCTGTTTCTTGGTAATCCCCCACTTTCCAAAGCCTGCCTTGAATTCTGAATATCTCTTTGAAAACGAGGGGGCTTCTCATTCCTTGGTTGTCTCATGTCATTACGAGAAATATGCCTTGAATGATTTTCTTTGATGCCATTCTGTTCTGTATTCATAACTTTGGGCTGTACTTGATGTGGTGGTTGAAATTGTAATTTTGGTTCTACAAAAGAGAAAAAATATGATTTTATATATATATATATATGTATATATAATATAGAAACAGTGGATCAGATCCTAAATGATAAAGCAACAGTATTATTCAGAAAAGCAAGTAGCATTTACTTCTCAGATAAATAAATGGAACTGTCCTTTTAAGTTTAGCAGATATTTGAATTGCAATTACTGGTTAATAGAAAACATACACATTTGTCTTGGTGGTACTTAAATTAGTTATTATTAAATGAGTAACAATCATTTAAGAAAGACAAATAAAATTCTGATGTGAAGAAAGGAACAGGCAGGAAAATGAGGAGAGAAAAAAGGAATAGCTATTATCTGAAAATTTTAATTCAGTAAAAATAAATTGCTAACAGCTGTTCAGCATTAACATAAAGGCAAGAAATAGAATTGAAAGAATGAACTAGAGCTAATGGGAATAGCAAAAATGTCCATAATTCTGAAGACCGTGATCAATGAGCCATAGCAGGAATTATTCAAGTGCAATCATTTGAGTCAGAACTTTAACTGACGTTAAGTGGAACAAAATTATCACGGATCTAATGGAAAGGAGTAGATTTTCTATTGCACTGTGGGGCTGGAGAAGATCACGGAGTTCTGTAGAATTTACTGTGGATTTTTTAATTTTATTTTCAGGCAAATGTGAAATGTTTTAACTTTTTATGTAACATTTAAGGGAAGAGCCAAAGGAGGTTGTAGATTAAGATGAATCTAAGAGGAATAAGCACAAGAAACAAATGAGCTAAAACATGACATTTGTGACAGAAAAGGCTCTTACTGATACCACAGAATTTCATTTCAAAATTAGTGATATTAAGGGAAATGATCTCTGGGCAAAGACTTAAGAATAATACTAGAGAGCAAGAAAAACTCTGCCAAGGAAATGTTTATAAACCTTTGTATTTGTTCAGCACATCCTTTTGTCATGCACCTTCTGCAGACAACAAGCATTCCCGTGAGCAAAGCAGTAACTGAGTTAGGTGGGATGCTCACATCTGGTGTAAGTGGAGGCAAAAGTCCACAGGACAGCGATGTTATATAGCACCATTCAAACCACTACAGAAGTATTGTCTGTAATTATGGAATGCATAGCTGAAGAAAAAAAATGATAAATGAGTTTGCTCAGAAAAGTGAAAAAGCAGTCTGGAAAGAGGTTTTCAATCAGATACTACAAAAATGCAATCCACACAGCTAACATTGCTAGCTGATGGATAACATACAGGTAATTACATTTTATAAATATCTATTAGGAAAGCAAATTTTGATAGCTCTCTACATAGCAAAAAAGACTTATTATGCAACAATTAAACAGTTAGAAATTGAGTGCAGAACAATCAGTTTAGAAATTAAAGGCTTTTTTTTTTTTTTTTTTTGAAATGCTGGTCTTTAATTGTTGAAGCAATTAACCTTGGAATAGAATAATTTCACCTCCTTTAAATCCAAGCTGCACTTTCAAATCTGTATTTCAGTCAAAGCCTAGCTGTTGGTGCAAGAAACAGAGACTATAGCCTGTGACTTGCTCCCACCTCCCGAGTTCTTTTAAAAAGACTACCTAGACGTGCCACCTCTCACTTGCTTTTTCTGTGATCCCTTTTTTTTTTTTTTTTGCAATTTGTTGCTCGGGAGATTCATTTTAACAGCAAGACCATGAAACATTCACCAGAAGCTCAGCATGTTCATTTGGAAGATTGAAGAGGCAATGCTGCACAATCTGAAACTGAAGATATCTGGGTTTGGGTCAGTGATGAGATCAAAAATATCATTATGTTTATCACCAACTCTCCTACCTAATAATTAAAAAAAAAAAAAAAAAAAAAAAAAACAGTAGTTGTTAAATTTAAACTTTCTCGAATCTTTCAAAAGTGTCTGAAAGTTTTTTCTGACTTCGGATTTTGAGAAGATAGAAGCAACAGGTTGTTCTCAGTCCCTAAGAACCAAAGAGAGATACAGAAGGAAAACATGCCTGGTCCTTAGCAATTTTATATTCTTCCTTAATTAAGTCAGAGCTCTTGATACTCTTTGTTCTCTGAAAGTTCCTGTGCTTACATATTTAAGCTCGCAAAGATGGATGAACTGTTCCTTTTAACCAAAGAAAAACAAGAAGATTAATAGAAAAATCATTGTGTTCAGTAGCAGAAATAAATTAAGTGTAAGCAAAGGAAGACAATTTCCAGAAACTTTGTCAACTATTTCTGTTATCTCTCACAGTCAGAAGGCTTCTCTGTACAACCCAAACTGAAGCTACTTATTTTCAACACAAATATTTTCAAAAGATGGCATCAACCGTTCATAGCTAAAAATAAATAATACCTAAACCTGTAGTATTAAACTGTTGTGGTTTTTCTCGGTTTGTTGTTTTTTTCTTTAGGATTCTTTGCATTTCACTTAGATAATGAAATATTATGTTTAACGATTAAGGAATTAGTAGCTCATGCAAGAGACTAACCCGTAATACTTTTGACAGCACTAATTACTTAGAAGTAAAAAAAATAATAATAAAATATTTCAGTAACTGAAAAAATAAGAAAAGCCCACAAGATAGCACGGTAAAAAGACTAACACACCGTATTTTAACTTATTTGTGTTTGTTAAATAACTAAGCAAATAGAAAACTATTTTAACTTACACATATTTTTCCACTTCGTCGGAATTAAATTAGACAAAACCTACCAAAACAATGACAACAAATTGAGCAACTGGTTTGTAGTATCTCAGAACGTCATAGGAGGAAAGGATCATAAAAACCATCTAGCTCCAATCTCTCTGCCATAGACAGGGTTGCCACCCTCTAGATCAGGCTGCCCTGGACACCATTCGACTTGGCCTTGAAATACCTCCATGGATGGGGCATCCACAACTTCTCTCAGCGATCTGTTTTAGTGCCTCACCACACCCCTGCCCCCACCCCCCCTTCTTTTAGTTTAAAGCTGTTTTCCTTGTCTTAGTACTACCTGGCCATTTATCTGTTCACAAACAGAAGTACCTAGCTTAGTAATTGCAGATTCAGAAGTGATTTTAGAAGTTCTCAATAATGAGTAGTAATGAGGTTTCAGACAGAATTAGAAAAACTAAAGCATGGAAAGATGCACATAGAAAAGCAAATCAGTGCTCTCTGTGACACCATTCTTCTCTATAGATCAAATGAACTATTTCAGAAGAAAAAGTGATGCTGCAAAGAATTAAAAAAATCTATCCCAGTTCAGAAGAATTGCTTTCTTTTTTTTCTTCTCTGTGGACACTGAATCATTTAGGAGAAATTAATATCTGCCTGAAGAGTACAGAAGCCTAACACTTGTGATGATGATAAACATGGCATCCCAGGTAGGTAACTATGTGCTTGGTCATATGCTTCATTATACAACTATATATAAAACCTTTGTTTCTAACCCAAATGTGTCTCTCAACATCTAAAAAGAAAAAAAACTGGCATTTTAGAGACCATATCAGACAGCAACATGCCAGAAATTCTGCAGAAGAATTAAACTTCTTTATTCAGTGGAAGTTGTATGATGTCCTAGGTAAATGCAGAAAAACCTGCCTGCCTGGGCCTTCCACAGTACAGCTGCTTACTAGAAAAACCAATTACGAGATCTCATTATCTTGGTGATACGATGTTATGTATTTAGTTGTTTCTAGTAGTTCCCCTAACGTGCATTCTACCACCACTACCTTTTTAATACTAAGGATTAGATACAAGCCTCTACTGGTAACTTACAGGACCAGATGAAATGAAAAAGCTGCTGGTAATACATACACCATTTTCTGCAAACACTTGGTCACACATTTCATGAAGAAAAAATTCAAAGGGGTAAGTATAATCACTGTAGGTATACTGTGACATTGCAAACACTGAACGCTCGTGTCACCTAAGCTTGAATGGGCATGGCAATATTTCACCTTGAAAGGAGATTAAGGCAGTAATATTTAAAAATTTAAATGAATTAATTTTCAATGACAACAGAGGCATGAAAATGGCAGAATAGTAGCATTTTCAGTAAATGGTTTTCTAATAAGTGAATTCAGATTGCATGGGTTTTCTTAAACTTAGCAAAGAAATCTGAGATTTCTGAGAGAGAAAAGCCACCTGCAATTTAGTATAAGCTTAGGTATTTCTTGGAAAGTCCATTTGAAGGGCAGTCTGCAAGATAAATTGAAGTCTGGTGTAAGAACCAAGGCATGCCCCTATGGAACTGACACATTCAGTAAGGAAAATAAAAAATGACTCAATGAAACTAAGCTGTCTAAAGCCTGCTGACTTCCAAATAACAGGAAGTACAATTATATTTACTATTGTTTCTGTAGAATGAAAAAAAGAGTTTTCTATTTAAAAAAAAAAAAAAAAAACAAAAAACAAAAAACCCTAAAGAATATTTTCAGCTCTTCAAAACTGATAATGAGAGAATGTTTTTTTGTGGATTTTGTTTTTGTTTCCTTTTTTGCTTTCAGAAAGCACAACTCAAGAAAAGCACACCAAATTACACACTGATCATTCAGGGAACACAAAAAAAAAGTTAAAAAAACAAGGAATCTGAGTGTCACATCACAAAACGTGTCATATTTTTGGACAACTGAGCATGAAGTCTTTCTAACTTTATGTAGAACACCACTTTTCTTCTTATGACATTTATGAAAACTTTTTATCTTTCCTTAAGAGGGGAAAAATTGCACAAAGCAAACTGTATTTAGGTTTATAGTCTCCATTTATGTGTTTTAAACTGAAATATATCTGCTACTATAACAATTGTTTTCTAATGAAAAAACACCACGCTTTAATACACTACAGTATATTGGCTACACGCACACTAAACCAAAAGAATCATAAAACTCCTGCTAAGCAAACACTCACCACACAACAGCAATATCATTTTAAAAGAAGCAATTCAATTCTTTCACGTTTCTTAGTAAACTACTATTACTTACTGTTAAATTAGTAACAATAAGAAAGGCATATATCCCACAGGGATTATTTTTTATTATTTTTCCTTTAAATGCCGTACAGCCACACATAAGAGAATTCTCTCAATATCTAAACCTCTCTCTAATCTCTTAGATAAGATATCCAAGAACATATCCAAGAAAAATCAATGTGTGTAATGCAAGAGGAAAAAGCACTACCACTGCTCCATTTTTATTCACTGCAGAAATCTACTTCATTTTTGTTCAATAAAATGAGTTGCCAAAAGATAGATCTCAAACCTGATTTTTTATATATGCTTATGAAAATACGATTTTGAAATTACTACTTGAACACGATTTTACCAAATTTGATCTGCTCATGCAGAATGCTTCTGTATTTGAAAGGGATTTTCTTCCAAGATTTTAAATTTCTGGAAAATAAGGTGAAGAGGCACGATACAAATGCTCCATCTACCACTAATCGAGTTTAATAAACAAAGTCATAAGATTGTGGATACATTCTGTAAATGAACTATAAACAACACATAAGAAAAGCAACTCCAATATACATTTTTGCTCACTTTCTACTATTTCTGTAAGAACTAGGGCCAAGTAAAATATAAACCAATAATTAACTACTTAAAAATACTTAATTTATAGGGAGAAAAAGATGCTGATATAATGAAACTCACACAGGAACAACCATAACATGGTAATATATATTTGCTATTAAAAGAACTATAAACTGTTGCAATTATTAAGTGAATGCTTTTCTGCTAATAGCTAAACCGCAGCACATCAAAAATGTTTGAACTCTGACATGGCTCGCAGTCCATATAACTGTACCTTCCTAGCAAGAGACCTCTGGATTTGCTAGTAATTTCACTGACTCCTAAGCTCATCTGCTGACAACACATCTTCTTTGACAAAATGGATGTCCTCTCTTTCCTGCTGACCCCTCCTTGAATGAAAAACATTTTCTGTGCAGTTTCAAAAACTGAATTTCTAAACTTCTCTGCATTATTTTCATTTGAATAAGCTGAAACTTTATTGCTAAGGACTTCCAGAACTATTAAAACATATTAAAGCAAAACATAACTCTGCACATGCAAGTAGTGACTGTAAATGTTCAGCTTCAAAAACAACTAGCAACAATAATGATCAGGGAAAAAATGCTGTGCTTTTATAGGAATCAGATAGTTTTAATAATTCCAACAGAAAACTGAGGTCTCAATGCCCTGACCTAGTCTACATAGCTTCATGTTTTCATTTCTAACTCAGTAATGACTCTGAGACACAAGTACACAATATTAAGCAACTAACCATAAATTAATTGTTTCATTTTTGTAACAACAACAAAAAAAGACATTCATACACGATAACAAAAATTAACACATTCAACAAGACATCTCTGGCCTCATTTGAAATTTCCTGCATACCTGTAACAGCCAACAATTTCAACCTTTTCACCAAAAATTTAATATTAATGCCCCCAAACCCATTTGTATACATTTGTTATAAATTATAATTATACATTTATTATGATTAAATGTATACACATATATACAGACACACACCTACATATATATCTATATACTTTCAGAAGTCAATGACATGAACTAGTGCTTCATAAATTCCTATTTTCCTCCCATATTTAAGCAATTTCTCTGTTCCAATACAAATTAAACATTCACAAAGGGTCCCTGTGTAAGACTAGATTACTTTTCAAGTATTGCCATTATACAGTTATTTGCACTTCCATCACAATCTCTGCGAATTGCGTGTCATGTCTTTTTAGGCAGAGCTCACACCTTGCAAGAAATTACTGGAGATACTGGTGAAAAACAGCAGCATGTCCTTTTAAAAAGGGCAATACATAACACTGCATTGAATGAAACGCTTCTAAATCTGTGAAATAAGAAACCAGAACTCCAGACAGAAAAGTCTCAGTAGTGGTGAAGAACAAGTTAGTTGTATCAGTCCTGAAGGCTGATTTACCCTAAATATACATGTATTCTTCTGTCCATCCTCATTTTCTATACTCTCATTTTTTAGCAACACAAATGCCTCTGCCAACTTCCGCACAATTTTAGCAGTCTTTAATCTATTAAGAAAGCTTTGTTTGCACACACTTAATTTTCAGTTATTGACTGAATATTTGTCATTTACAGCCTGAATTTACAGAAAAAAAAAAACCCACCACTAAAGGCTCCAAATTACAAGTAGATGAAAAGGCAATATAGGAATTTTCTTAATATTATCAATAGCCATTTGGAAGGTCCCTGACAGGCTAAAGCTCTATTTTTTTTCGTTTGAATTGGAAACAATTTTATTCTTCAGCTTTACTGTGTAAGTTATCATACAAGTATTAATTTTTATGAAACCGTCATCTCATTTAGAACATTCTGCAGTTTTTTCCAGTGTTTCTCATATGGCTGCATTATTAGCTATTTCTGAAATTTTAAATCAATTCTGAAACATTACAGCTTGTCAGTAATAGATCTCGAAAGATTTCCTTAAAAAAAAAAATGGGCAGCAGAAAAAATGAACTGGGCATTGCAATAGGAAAATAAAAATAAAACTAATAATTGTTTTCACCATTGAGTATTTTCTTTCTTTTTTTTTTTTTTTTTTTTTTTTTTTTTTTTTTTTTACACTTCTTTTGTTCAGTTTACACCACTTTTCAGTGCATCACTTCTTTTTTAATTATATCCAGTGAAAGTACACAAAGTATTATTAAGAGACAACGGAGACTATTTGGGAACTCAGTTTGAAATTATTATATATAAATGCTGAGACTCCTTAAATGTACTCACTAGAAAACACCAGTTCATGTAAATTAGTATGACCTTTATTTCACTCTTTATTAAAGTGTCATTTTATAGGGAGAAAAAAATTCCAGCTCCACACAAAACTTGACATTAAATAATGGAAACAGATATTTCAATTTCACATTGCCTACTGAAACACTTCCAAGGCAAAATAACAATCTTCTTTTAATACTCAGCTTACTGTGAGTTTTACTTCAATCTCACAGCAGCCTCTAGAGACCTCAGGATGTATAAAGTGTAAACTTTTTTCATTCTAATGGATCTCTCTGTTAAAACTTCCAAAGTATGAATTGATTTAGACATAACCAGATGTCTAGATTTGTACACTGCATTCTTTTATTGCTTCTCAAAAAGAAGAGGACATTCAAGTAAAAGCCCACATTTTTTGTGCTAGATCTTAAACATTGTTTGGCTTCTCTCTGTCTAAAATACCACCTCTTTCTCACTCCCTACAGTTGTTACACAAGAAAGCTATGAGAAAAAGGCTGTTAGATATCTTATAGTAAAATGGGGGTTTGTTTGATTGGCAAATAAGAGAGAATAAAAAACCTGCTTAGCTTACTGCTCTTAACTGAGCACCGCACAGAATGTGCTGTTTAGAAACTGAGGCTTAGAAACTGGAAAGAAAGTCCAGTTTAGAAACTGGAGTTAGCAGTTTTTCCTTTGATCTACAAGAATGCCCAATAAAGTTGCAAGTGTTTTCATCTAAGTATTATTAACTGGTATTTATCTAATTTGATTTCCAAATTACTAACCTCAAGGTACTTAAGCATGAAGCTATCAGCTTTTTGACAGCCAAGACAAAAACACAATCTACCACAGTGCAATATATTTGACCTTTCTTCAAAGGAGAGGAAAAGCTCTCAAGCACTCCTTGTTTTTCTGTTGACTGTGGCCAAACTTATAGAAGCCAGTTTCTAGATAAAGAAGAAAAAAATCCACCAACTCCGCCAAATATTGATTCCAGATACTTCAATTTCAATAACTTACCCTCTACAGTTAAAGTACCCATTTTGGATTCTAAGAAATCAAACAGTGTGCTTGGTGCAGACGGTCTGGTATTTCCTAGCTCTTCCTCATCTTCAGGTCTTACTCGGCCTCGGCCCTTTCCTTTACCTGTAAACATTAAACAGACCTTTTTCAGGGGTGAGGGAAGAGGGAAAAAAAAAATAACCAAACATTTTTTCATTATTAGACTTAAATTACAGCAATTTTGTACTCTGTTAAAAAAAATCTATTGCAATAGAGATATTTTCCATGTAAGGTGATTTCAAATCCAGAAATACTGTAAAGGGGAAAACACACAGAGGCCTTCTCTAAGTATTCTCTCTGGTTTACAATGCATTCTAACTTGTTAAAAAAATGTAGATTTACTTTACGTAAGTTATATACATTACTAAGACATGGTAAATAAATTCTTTTGCTCCTGAACATTTCGTTTTAAGGCTCATCTTCGCAAGTTGTACCTCTAGGTGGTGGTCCCTGAAGGGGCTTTTGTTTACTGCTGTTCAGAAGAAAATTTAATGCTGCCTCTAGGTTGTTACTGTTATCCATAAGTGCCTGTCTTGCTGCTTCTTTACTGAAGCCCATCTCAGTTATGTGTTTTAGAGCCTTTTCATCAACCTGTAATAAAAGATAAAAACAAATAATCATAAGCTACCACAGACTATAAAACCACCAGATATTAATTTAACCTTTCATTAATAATTATTTTTTTCCATATTGCATTGATAATCAACATTTTAGATTAACATATGGCATTCATAGACGAGTTCTCTTTTAGTTCTAAACAACTAGACAGTAGAGACTTCTTTTTCCAATTATTTTTGCATAATTTGATTTTTTTTGTTGTTCTAATATTAAGCAGTTTCAAGCAGAAATTCCTCTTTTCTACCTCTTTCTTCATTGTACAGTGGAACAATCTGACAGACTATAACACACTTCAATGAAAAATAAAAGGACTCTGAGTAGTATTAATGTAGTCTTCATTTCTCTTTGAACCCTTTCACAGCATTTATAAACAACACCAAAAGTGGTTACACATTTCTTAAAACAAGGAGAAGATGTTATCTGAAAAGGTTTCAGTAGAAAAAAAAATACAACCTCCCTCTTCTGAACTGTATATAGTATGATCAGAAAAAGGCCAAGCAAGAATCACAGACTGTGCTTAAAGGCCTCAGCTGGGACTGTCTCTTTTAGTGCTGACATGCATTAAAATGGAGCCAGGCTTTCTGCCTTTCCTCATCCCATGCCCAACCCAAATGATGCCAATTATCTATCTACTACAACAGCATTACTGAAGTCTCTATCCATTCACTTTCTGTTCAGCTACACTATATGCTCTGGGACAAGAGCTATAAGCAGATCTCCTATCTGGGCAGTGGCATAAAACTGGTGTCCATGGCTATTGCTTCAGTTCAGAGAGTTAAGTAAACCAGGAGATATAGCAACTCTAAGATCTTCAAAAACTGTAATTTGAAACCCAAAAATCACTGTAATGAGCAAGACATTCTTATGTTAACTGCTTTCATGCTCTTAATTTCACTTCTTAATTTCAAAATTTAACAGTATTCTTCAACTTAATGTCCACAGATTGAATATCTTTTAAAACATATTCAAAATCCAGTGGCACTGACACACGACGTGAATGCCTATGAGATCATCAATGCACTTGAATTCAATTTTCAGTTGCCCAAATAAAATCTTACTAAGGCAGTATAATGGTTCTTCATCTGAGCCATTTGCTGAGATTTCTGTGCATGACAACAAGGATCCAACAACAACATTGCTGCTTTCTACTGCCTCAACAAGCGTGCTTCACACTTCTCCCTCTTGAAGATATATAGCTGCTTTGAATCAGGAGAGAAATTTCAGTTTATTCTATATCATTGCCTTTCACTGGTGGGAATCCAGTTCATGACAGTTATGTTCATCAAAGACTAGCAAGAAGTGAGGGCTCATATGTACACTACTAGTACTCTAAGCAATGGATTAAAAAAAAAAAATTTTGTCACAACCTGAAACCCAAAGGAAAAGAAGTTTCTCAGATACGAAGACTGAAAAATGAAGGAATATCCAGACTACCTTTGGACATCAAAAACTTTCCCTTTAACTCATTTACATAGCACAGATATTGCTGGTTCTCTCATAAAGAACTGGAATGGAAAAGATATACCATACAAGTCTGCACAATCTATTGTCTGTCTGCACAGAAATAGGAGAAACCACTATTTTGTGTCTTTTTCTGTGACACGGTGTTTCAACTTTCTCCTAAGGCAACACACTGGACAGATGGAATAAATACATTTACTCTTTCTATATTTACATGCAAATTAACCACATACATAAACATTCAAATCAGCTCCATATCACAGTCCTAAAAACAACCAAAAAAAGACCTCTTATCTGCTGCTAAAATCATCATTTACAACTGAAGGAGGCTGTCTAGACTTGGTGGGTTCATATTCTTTTAAACAGCAAAGTACATTAACTGACATTTAGCTTGAAAAAACTGGAAGTACTGCCATTTCACAGTACAATGTAAAGCAAATCCCCTGCAGATCATAGAAAAATAGAAAGTAAGTATTGCCCAACTTAAATGGAAGAAGGCCACTAGTGTTTTTTTTTCCTTTGCTTTTAAAGTCTATTAGGTAGATATAGCTGTCACTAATGACAAAAGATATATTAAATAGAAGGATGACTAAAAGACCCTTTAACATCCATGTTTGTACAATTCTACATATAAGTCTTAATGGATCTGTATATTTTTCAGCATAGTGCTGAAGACAGCACTGCTGGAAGCTCTCCAAGTTGTAAGGAGATAGCATCTATCTGACAATCAAAATTAAAATAATCACTTACTGTTCTTAGATGTCTTCTAACTGTTAAATCTTGGTAAAAGTAAAGCAAGGTGGAAGACATTTCAGCTATTTATCGTTGAATCTACAGTCATTTACAGTCAATATTTTAATACTGGTTCACTGAATTATTAAGTAGTGAAATCAATTTCAGTCAGCCTGCTTTCATAATTTAAATCATGTTGATTAATTGTTATTGTGTACTTGGGATTAACTCTCCCACTTACATCAAATTCATAGATTGCTAAAGCAAGTGAAACATACTTCAATGACTGCTCATCTTATACCCAATTAATTCAGTGCAGCAATGTTAAAAAATTCTTCTCAGTAAGCATGAAATTATGAAATGCTCTGAAAGTGATTGCTTGGAATTCTGAGTACAATTCAGATTCTCCAATGGTAACTCTTTTTACCCAAAATATTATTTGCAACTATGTCAACATTACATAGAAGTATCACAACAAAAGTATTTCTATTTCAGCACTTTCAGTGTCACAAGTACAATTTTGTTTTCTCAATGTCAAATGAATGGTTTAAAATTCTTAACATAAATATTAATTCAGAAGTTACAATGATATTTCATTTGATGCACTGAAATCAAAGGATGAAAGTCTTCTTGCCTACCATGAATTAATAACTGTTGACATGAAAGAATAGTGAGCTTATTTGAAGAACAAAATTAAAACAAGATTGTAATGACCTATACAATACAAACAACTACTTTTCTTTTGTGATGACATTAAAAGAACATTAAAACTTCACAGAAATCACATTGAATCTCAACTACATCAGAAAGACACAAAAGGAAAGCTCTTTTTCTTCAGGGTTTTTTGGTTTAATTTTTGTTACTTTTGCTTTTTAATAACAGAGTTCATGGTTCTATTTAAATCTTATACCTTACCAGTTCTCTGTAGACACCTTCATTTTTTCCCTCAGGTTTTGTTATCTTCTCTTTCTGGAAAAGTTCCCTGTTTCGATTCCCTCCAGCACTTACACTAAGATTACTTCTGCTGTTACCACCACCTCCTCCGAATGTCTTGGTCTTTAGATGAGCACAAAAATAACATTTTAGCAAATGGAACTCAAGAAAATAAGCCTTAATATTTAGCTATTACAAGAAGTGTAGGACATTTGATGCAGCTGTATTTGTAACGATTATACTTTGCATCAACAAGTAAAGCTCTGATCTACACACATACACCAAAAAGATTAATTTATTAGGTAGGACTTCTTGATTATTACCTGATGCCTAATTGAGGCTCTCAAAAGTGTACATAGTTCTAGTTTTTATGAGTTATCAAGCAAATAATAAAAAAAAAAATCATAATTTCTATATCCCAAAATGGAAAGCCATGGGCGGGCAGAAAAATTTGGCACATTAGAGCAACATTTCCTAGCTGTTCCATCAGGTGGAACAGAGAAAATCACAGGATTTGCAGAACTGAAAAAAGCAAATGAGTTTCAGTAACCTGTTTAATTTTCTTAGTTTATATATATTTTTTTAATAGAGGTAGCAAAATAAAAATTATATCTACAATAAAAAATTATGATACGTTTATTATTTTTATTCAAATAAAAACATACTTAGAAATCTGAAAAGGTTCAGTTTTTGGCTCATTCTTAAAGATATACATGAACAGAATTTTAAGAAGGCAAGCAAAGTACTAGTCAGTGAGGAGACAAATACTGAAAATAACAAGAAAAGATCAATTACACAAAGCAAAATGCTACAAATGCATTCTAACCTCCTTGCTCTTCGCTACTTCTGCGATGGCAGCTGTTCTTTGTTTTTCAAATTCATCGTTGTCAGCAACAGGTTTTGCAGTGTTTGTCATTTGCAGAGTCTTTCTGCGATCAAGCTCTCTGCTATCCACTTGCATGTGAGATGCACATTTCTGACAACACAAAGTAAGGCTTTAATTAACTCTTATCTACTCCCACTTGCAAATAAACAAAGAAACCCAAAGCATTATTCCGCTAAAGTAGTACAGCTTAAGAAAAAGAACACAACTGTGGACATCTAGCTGCCTTTGCTAGTGCTACTCATCCACCAGAGATGCCAAAAAGAATGACTTCTATACTTTCAACATATTTCATGATACAGCTAATATGACTCTTGTAAGTACCTCTGTCGTTTAAGGGTATTTGTTGGTGTTTCCAAGATACTGTAGTAAGAGTCAAAGATCCCATAAACCAAACAAAATTTTTAGGTTTGAAACTGTCTATTTATACATAATATTTTTCTCTCAAAGTGTCAGGATTGAAACCTATATCTCTTCTTCTCCTCTCCCTTTAAACAAGATTTTTTATTTATTTATTTATTTTAATTCAGATCATCACAATATGAGGTGTCTTGATAGCCTTTATCTAAATGGAACTAGCTCCCTCTATCCTATCTCCTAATACAGATTGTTCCATTAAACATCATCATCATGACTATAACTTGTACACCATACCCAAATTACAAAAAAATATACTCTACCTGCCCAAAAGGCAAAAAAGGGGGAGGGCCACCTTCTGTTCCAATATTACTCCTACTGTGTTTTGCTAAACTCTGTAAAAAAAAGTTGTTGATTAAGAAACTGCAAACAAAAACATTATTTGATAGATATCAACGTTGCAGAAAACACATAAAATGTCCAAGACAAATATTTTAAGCATGACAAATAAAATATTTTACATTTAAAATCCTAGGGCAGTTCACATAAGCATGTAGAAGGCTGGATGAGGGGCACAGAAAAGAAGAAAACACTCAAAACTGCAGAATCATCAAAGCAGTAGATACAGCAAATGCAGAAAATTGAGTTTTATCCCAATTCTACAACAATAGAGCAAGGCAGCACACAAATAGGTAGCAGATATTTTATATATATTTATAGCACCAGACATTTGCTTCTACAGGAAGCCATAAATACAAAGTTTTATCAGGTTTAAATAGGCTTCATACAAAGTGAGCCCAGGGAAGAGGAAGGTCTTACTGACTTTATCAAGGTACACAAGTACCTGAAAGGAGAGTGTGAATAAGAACTCAGGCTCTTCTCAGCATTGCCCACTAACAGGACAAGAGGCAATGGGCACACAGTAAAACCCAGGACGAGCTATATTATGTAAAGGTGACTGAACACCAGTACAAGTTGTCCAGAGAGGCAGTGGAGTCTTCCTCCTTGAAGACCATAAGTTGACCTAGCATCAACATAGTCCTCAGCAACCTGCTCTGGGTGCCCCTGCTTGAGCCAGGGATTGGATCATGTGACCAATCTCCAGAGGTCCCCGATAACCTCAAACGTTTTGTTTACATTTAGGTTCATCAATTATACAAATACTGAAAAGGATTAGTTAGCATACTACAACAACTCTGGATGCCAGGTAATTATAAGGGCTGGGGCTATATATCCACTCCCAGAAAAATACCTTGTTTTGTCATTCTTGGAAACAGAATACTGTGGCAGCTGCATATTTCCTATGGCATTATGAAAATTACAGTACATATGCTGAACTGATCAGTTCTTTAGATACCCAAAACCCAAAACAGTTACCATAATCATTACTGATGTTTAGTATCTGCAGTATAGAAATGATATAAATAGCTAGTCAGAATTGGTAACTCAGACTTGAAAAACAACAAGAAAAGCATCCTCAAATAATATAAATTACTAGTAACTACTAATACCAAAACAAAAAAAAAAAACAAAAAAAAAAAAAAAAAAAAGAAAAAAAGAAAAAAAAAGATAAGACTAATTTAAAACATCTGCTCATAGTTGATGCAAAATTCTTTTGGGCTTTATTGTTGTTCTTTTGTTTTTTGAACAAGCATCCTCCTATTTTATTATATTGGCTCATGACATCAGAGGCAGATGGATGCTGGTGATGTAACAGTAGAGGATGAACCTTCTCACCAATATTCCATAACATTTTGTGGCCATGTGACAGATGATGGCTAAGGGGCAGCCTGACTGGATGGTGTCTGACATGGAAGTGCGTATGAAGCAAAGGTGTATTACTGAATTCCTCTACGAGGAAAAATTTGCAACCAGTAATATTCATTCAGCAATGCATTCATTCACCAATGTTTATGGAGAGCAAACAGTAAATGATAAACACAGTGAGGTGGTGGGTGCTGAATTTCAGCACTGGCAATAGCAACATGAAAGACAAGACATGCTCTGCAAGGCCACAGAGATTTCTCACAAACATGGCATGAAGGCTCTTCTTCATCACTGGTGAAAATGTGTAGCTAATGATGGTGACTATGCTGAAAAATAGTGTTTTGTAGATGACAATTTGCTCTATCAACCAGTGTTATTGCTCTTTGTACTTCTTGTAGTTTCCAGGGAAATAAATAGGAGGCATTACTTTCAGATCAATATATGTATATCAGAACTAGAAAAAAAAAAAAAAAGATAGATCCTTAATGCTGTTAAAATGTCTTAAAATTTTATTTCCTATATTGCATCTATTTATTTTTTGGGTTTTTTTTTGCTGCTGTTTGATTTTGTTTTTAAACATTGGGACAGTTGTGCGTGATTACATGGATCACTTAATACTTCAATACTCTGTACTGGCAAAGACTTCCTCAAAAAAAAAACAAACCAACTTTTCTTCAATGTATTTATAATCTTATGTAAAATTTATTTGCCTCCATCGTGTGAGAACTGTAGTATAAATATCATTGTATTTTAAGCCCTTATACTATTATTATACCATCAGGGAATTTCTTAAAACATGTAAAATATTATTTTAGCTAATGTTGTACTACGCTCAGGCTTTTTGGTTCACTCTTTTGAGGTAAGCTACTTTTACTCCAAAAGCAAACTACATTTTTTAAGTCATCCATGATCATTTACTGAATCCAAGGCAAAAAATAAATAATAAAATTCTTTCCCCTTTTTTCCTGGAGAAAAAAAAAAAAAAAAGAGAGAGAGAAAAAAGAAAAAAGAAAAAAGAAAGAACTTGATAAACTATTCAATGAATTATTCAAAAGAAAGCACTTACAAGTGCAGAAAGCATAAAATTCTAATGCTTCAGCACCAATTGGTTCACTTAAAGTGCTCTCTTTGAATTACAAGCAAACCAATGGCTGATGACTGCAGTAAACTCCTCAGCTATTAACTAAAGCTGCACAGTACAACAGCCATTTCATGGGCACGGTAAGGCAAAAAATGAACCTTCACAGCCAAGCTCCTATTCGTGTGCCTGAGCACACATCTAGCATTTCAGTCAGGATTCATTTCACCCAGCTCTTTACAGCATCTAAAAATGTAAATGTCTACATCTGAGTTAGTGACATTAGGTTCTTTTCAGAAGCAAAGATGGCAAATGGGATCTTCTAAGGGATTATGTCATTCCTCACATGCATCACACCTTAAAACCTGCCTGATCCTCCCTACTGACTGTAAAATGAGTCTCAATCCAATAGACTCATTATAGACATCATCTGAGGTTAGCCTAATGAATGCTATCCTTACAGCATCAGCATAAGCCACCCAAAGCCTGGCTCTACACTAAGTGTGCTAATCCGTGAAGCCACTGGTGCCAAAGCAATACCAAAGGAGAAAAAAACCCAGCAACAACAAAACAAACAAACATGATAACCAGAAAACTGGGAGCACTATGCAAAGATTATTGGAATTGCATTCTCATCAAAATATATCCATGGCATATTGTCTTCACTACAACTAAATTTCTAGGCAAGAACTACCTTACAATAAAGTTGAACGCTACAAAGACTATCACCCTTATTCCACTTGAAGTACATTACATTGTCTGGTAACACTGCATTAATTCCATGTATGCTATACTTACAGTGTAAATATTCTACTACTAAAACCTGATTCTTCCCCAGAGTAATTACCAATGTCATATCGAATTATACAAAACAGTAATTCATCTATGCATCTAGAGACTGACAGAAACAGGTACCAGGGCAAAAATTTAATTTTGGACAAACAACTTTAATCATAATATGTAAAAATATTTGACTTAAAAGCACTAATTTTTAAAACAAGTATAAAATCAACTTATTCCATCTTCTACAAGAGAAGACCAATTAGCACTGATCAGGCGCACTGGAAAGAAAGAACTGGCTTCAAAAAAGTAATTTGCAATAGCTTCCTGACTTCCCATTCAAACACAGTTCAGTATTTCTTGACTGGCATGATTAGGACTGGCAATGTGCTTATTCAAATATCTTTAACAGTTGACAGTCTTGCTATTTGTCAGTCACTCTTTTTTTGTAAAGCTTCCAGAAAACATCAAGCTCATGTGTAAACTACTATTGAAGTAGCATCTGGCTTCTATAGACTTGTTTCAGACCTATCTATCTAGTTGTCAGCCCGGATATAGACCTGGAACTAAGAGCTCCAGTGGCAATGCTTCAGCTGTCCAAACTGATTTCTTGTCGCCCACAGCTTTGCTGCTGATATGGTAACATTCTCACTGCATTCCTGACAATGCACCATGAGTTGTTTAGCTAGAAAAATAAATGGCAAACTCTCTAAAGTTCCCTGAAGAGGGGAAGGAGAGATGGAGGTGCCAAACTCTGTTCCCGGGGAACCACTGGCACAAAGTTATGCCAGGAGAGGTTCACTGGATATTAGGAAAAATGTATTTACCACGAGGGTAATCAAACAATGGTACAGGCTTCCTCTCCTACAGAGGTGGTTGATTCCCCATGCCTGTCAGCATTCCAAGAGACATCTGGATAATACCCTCAATAATACACTACAACTTTTTTAGCCATTAAGTGGTCAGGCAGCTGGACTGGTTGTTCTTTGTAGATCCCTTTCAACTATTCCATTTGAACTGCAAAATGAAAACAGAGAGCTAAAAGGATAGCAATAGGGAATAATTAAGTTACCGCACTGTATAACAACAACAACAAAAGTAATTCAAAACAAACTCTTTAAAACATACCCAATTTTACTGGCTTTATGCAATAGCAAATGCTGAAAAACTTGCTTTAGTCAGCAGCATGGTTATAAAGCAGTTTGCTTTCTCGTAAACAGAAAGCATTCCATAGTTATTTCTTGACATTCACCTCAAAAGCAAATTAGCATTTAGAGCACAATATTTCTTTGTGGAAACATAGGTAGAATAAATATGAAAACAGACCTTCCAAAATGTCACTAGAAACAAACATGGAAATAAGACTGTTCAAAACATTATTAACAAAGTTAGTTGATTCTATTGACTCTTCTCTTTCCAATTAGTATTTTTAATAATATATTAGTTCAGCATGCCCCTTATCTTCTACTCAACAACCTTAAAACTCAATGTTTTGGGGTTTGTTTTTTGTTTGTTTGGTTGTTTTTTTTTTAATCTGAAGAGAGAATTCATAAGATTTGTACTACATATGAATAAAAAAAGACAAGATGAAATGGTTCTGTTGCTGGTCCCAGAACCTTCTCTTTAGTCAGACAGACAGTTTCATCTAAAACTAGAAATAATGGGGAAAAAAAAAATGCCAAGCACACTATCCATTCTGGCTGATTCTGTAACTCAAATGTTTTACCAGTTTCGTCCAATTTTGCTCAAATTTATAAAATGCAACACACCACCA
This sequence comes from Lagopus muta, assembly GCF_023343835.1. Lineage (NCBI taxonomy): Eukaryota > Metazoa > Chordata > Aves > Galliformes > Phasianidae > Lagopus > Lagopus muta. The sequence goes on from NC_064433.1 coordinate 160,362,894, forward strand.
AAGAAGGCTAAGCCATAACAACAAACAAACCTATCGAACTTAGTATCATCAAAAATGCACTTCACACAGAAACAAACATCATCTTCATAAGAAGCTATTCTTTGCTTCAGAGATACAGACTAAGCATAGATGTGTGACTCTATTTGTACCAGTCACAATTTCATGTCCTAGGCACTTCCACTTGTGAAGGAATTCAACAAGTCATTTTCCCACAGCAACTTTCATTCTATTAAGATAGTCGCTTCACTAATAAAGGACCTTACAAATATTTGTGGCTTGCTGAAAGACTTAAAAAGCCTCCAATTCAACTTTCTAATCACAGCTTACCTAAAGCACTGATGAAAATTGCAGTATAGGATTCTTAAATTAATAATAATTTCTTAAGATAGTAACTTGAAATTACTAACTTCAACATTTCTTATAAAATTCCTGTACTTTTTTGTCAAAAATTATGCAGTCTGTAGACTGTAACTGTAAAAAAGCTGAATTCTTTAACATTTAGTATTAAAAACTGTTTAGAGAAATGATTAAGCATTACTGCATAATGCAGTCAGTACTGCTGACAAATGTTTTTAGGCCCTGCAGTCTACTAAAGGAATCAGTTCCCATGCAAAGATGACTTACAATTTCATCAGCAACATTAAATATAAGACATATTTTGCTTAATTCCTACAGATACTTGGACAGTAAAGTCTAAATTCTTGTAACAGAAAAGTTCACGGCCAACATGTTATGCTTCACGACGTTAAATGCAATTTGAATCCTGTAAAACAAAGCATTTCCAGCGGTGTTACCTCACCCTTTGCAATTCCCACTTTTCTATAAGATGCTCCACTTCACCTCCAAGAACTGCAGTGTTACTATCATCCAGGAGCAAGAATCCATTTCTTACTTCAATAATTCCAGAAAGTTTAATTTTTGTTCCAGGTGGAGTGTTCAAGCTAGAAGCAGAAACAAAACCAAGTATTTCAAAAACGTTATTTAATATTCTGCCATCAAAAGCCTAGAAAACTATACTCCCATTATACTTTCATCATTGTTGTATTCCATTATAAACGATCAGTATCAAAAACCTTCACAATAATTCCTTGAGTACGCACAGCAGTTTTCAATAGCTTTTCTGGAACACTTCCCACTCATTATACAAAGATGCCATATTGCAAATTACATTCTAACAGAGATGAATGTTTGCAAATTATCTGTTTGGTTAAAATGCAATTTAACAGTACCAAACTAAGGATGCGATTTGTCTAGCCTAACAAAAGATGTCTCAAAGTCAGATGTCTAAGTATAAGTTCCTAATCCTAGTATTCATTTATAGTTGAGCAACAGAGGATTTCTGGATGCTTAATCAACTCATTTGTTTCAGATGTTTAACTTAGGAGAAAAAAAAAGTAGTTAGAAAAGACACCTTCTATACATCACTAACAGCCAGGACTGTTTCAGAATAAATATAGACTATGCACCTTGCGGTGCTTCTCTTCTCATTATTCTTTGATTTGAAATCAGATAGAGTTTCTCTGTGGACAGCTCCCACAAGTAGGTACCTATTTTCTTTGCATTTGAATCCATCCTATAAGAACAACAGCAGAAGCATAGAAGAGTCACTCATTTCCATGCCCTAACTGAAAGATATGACAAGCAGCAAAAGCTCAAAAGAATGATTTTTATTGCAAGACACAAAAGAGGACAGAGTCAATTATAACTTTCCAAATAGGAGACAATAACCTCTTCAAAATATCATAAAGATATCACTGCAATTACAGAACAGTGCCACACACTCAGGATCAATCACAGTGGAGTCAGCCAATTTTAGTTCTAGTGACTTCAACCTCAGCAATATTAATGGATTTTCTGTATCGTTCTGATAGAATAAAAGATATAAAAGCTTATATCAGTACTACACAAAGTGAAGAGCTGTGATGTTTTGGAGATCTTATCTGAAAGCTTTCAGATTAGGTCTTCAACAATTGTGTGATCTAGAATCTATTCACACAGAAGTGTTTGCCTCCCTTTTCTGCTCTTTTTACATTCATATTGGAATGGGATATTCTAAGCTGTGATTGCTCAAGCTAAAATTGAAGTATTATTAAGTGCCTGACTTTTAAATCAGCATTACTCTAAACTGCAGGCTGGCTCTTACTCAGAAAAAGCAGTTGAACAGTAAAAGGAGACATTTAAAAACAAAGCATAAAAGTCTGCCCAACAGAAAAAGACACAGGAAGATGATCTTAAACCAAACTAATCTGGAATTAAGAGTAAAATAGACCATAACTCCAAAGACTACGCACTGGAAATCGTTCTCAACATATTAATGACCAAACATCAAGAAATTCCCATTCTCAGTTCTCTTGTATTTCATTTTTAACTGGGAAAAAAAAAAATCCCACAAAACAAAACAAAAACACCCTTTCAAAAGCAGCCTAAGTTAAAATCTTGGTCAGGGAAAAACATTACTGGCTGAATGAAGTTAGGCGCAACAGGCCTGTGACATGCTCATTACCAAGTCAGACAAAATATATGCTAAAAATGGAAATTTGGCTCAGGTTCACACACACCAAAAAGCGTGTTTGCCTTGTCAAGTCTGACTCAGCAGACAGCTGCAAAAATTCTCTTTCTTGCAGTATGTATTTCAGCATAAATTGTATTGTAAATTCCATAAATTTCATAAACTGTATTGTAATTTCACCTTCACATGTAACATTTAAGGTTCTCTTGCACATAAAAAAAAAAAAATCTGAGAAGGAAACAAGAATAAACCAAAAACTAGAACTGCCTGAAGTATTCACTAGTTTCATGTATCTCCACCAGATTTTGTCATAAAGGAGTTAATTTTGCATTTGTTATTGTTTCTTTATTCTGGAGGTTACTTATCGTCTGGGTATCACCTGGTAGAGCTGGAGGACAAATCAGTATCTCATAAAGAAGCTGGGGTACACAGAAGTGAATGAGGTGTTGTTTTGGTTCGATTTCACTTATTTAATATAGAGAGGTAGAACTCTACTGACGTGCTACAACTTAACCTTAGATTTTCTTTCATTGGGGTTTCAAATGCAAAAGATGCAGCAGAACATGCAAGTTTTCTGTTAACACAGAGGACAGATAGCACAACTACATCAACTTTTACATTAGAAGAAAACAGTAAAGAAAAAGATCAAGAGAGATAAACAAGATAATCAAATCTTTTGCAGTCCCAGTTTTCCATCAAAAAACAGCTTTCTTTCCATATATATTTCTAATTCAATTATTTTTAGGGCATTTAAGTGTGAAAGCAAAACTTTGAAAAGAAAGTTGCTCACCTTATTTTTGACATGCTATTGTATTCTATAGCTGTGCAGCTTGTATGTCCATCGGTCATCTGTAAACGTAACATTCTGGGTGCAGCCTGAGATTCCTCATTATCCTTTGGTGCAGAAACATTGCGTATTTTCTGTATTTGCAGAACACATGGCCCTTCCAGCTACATGCGCAAAACAGAAAAGAAAAAATGTTAACACCATGAAGCAAACACACTACAATATCAAGACATACTAACATGCCCCCAGGCAAAGTGAAGTGCAATTTTATCAGTCACTTAGAATACCTATCATTCATACTTTATGTTGTAAAACATGACAAAAATGGCTTTTTATGAGAAACAGCTGTAATATTTCATACATATCTGCAATATTAACTATGGAAAAGAACTTAATGAAAAATTTATGGGGAAGGCCCTTGAAAAACTAATGAGGTTCAATAAGGCCAAGTGTGGAGTGCTGGGCAATCCCAGGTATTTACACAAACTGGGGGAATATCTCCCTGAGGGCAGCCCTGCAGAGAAAGATTTGGGGGTTCTGGTGGACAAGTAGCTGGACATGAGCCAACAGTGTATGCTTGCAGCCCAGAAGGCCAACTGTGTTCTGGGCTGCATTAAAAAAGGGGTGGCCAGCAGGGAGAGGGAGGTGATTGTCCCACTCTACTTGGTTCTTGTGAGGCCCCATCTGGAGTACTGCATCGGGTCTGGGGGCCCCAGCACAAGAAAGATGCAGAACTGTTGGAATGAGTCCAGATGATCAGAGGGCTGGAGCACCTCTCCTATGAGGAAAGGTTGAGGGAACAGGGATTGTTTAGCTTGGAGAAGGCTCCAAGGAGACCTCATTACAGCCTTCCAGTACTTGAAGGGAGCATATAAACAACAGTGGGAACGGCTGTTTACAAGGGTGGACAGTGACAGGACAAGGGGAATGGTTTTAAACAGAGACAGGGGAGGTTTATGTTAGATATTAGGAGGAAGTTTTTCACACAGAGGGTGGTGACACACTGGAACAGGTTGCCCAAGGAGGCTGTGGATGCCCCATCCCTGAAGGCACTCAAGGCCAGGCTGCAGGTGGCTCTGGCAGCCTGGTCTGGTGGTTGGCAACCCTGCAGATAGCAGGGGGTTTCAAACTAGATGATCATTATGGTCCTTTTCAACCCAGACCATTCTATGATATGATTCTATGATGAGAAGGGAGGAGAGAAAGGGATAATAAATAAAATGAAAAGCAAAGCAAAGCAAAATAACAACAGTACACAAATGTTGTCACTTCTAAATAATATGGAGTTCAGGTAAGATCTCACACGCTGTACCACCAGTTTTCATAGACAAAGTGTTCTAAATTGAAAAACAACCAACTTTGAAGACTTACTGAAGTAGGACTACATTTCAAGTACAACCATTTTGTAAACACCAACTACGAACACCTGATAACCTCAAGGGACGTGAGAGATTCTTGGTTACCTGAAAATGTAGTATATGCTTCTATATATAACATAACTTCTGTAACCAACAAAAAAAGGAAATAAAAAACTACTTTCTTGAATTCGGGTTACAGCTGAATAGTCAAGATGCTTTTTTTCTATTCCTTCACTTTGTAAGGAAGTAGGGTACACTCTGATTCCTCTGAGAAATAAAACTGAAAAAATCTGTTGCTTTACCACCCAAGAGACAGAAGAAAAGATGAAAAATGCACATTTCCTCAATTTCTTCCCTTTAAGAATGCAAAGACAAGGAAGGAAAGCTGAACTGGAATACTGTTAGAGCTTGAAATCATACAAACAGGAAAAAGAAAATTTCAGATCTGGATGCTTGCTTTTGTTTTTTAACAAACTGTTTGATAGACTCCTTAGAAATCCAGAGTGCAAAGAAATGAAGGCTAGGCTAACTATGAATATATATGCAAATAAATTCAGGTTTTCTTATCTACTGTGTCAGGCATGCATTACAATAAAGCACAGCTGCACATTTGTTGAGCTTAGACAATGATGTCTGCTTCTTCAACAAAGAAAATCATGTCATTACAAAAAAAAACAGGTGCAAAAGAAGAAAAGAAGCATGTGGTTTTCTTAAGTACATCCTATATTAATGACAAAACTATTTTTATGGACTTAAACAGGATTATAGAGCTTCCCCATTTCCCAGTCTCAATTCAGCTCAGTTGATATTTCAGTTGTCATATAATCTTACGAGATCATATAATGATGGCAGAAAATAAAGGCAGTCTTTCCGCAGAACAAGAAACACCTTCACAAGACAGTAGGTGAATCTAGAATCATAGAATGGCTTGGGCTGCAAGGAAGCTCAAGCATCATCTACTACCAACCCCTCTGCAGAGAGGGTTGATGGTCATTAAAGCCCATACTAGATCACGTATCCCATGGCCTCATCCAGCCCAGCCCTGAACACCTGCAGGGAGGAATATTCCACAACTTCTATGTGCAGCCTGTTCCAGCACCTCAGAATCCTCTCAGTGAAACATTTACACCTGACATCTTATCCAGATCTGCCCTCTTTCAGTTTAAAACCATTCCCCCTTGTTCTATCACTATCTACCCATGTAAAACACTGATTTACCTTCCTCTTAAAAGCTCTCTTTAAGCATTATGAGACCACAATGAGGTCTCCCCAGAGCCTTCTCTTCTTCAGGCTGAACAAGCCCAGCTGCCTCAGGCTGTCTTTGTAGGACAGGTACTCCCAGCCCTCTGATCATCAACCTATGCCAGGTCACCTTGTAGACTACTTCAAAGAATCAGCATTACTCACCCTGTAAAAATCATTTTAACTTGACAAAGTTAAAATTACACAGAAAGGATATTTAATACTTAAAATTCCAAGTAGCTGGGTCTTGCTGATTATGCTAAAGAGTCTCACCAAACTCAATGAGAGCCAGATTCTGAAGGTACCATTTCGATACTGAAGGTACCATTTCGATATTCATTAACCCAACACTAAAACCTTCCTAGATCACTCTGCTGTGCTTGATCACAGCTCCTTCAAGCCACAGACTCTCTCTTATCTCTTAGCACTTCAGCAAACTTTTAATGTAGAGACGAAAAATATGCAATTCTCATAAAATAATCTTCTAAAATTACAAAGAAACAGCAAACTAAACTGTACTACCTGGAACATAAGAAAGAAGACATCACCTAAATAATATAGGATTGAATACAAGAAAACATTCACTTCGAAAACATCTACTGAATGGACAAGTAACAAAGTACATATTAAGGCCAGAATGATGTGAAACACAGTTCAGATGTCCTTGTATTCAAGACAGGAGAAATAAGTATAAAAATAAATAAATTGCATATTTAATGCCAGACCACTGGGTGTATAAACAGCTTTCAATGGCTAAATCTAAAGGATGCAAATAAGTTAAGAGTACAAAACTTAAGTAAAATAAACTAGGGAATGAGGTCTGACTTTACCATTATTAATCTCATCATGAATAATCTGCTTAGCTTTTCAAGATGAAAAATAGAATACCATCTTATACTACATATACAGTGTTGTACTATATAATGTCATTACAGTATTCATACTATATGTGAAAACTATTAGGTAAAATAGAACACAAACTTGAAACAGGAGAAAGAGACAAAGAAACACCTGGAAGTTTAGGTTTAATTAATTCTATTTGAAATTGAATTGCAAAAATTAGGCATGCACATTAACAGACATGATAATGAATTTCAAGAGTAAGCTACTGTTTTCTACAACAGACTGTATTAAAATCAAATACCAGTAATCCAGAATGTGCAAAAATGACAGGATCCCATTTCTTGGTGGTAGTTTCTTTTATTTTGGGTTCCTTTCTTTACAGCATATCAGCTTCCCTATTTCAGTGCATTACCCTTCTCAGTGATGCTACTGACTAACCTCAGTAATGGCTTTCTTTTTTTTAATTCTATTAAGCAAAATATTCGTCAAAATCACACTCAGAAGTAAACTTTAGACCACCTTGCAACACCTTCATCGTTGTGTATTTATTTATTTAGAGAGACGTTTATCAAGCAAACCATGATTAGACAAAGCTTAGATTTCCTCAGCTTATATTCCATAGACACATGGTATGAAACATCAGCACATACCACTCCTTCCTATTTATCCATAAAACCCAGCAGTGTTAATTCAAGAACGCACATGACTCTTATACCAAAAAAAAAAAACCAAAAAAAACAAACAAATAAACAGAGTAAGCAAATATCTACAGGGATAAAATGTACTCTAGTGTGGTAATTGAATTGAGTCCAGAAAGACTTTTCACTCACATACAGTTAGTTGAGAAGTTTCTTCAGCATGACTAAGCGCAAGGACCACAGATAATATTCAGGGGGGGAAAAAAAAAAACAAAAAATCTACACAGACTGGAGGGGGCTACTTCATCAGTAGCTGGAAACATTATGTAAAACAAACCAATAAAGTTTCCAGCAAATCCTTAAAGTAAGTATATTTAATAGCAGTTGTCTGAAAAATCCTTACACTGGCCACAGGGCCAGTTAAAGTATTAATGCACATAAATAGCATGGAATTAATAGCTTGATCCCTTAGAAAAAAGAGATGTCCCAGATCAAGATAAGTACAACAACATCCAGTAGCACATAGAGTTGCCAAAGTATTGTGATTGTAGCAGAAAATAATATTTTAATAAATCAGTCCATTCTCATCCTGATGTTATAGGGGTAGTATTTAAAACAGTGTCTAATAACTACCTAATGATTTATAACAATATGGCCACTAGATAGTATTCTAGTGTTTTCAAGACACTGCTTTCCTAGTGGCATTGCTTTGACACACTCAACATGATCTGAAAACAAAAACTCAACCTTTTAGAAAGGTTTAACCAATTACAGATGGCACTATATATTTTCTCCTAAAGAATACGAGTGGAAACTTGACTCTTTAAAGCTCTTGAAACAGGCATTAGGAGAGTTTGAGGACAAGAGTTTACCTAAAGCTGACAAACAGCTCTGCAATGACCATTATTCTGATCCATTAACATTACCACATGCATTCACAGAAGTAAGCCTTGTCAAAATCATTCCCATTGAAAAAAAAAAAAAAAATCATGGAAAGGAATATGTAGAATACTTTTTACATACAGAGCTTCAAATAGCAGGACATCTGATATAGCATTGGGCAGTAAATGCAAGCATCTCCAGACTGGAACTTAATGGAGATCAGTTGTAGCTGAAATAACAAATCCAATCATACCTTACAGTAAAAAAGGCTGCAGGAAAACAACAGACATCCACAAAGAGAGAGCAGAAGGCAACTAAGCACTGTTAGTTATACCGATGTACTGACAGAAACTGGGAAGCATATGAGCAACTCCAAAGAATAATTAGAATAGGTGGCACATTATGTTTTAACTACTTAATATCAACTTATCAGTGCTCAGGATTTCACTGATCAGAGAAATGCTTTCTTTCTGAATGCCTGAAGAATTAATGCTTAAATTGTAATGGAACACATATCCTCAAAAGAAAATGAAGTAAATATAGCATCATTGCTAGATTACATGTTCTAACTTTTCATGAGGCCCCCTTGCATCTTTATTCCACTTAATACTTCACAAACATTCATGGTATACAGTCACTTAGATGGAAATGAATGTTCAGCTTTTCAAAATCCCATGCAAATATGGCCATCTTGTGGTTAGTGCTGGTAATATAGATTTTTTTTTAAAGCCATACAGAACAGATGTAAATGAGTGGTAAAATATTTTCATATATTAATGACAATCACCTATGATGGTCGAGTATCCATATATTTTCTAAAAATATTTGCCTCTTGCATTTATACTACAAAAAAAATTTACTTTCCAGATGGAAAATAGATTGCACATTGTTTAGATACAGATACATAATGCTGATAGAAGTTTTGGATCAGAGGAACAACTATTGCACGTAATTTTTGCTCCTTTCTGAAGCGTTTCTGAACCACAAATGGCTACTTCCTACCAACAAATTATATAAACAAGTCGTTCTTATCCCAATCAAGCCACCACTGTACTAGAAGGACATGACACAGTTGCCATTACTAAAACCTGGTAGGATGATTTGCATGACTGGAGTGCAGCAATCAACAACTACAAGCTGCTCAGAAGGGACAGGTAAGCAAGGAGGGAAGAAGGCATTGCCCTCTACATTGAGGAAGGAACAGAGTGTGTATAGTTGTCCCTGAAGAATGGCCATGAGAAGTCGAAAGACTATGGGGTGAGGGTTAGTGAACAAGGCAACAAAAGAAGCCCTGTGGTTGCTGTCTACTACAGGCCACCTGATAAAGCATAATCTCCGTTGAGGAAGCCTTTTTCCTCCAGCAGCAGGAGGCATCTCAAATGAATGATCTCATCTTCACCCCCTGACATCTGCTGGAAAAGCATCACGGTGAGCTGTAGGTTATCCAGAAGGCTCCTGAAATGCTTTGAGGGTAACTTCTTGAGCCAACAGGCAGCCTCACCAGGGGGGGGAATACAATGCTGGACCTGTTGCTCACCAACACAAATGAACTGATTGGTAGCATCACAATGGGAGGCTGCCTGGGCTATAGTGATCATGTAATGTGGAGTTCACATTCCTGAAAGATAAGAGTTAAATCAGAATGCCCAAATTTAGGAAAGCCAACTTCCAGCTCTTTAGGAAGACAGCATAGCAACAAAATCCCTTGGAAATCTGTCCTCAATGACGAGGGAACAGAGCAGAGCTGGCAGATCTTTAAGGAAGCTTTCCTCAGAGTACAAGAGATCTCCATCCCCAGATGTAGGAAGTCAGGAAAGAAAGGCAAAAGACCAGCATAGCTGAATGGGGAACTGCTGGTCAAACCGAAGAAGAATAAGAAAATACACAGGCAGTGGAAGCAGAGACCCTGTGAAGAGTATAGGGATACTGCTAGGCTGTGTAAGAATGAGGTCAGGAAGGAGAAGGCCCAGCTAGAACTGAACTTAGCAATGGATGCAAATAAGGACAAGAGAGGCTTTTATGGGTACATTACTCAGAGAAGGAAAGTCCAAGAGGGTACAGCCTCACTCATAAGAAATATGGGCAGGCTGGTAACAATAAACAGGAGAAAACTGAGGTACTTAACTTTTTTGCCTCAGTCTTCACTGGCAACTACTTTTCACACACCTTTCAAGTGGATGGGTTGGAAGGCAGGAACTGGGGGAGCACTGGTTCCTTGCATTGTAAATGAAGATCAGGTTGGAATTCACCTGAGGAATCCACAGTTATATGAATTGATGAGATGCATCCCAGAGTCCTGAGGAAAATGGCTGGTGTAATCACCAAGCTTCTCTCAAGTTATATTTGAAAAGTCATGTCAGTCAGGTAAAGTACCTGGTGACTGGAAAAATACAGTGTAGCACCCATTGTTAGGAAGGGTAGAAAGAATGATCTGAGGAATGAGCAAGGTGCTGGAACAGGCTGCCCAAAGGCTGTGGATGCCTCATTTTTGGAGCTGTTCAAGATCCAGTGCTTGACCTACTAGTTGGTGACTCAGCCTGCAAGTGCTTTGGAAGTAGATGATCTTTGAGGTCCCTTCCAACCAAAGATTTCCTGTGACTCGATGCTGTGTGAGGCTCACCTCTGCACTGGGGAAGGTCATGGAGCAGATCCTCCCAGAAGCTATGTTAAGACATATGGAGGAGAGGGAGATGTTACAAGATATATGCATATGCATGTATTCACCAAGGGCAAATCCTGCCTGACCAACCTTCTTGCTTTTTATGATAGCGTAACTGCGACTGAAGTCAAGGGAAGAGCCACTAATGTCATCTATCTGGATTCCAGTAGGGCTTCTGACATGGTTCCCCATAACATCCTTCTCTCCAAATTGGAATGATATGAATTCGGTTGGTGGACTGTTCAGTGAATGAGGAACTGGTTGCAAGATTGGACCCAGAGCATGGTGATCAATGGCTCAATGCCCAGATGGAGATTGGTGACAAGTGTAACCCTCAGGGGGTCAATACTGGGACTGATGCTCACAACACTGGGACTGAGGCAACATATTTTTTTTTGTCTTTCTCCTTTTCTGCAGCTTCTCAAAAATACTTGCCACTGTTGTTATGAATCAGCAATGGAAAAAATAAAATAAAATAAAATAAAATAAAAAAAGCTCTTTCCTACTGTTTTTATTTTCATTCTTTATTACTGAAATTGAAAGCCATGTACATAAGCACTGATCTCGCTCAATTACCTGAAGAACTGGGATACAGAAGTATCTTGAATCAAGCAAACTTCCTATTTACAAGTTTGAAGTGGACTCCTATAGCATTCAATCCTGTTACCTAGTCCTCTATCTCTATCAATGGACTTCTTAAAAAAATCTTAAAAAGTGCTAGAGGGAAAAGACAGAGGACACTATTGCTCTGGTACTTATCAAGTACGTGTCCTCAGTTTTTAACCAGATTTTATTTAACAGAAATACACAATCAATACTTACAACACCCTCAGCAATGTCTCAGAATACATCTCAATTCCATTTTCCTTTTCACAGGCAACATCACATTATTTAAATGGAACAACTTCTATAACAAAATTTCTCTTCTCTGCACCCCTCCTGAAGCGAAAGAGTTCCAAGTCTACAGCAGGGCTATCAGTCCCAAATACGCAACTTCATGTTTTATCCATGTACATTTTTAAGATCACCTAATTCTTTCTGTACTACTTACCAAGCTAATTTTGTATGGGAAATAACGCCTTAATTTGGTACAACTCAAATTTTACTTACATATTTTAGCAATATTAGAAATAAGACACAATAGCAGTTCCAAAACTTGAAAGACTACTAATCCTCCTAGCCCTACCAGTTATCTGTTATTACATTCAACACCACTTTTTAATCATGTTCTTGTATACAAGTTCTTTGATTTGCCTCAGAAGTCTAGTAGTCATCCCTTGTTCACCTATCATTGCACAGAATTTCTTTGGATTAACTGCATTAAGCATTTTCTGATTTCCCACCTCAAGAAAACACCTAACTCCTGAATTAGACATTTAATCAACTTATCAAAAACAAAGCAGCAGATAAATCCTATTCCTTAATGAAGCAGCTTTCTTTTATTGTTTATTTTCCTCTTTTTTAATGTTGTTTTGTTTTAACTAAGACATCTTTCAAAATAATCCAACGACCAACTATTTGCTATCAAACCTGTGGTTTCACAGGCCAGGTTTCAGAATTCAGGATGCATAACTTCAAACTTCATTTGGCTGCACTGAATTTAAATACAGTAATCACAACTTTCATGTACACTTTCTTATCATGCCACAGATGTCAGATTATATACATATTGAGAATGGAGGAAAAATATCGAGTTAGGAACAAAAGCAGATAATCACCCTTATTATATTTATTATTATCACACATTTCCCTTATAATGGGACACCTTTAGTTCTGAACATACATTGGACAACCATAAACTACAAGCCTGTTGATTCACAAATTACTTGCCTATCCTCTAGCTCAAGTTAACAGAAATCATGTTGTTTCTTATACTCATCTTCTAAAACACAGTGTTTCAAAAAAAATCAACGTTTCCAAGCACAGTTTCCCCAACAATCTAAGTAAAAGTCATAATTTCCAGTGTGTTTGGCAACAATAACACATTAATCCTGTCATCTAAATGCAGTGACTTGCTTTATACCTTTTCTGACTTGAAGCACCACAAAACAAAGGTTAAAAAATAAAAATAATAATAATAAAAAAACCTTCATTTCCAGTATTTTCCATTTCTGCAACACTCAGAATTATTTTTCAGTCAAAACCGCAAATGGAAAAAGTCCATTCTAACACTTGAATTCTAAAGGAGTACCATTAGGCGAACAGACCATTTATCCATGCAGCATCCAACATCTAGAGCTCTGGACAATATACGAAAGTAAGTGAACTTCAAAACTGTTTTGACTGGCCCAATTACTACAAGGCACCACATGCATTTCCTATCTTGAACAGCTACACTGAAGTAAATACACAAACTATTATAAAGCGTTTTGTTGTTTTTTTTTCCCTATTAGTAATCAATTGAATGGCACTGGTTTCTTGGAGCTTGTTTTCACATTTCTCCAAAATAATAATTAAAAAAAGACTTTAGCATAACTGATGTTTTTATTACAGGGGAAAAAAATCTGTTTTCAATAGAACAGCAATAAATAAGACTACAGCTTGAATTCAGGTTCCCAATTTCCTAATATTTACAAGAAATAAAAATGACAACAATTTAGAACTTTAACCACCTTTGTAAGTTCTAATGTACTTTTTCATGTTCTGATTTGATTCATACTTCTATTATGTTTTATGAACAACTGGTTAACTGTCAAGCCAGATATACTCAAAATCCATGAAACTGTACAAACCCATCTTGATAAAATCAGATTAGTTTAGTACTATATGAAAAATGGAACAGTGAAGGTGACCACACTGAAACACAAAGTACACCAAAAAGAAGCCAGTGGACTGTTTAAAGCAAGTTGTTCCATAAGCTTATTGAAAATTGTCAGTGTTGCATATAAACCGTTACAATTTTCAGAATAACAAAACTGAAGATACTCAAGAGAATCCACAGCAACCCACTGCAAAATGCATATTGAAGGAGAGCAGCACTTTCAAGAGATCCTCAGAAATTACAGTAGAATCTAGTTTCCATATTTTCACTAGGTCATAGCTCATTTCCTCAGTGTACAATTCTACAAACTCTAACAATACTTTTGCATGTAAACACACAGAAGATTTTTCCTGAGAAGGGTTGACTGTTGTCTCAAAGCACTAACAACTACAGCTTTCATGCACAATCCTTTTTTTTTGTATTTGTGGAGACAAGCAGCAAAACCAGTAACCTCCTTAGTTTCAGCTGAGAAACAATAAACATTTTGAAGACTAAGTAGATTCCAATATATAGTCAGTTCTGAGTAAATAAATGACAGTTACACTGTCAAACGTCCACTTGAATAATGTTAACAATGGAAGTACAGAAAACATTTTCTCTGAAGGAAATGAGCAAGTTACTACATACATTCTCAATTGATGAATGAAAACTGAACTAGTATGTCTAAAGAGACTCCGTAGGACTGAAATAAACCCCTAAAAAAAAAATAAAAGCAACACCACTATTATTAACTTACTTTGAACTGCAACCATACTTCAGAAGCAAAACAAAACGAGGTAAGCATTATCACACACCCAACATAAATATTTTGAGAATTACATTCATCACTGAATGGCTTGGGTTGTAAAGGACCTTAGAGATCATCTAGTTCTGCTATGCAGAATACACCCTCGGTGAATCAGGTGGAAATGGTTAGAGAACCACTCCTCCATCTGGACCATCACAAGTCCATGGGACTGGACGGCTTTATGCTAGGGTGCTGAGGGAGCTGGTTGTGGTGACTGCTGAGCCTCTCTCTGCTATCCACCAGCTCTCCTGGTTAAGTGGAGAGGTCCCAGAGGACTGGAGGCTTGCCAATGTGACTCCCATCTACAAGCAGGGCTGTAAGGAGGATCCGGGGAACTACAAGCCTGTCAGCCTGACTTCAGTACCAGCGAAAGTTATGGAGCAAATCACTTTGGGAGAGATCACACGACATGTGTGGTGTCCAGGGGATCAGGCCCAGTCAGCACAGCTTTGTGAAAGGCAGGTCACGCTTGACCAAGCTCATCTCCTTCTATGACTGGGTGACCAGACTGGTAGACAAGAGAAAGGCAGTTGATGTAGTCTACCCAGACTTCAGCAAAGCATTTGACACGGTCTCTCACAGTATTCTGCTGGGGAAACTGGCTGCCCATGGCCTGGACAGGTCATACCCTTCTTTGGGTAAGGAACTGGCTTAGAGGGCTGTGCCCAACGGGTAGTGGTTAATGGAGTTCAGTCCAGCTGGTGATCCGTTACAAGTGGTGTCTCCCGGGGGTCAGTACTGGGGACCGTCTTGTTTAATATCTCTATTGATGACCTAGATGAGGGGATTGAGTGTACCCTCAGTAAGTTTGCGGATGACACCAAGCTGGGAGGTGGTGTCAATAGGCCTGAGGGTAAGGAGGCCCTTCAGAGGGATATAGATAAGCCGGATCGCTGGGCTGAGGTGAATGGGATGAGGTTCAACAAGGCCAAGTGCCACGTCCTTTGGCCACAATAACGCCATGCAGCACTAGAGGCTTGGTGCTGAGTGGCTGGATGACTGTGAAGCGAAAGGGACCTGGGGGTGTTGGTTGATGCTCGGCTGAACATGAGCCAGCAGTGTGCCCAGGTGGCCAAGAGGGCCAACGGCATCCAGACCTGCGTTAGAAACAGTGTGGCCAGCAGGAGCAGGGAGGTGATCATCCACCTGTACTCAGCATTGGTGAGGCCGTACCCTGAGTACTGTATTTGGTTTGGGGCCCCTCACTACAAAAAAGACACTGAGGCCCTGGAATGTGTCCAGAGAAGTGCAACAAAACTTGTGAGGGGTCTTGGAGCACAAATCTTTTGAGGAGCAGCTGAGGGAGCTGGGATTGTTCAGTCTGAAGAAGAGGAGGCTCGGGGGAGACCTCATTGCACTCTACAACTTTCTGAAGGGAGGTTCTGATGAGGTGGGGTTTGGACTCTTCTCCTGGGCAACAGCACCCAAGGAAATGGCCGCAAGTCATACTAGAGGAGGTTTAGATTAGACATAAGGAAGAACTATTTCTCCCAGAGAGTGGTGAGGCACTGGAATGGCCTGCCCAGGGAGGCAGTGGAATCACCATCCCTGGCAGTGTTCAAGAGGTATCTAGATAAGGAGCTGTGAGATATGGTTTAGTAGCTTGTGGTAGCAATGGTAATGGGAGGATGGTTGGATGATGATCTTGTAGGTCCTTTCCAAATTTGTGATTCTATGATTCTAGTTCTAACTTCCCATCTATGGACAGTGTTGACATCCACTAGATCAGCTACCCAGGACCACATCCAACCTGACTTTGAACATCTCCAAGGATAAGGCATCCACAACTTCACTGGGCAGCCTATTCCCATGCCTCTAAAGTTAGAAATTTCCAACTAATATCTAATCTAAATCTGTCATCTTTTAATTTAAAACTGTCCCCTCCTTGCCATATCATTACACTTGTTGGAGAAAGAGAACCTCCCCAGCAGTCTTGTGTATCCATTTTGGTACTGGAAGTACACTATCAAGTCTTCCTGGAACCTTCTCTTTTCTCCAGGCTGAACAGCTCCAACTCCCCCAGCCTGCCTCTATAGGAGAGGGGCTCTGTCAATCTTACCATCCTCTTGATCCCTCCTCTGGATTTCAACAGCTCCATGGCCTTCTTGTGCTAGAGGCCTCAGTACTGAAAACAGTACTGTAAGTATGGGTCTCATGAGTGGAACAGAGGGGGAGAATCACCCCCCTCAACCTGTTGGCCATGCTTCTTCAGACTGCAACAGGATATACTTTGCCCTCTGGGCTGCCAATGCACACTGCTGTCTCACGTTGAGTTTTTCATCTACTAACAACCACAAATCCTTATCCTCAGGGTTGCTCACTATCTGTTCTCTGCCCAGTCTGCATTTGTGCTTGGAATCGCTCCAGCCCAGGTGCAGGAACTTGCATTTGGCCTTTTTGAAGTACTTAAGTAAATGCATTTAGAATTACTCCATATTAAATGACCTAACATGCAAAATTCAGTAAAACTCAAGCAACTGATAAGTAAACAATGCAAAAACATACAGTCCAAGCAGTAAGAAATAATATAATTAATAAAACTTTTCCTAGTAAGTTACTTATATAATGAGTTTCATGCACAGACTGCTGTCTGACTGAACTATCATCTATTCCGCTATATGGTATCTTGCAATTGAGTTTTTCCATAGCTGACAATGATGCTCTCTCATTATTGTTACAGAAGCTAGAGTTAAATCAGTCACTACTCTGCTCAGACAACAGTATCATCAGAAAAAATACATCTGGACAGATCTTAACAGTCTCAGTCATCAAGCTCGTTTTCTTAAAATAATTCTGCTTTGATTTACTGCTATACTCAATCTCAACAGTAATGAAATCTGTTTCTCAAAAAATTTCACATCATCAATATAGGCCATAAATATTTGGAAGATAGGAATAATTACTTGAACAGAGAATTACCACTACCTTTGAAATAAAATTCCTTGATTTATCCTATCTGTTAACTCAATGTTAGGAAGAACACGGGAAGAGGACACCAATGAGGTCAAAACTTAAGAATTACCTAAACACACAATACAAGTAAAAAAGTCTGGAACATGGAAAGTTTAGAAAACAAAAATATTATGTAGATTATAAAGCAGTGTATCATCTGGCATGGATTATCCATACAAATTATTGGATACACAACAACAAAGTTTACAGGCTTAATCACGTATATCAGTGGATAATTCAGGGCAGTATCAACATATATCATTATGTATCATAATCACACAACTACTTGGCTTTATGCCTAACATACTTAGTTGTTCTCACAGGAGTGAATAAGTAAAATAAAGGAACAGGTCACTTCCGATACTAACTCAAGATCGAACAGGTTAAATGTTTCTGAGTGATAAAGGAAGCTGCTACGATTAGTCACATTTGTTTAAGCACTTCAAAATTTAGAACTAAAGATGACTCCTCTCTTTATATAGTCTAGTGGGCAAACTAATATGTTAACATATTTATCCTCAAATATTGGCATTATTTCATGTTCAAATGAAGCCAAAAAGAGACTAATGCAACATAGATAACTGTCATCACAAAGAAATCACATCAAGAGAAGTGAAGTTAACATCACCTACCTTTTCCACCTTTCCACCATTGATGTCACTGGGGAGGAATTTCTTGCCAATCGTTCTTAAATCTGTCTGAAATTAATAGAGAAGACAACAGAATATAAATCTAAAATATCCTGTTTAAAAAAAAAAGTCACAAATCATAAAACAAGAAAAAGAGGGGCATTTCTTCTATTTTCCCAACAATTAGGATACTCTACAGATGTTCAGAGCAAATATTGTAAAAAAGAAAATAAATGTTCAAATTACTTACTTTTGCACAATATAGCCACAGAGTAATAAGAAAGTACATTTAGTTTTCAATCTGAGCCTACCAAGGAAACTGATCTGTCACTTTCCTGTTATTTACCTCTGAACAGCACGCAAACTCCTTTGAACTGTCCCTGCAATAATCCGTATTCATACAGAATTTGACAAGTCTCCCGAAAGATGCTTTGCAACCACAGCAACAAGGAAGGAGGTAGAACTTTTACAAACCCTTTGCAAGATCTTATACAAAATAAAAGCATTTGAAGAACTGAAGGCATGTCCACATTTATTTCATTCCTATTCAAGCAATTCACAAAACATCAGTAGGTTTCTTTTGACTTATAACTGCCAATGAGAGGTATGAATTTTTAGGAAGTGCAATCTAAACTCACTTTTATCCTGCATTCCAAAACACAACGCTATTTCTACTTTAAACAACATTTAAACAGCTACTGATTTAATGACAAAAGTATTGATAACCCACTAAGATTGGCTTTGGGTACTTGCATAATGTTTCTGGTTTATCTTGATTATCTATCAGACAAGCTGGAAATGCAACACATGTACTTGTTTATTTCCTTGTAGGCAGAAATAATTACTAAATTAACATATCTACAGTAATTCAAGCAACTGCTTGTAGTTATATAACTAAGTACGCATTGTAGGAAACTCAGTGTTTGCTTGAACAGGCTTTAAAGAATCACAGAATCACAGAATTGTAGGGGTTGGAAGGGACCTCCAGAGATCGAGTCCAACCCCCCTGCCAAAGCAGGTTCCCTACACCAGGTCACACAGGTAGGCATCCAGGCAGGTCTTGAACATCTCCAGAGAAGGAGACTCCACCACCTCCCTGGGCAGCCTGTTCCAGTGCTCCGTCACCCTCACTGTAAAGAAGTTCTTGCGCACATTTGTGCGGAACTTCCTATGCTGCAGTTTCCAGCCGTTTCCCCTTGTCCTGTCTCCACTCACCACTGAAAAGAGTCCGGCCTCGCCATTCTGCCCCCCACACCTTAGATATTTATAGACCTGGATCAGGTCCCCTCTCAGTCTCCTTTTCTCAAGGCTGAACAGACCCAGTTCACTCAGCCTTTCCTCATAGGAGAGATGCTCCAGGCCCTTCACCATCTTCGTGGCCCTCCGCTGGACTCTTTCCAAGAGATCCCTGTCTTTTTTGTACTGGGGAGCCCAGAACTGGATGCAGTACTCCAGATGAGGTAGAAGAATAGCATACCCAGAAGTCAATTTAAGTAAGGATGTTTTACTCATCCTAGCAAGCTCATATTTTGCACTGTAATTTCATACTCACATCCATACACAGCACTTCTGATTTCATTATAAGTATTGCTTATACTTCAACTTCAGATTTACATTTCCTAAACACAGAAATATCTAACTGTAAATTATATTCATTTTTCTCCCCACTAGGCTTCAGGTTGGAATAGCTGTCATTTCCAAATGAATTCAGAAATAATTCAAACATTCTGGGAAGGAGGAAGGTGCTTTGTCCTTTATGTAAATCATATAGACAACAATGTTTTTAATTAGAATCATAGACGACCACCTGCGCCATTAGATACGCTGTTTTCAGTGTGATGTTAGAAAAAAAGTTCACAATCATAACTTACATTAAGTGCAACTAGGATAATGTCATTCGTATTGACTTTTTCGGATGAATTTATGCAAGTTTCGATTCCTTCATCTGAAAGATACCTGTTGAAGAAAAAAACAAAACCATAAACATATTAGAATATCATATGCTGTATGTAATAGGTGAATATCCACTCTGTAATTTTTAGTTTGCATAAGATAGGAAAAACAAAACAAAACAAAACACAACCACATCTAAAGAGCGGTAAGATGCACTCAAACACTTTAAGGAGGAGTAATACTATGTTGTCATCCCACAAACTTTCTTCCTGCTTGCCTAAGCTACAAAATAACTTGTAAAAGTGGATTTGTATCACCACATGTCCCACGTCAAATGTGGTGAACAACTTCAGAAATGGAACATCTTTGGAAACAACATTTAAGATCTTCACAGTGGCAGTCCAGATCACCACCTTCCTGCCAAAATTCTGTAAGCATGCAATAAATTCGTTCACCTGACAATTAAAAATGATAATCCATTGAAACAACGTGCATAATCAATTTAGAATGGCTGATGCATTCTCATGTTCAAAAACACTTAGGGAGAATGTAATTTTTACTTGAGTAGTTAGAGACCGTGACATTTGTTACTCAATTTGCCTCCTATTTCTCACTCCAAGCCTCAGTTTTCATTCCCACATAGATGGCAATCTGCTTTATCTGCACAGTTCTGCCTTTTCTTTAAAAATATCAACAGTAATCATTACTCTGATAATTGCCAGATACTGAATCTGAAACACAGAACATACATCCTGTACTAATTATCTAACAAGAAACCACTATTCCTCAAAAAATAAATAAGCATTAAAAAAAAAAAAAAAGATTATTAAAGTTTAAGTATTCCAGAGCACTTAAAGAAATATTTGAAGAAAATAATTCCCAAGTGTAAAATAAAGTCATACAAAGATTTGAAGGAAAGCAGACTCAATACACCTTAAGTCTATCTCAGCTAACATGAACGTTGCTCTGACAGTGTTGCCAGACTAATTAATGATCCCAGTTGTGCTCTAACCCAGACACTTGATAGCAGTGTAGCTGTTCAAGTCAGATGCTGACATATAGCAAATCCTGAGGGATCAGAACTCAGGAAAAAAAAAAAAAGAAAAAAAAAAAAGCATTTATAATGTGAAAGAAACAATCCTATTTTTTGACACAGAGCATACACACTAGAGAATAAGGTGGCAGGATTTGTTAGTCCACACAGAAATGTGGATTTCTCAGTTGAGTGCCTCTGAGCTTGGGTATCACCACCTGTGAAGATTCAAGAGGTAATTCCCACCTGGAATTCTCTGACTCATTAGCTGGAATCAGAATGTTAAGTAGAACAGAATTCCCCCTCCCTACGAGAGGAAACAAGAACAGGTATATCCTATAGGCAGCACTACACACCTGGGGCTTTGCTGTGGTTTAATTACACCAGTAAGGTTTCCATAAAGAGAAATGTAATAAAATCTGCAAGTCTACCTTCTGTAATCTTTAGTACAAAGCTGAGAGTCAGTTGTATCAGAAATGGGTGGAATACAAACCCCACAAGCTGAATTTCAGACAAGTTGTGGAAACATTCCTCCTCTTGTGCAAATTAACTAATTCTTCAGTTCTGCTGAAACTAGCATAACTGCAATTCCATTATGAGCTACACAGTGTAGTACTGAGATGCAAGCACTAACATTTATCAGCAGGAAAAAAAATATTTTTAGAGAGTGAGTAAACAACAATCTGATCCAGAATTAAATTTTCCCTAGATTGGATAAAATCGATTACTTCTGCTACCATAAAAACTCACTGCTGAGTCATGTTTCCATTTCTTGCTGAAAAGTGAAGGCTGAAACTCAGCTGATAAAATTTCATAGTTTTGTTTGTCTCACTACTTCACAGAATCACAGAAAGGCCTGGGTTGAAAAGAACCACAATGATCATCTGGTTTCAACCCCCTGCTATGTGCAGGCTCACCAGCCACCAGATCAGGCTGCCCAGAGCCACATCCAGCCTGGCCTTGAATGCCTCCAGGGTGGGGTGTCCACAACCTCCTTGGGCAACCTGTTCCAGTGCCTCACCACCCTCTGAATACTTCATCAGAGGGTTTGAGACAGAAATGATAAGTACACATATGCACGTTGAAAAAGGTTTTTCTTTTCTGACTTATATTAATAAGTCAATTAATTTCAGCAACAGCACTTAAGAAAAACATTGCTCACCAGACTGATATTTCCATCTATGTTAAGGGGGGACAATAATGAAATGCCATTTGCGGACACCTGCTGGCTTGATTTAAGCAAACACTACAGCTACAGCTTTTCAGCAAAAACATGATTAGCCGTTTTTAAAGTAGCCTTCAAATTAAAATAAATTAAAACAAAAACAAAAACAAAAAACACCCAAACAAAACAAAACAGAGCTTTTGTGGTGCTTCTGTGTAACAAGACATGTAAGTGAAGCAATCATCAGAAATGGTCAGCGGCTCAGTGAAGAATTGTGATTAGAAAAGGTTCTACACCCAGAATGAACTGAAACACACATTTCTTCTGCCCAGACAGAAGCCTGGAATGAGAGTGCATGTCAAGCTAACTCGATGTTTTAACCATCTAACCCTCTTGATGCTTCATACAAGTAGTACTCCTAATAAATACAGAGATTTCCTTCAAAACTCTGCAGAAAGTTCCTTAAAATAAGTGAATTTGTTCTCCTTATTGTCTATACTGCCTCCTGTAATAACTATCTAAGTTTTAGTTATGAACATTTCCTGCTACAGGTCCACAATCTATTTATGAAAAAAAGAAAAAGAAAGCCAGTAATTCTAAGAAATTTCTTCTAAAATAAAAGCATTTGTACAGAGAAAACATTTTTCAAGTATGAAATGGGAGTTATGATAGGCCAAATTAGCTCTTTAGCTGGCAAAAAGTCTGGAATTCCTTTCCTAAACTGAAAGTCCCTTTCTGTTCTTAATAAGGGTATGCGATGTGCTGAACGTACAGCACACAGCAAAAGACCACTTCATTCTTTTTTCCCCCTGTATTACATAAAGAAAGAAAATCTGACCCTGAACCAAAACCAAAATCAGAGAAAACCTCCTCACAAGGAGCCCTGGAGCTCAGCACCTGCATTACAGTCATTCAAGTGCCTCACAGCACCTACATTAGCTGTTCTGCACATTTTGCAAGATACCATGACCTACTATAACCCTAGATAATGAAAGGTGAACTACAAAGCGATCCCATTACACTAATCCAACATGATTCCTACCACCAAGGGGTGGGAAGAACTCTTAAGCTGTCCATGAACTAGATTACCCTGCTGGAACCTGCTCATGAACTCAGAATCCCCCAGACATACCTGGCAGCACTGTACAGATTCAGTACCCTGGATAGATTTTGTTCTGCACACCTCCATCCCAAGCTTCTCTCTCTTCTTTGAACAGGGAGGGAGGGGGGGACACATGGAATAATCCAGCACAGGAACACTGTTCTGTCACAATCAGTAAATTTCCATTTGTATTTCCAGTAAACCAACAAGGCAGAATTATGCACATTTACTTAAGGAGAAAGTAGATAAACAAAGAAATAAATGGGTGAGAAAAACCAATCTCAGTAAAGCTTTTAAGAAGCAAAAGGCAATGTAACAGCTGACCAGCATCTTATGCAGACAGCAATGAAACAAATTATTCTCTTAACGTGTAATGCAAGTAACAATATATCCTGCAAGTGAAAGACTTCAAAGAAGGCAACTAGCTTCCAAATGGGAGCTTGTTTTTTGGCTTTATCCACGATGTGCTTAAACATCCTAATACTACTCTACTAGATGTCAGGGTGAATTTTTTTCATTTAGAGGGTGGTGTGGCATTGGAACAGGCTGCCCAGGGAGGCTGTGAATGCTCCGTCCTGGAAGCATTGAAAGTCAGGTTGGATGGTGCCTTGGACAGCCTGAGCTGGTTGGTGGCAACTCTACCACAGCATAGGGTTGGAACTGAATGAGCTTAAGGTTCCTTAAAATCTAAACCATTCTATGATTCTATATTGTTTTTGAGGAAACTGCATGTGTGTGTGCATGTAAGCCACTGAATTTCTAAAAGCTGGTAACTGTAACAGCATTAATTGCAAGAACTTTTGGTTTCTAAGGAAAAAAAAAAAATACTCACTAGAGTTGAACAATCTCAGAGGTTATAAACTGAAGTAATCAGACAACTGTATCGATTTCAAAGGAATTATACCAAGTAATGCTCTATGAGTCACACAGGGATTTTGCAGCCTTGGAACATTAATACAAATTAAAAAATAAGAAATAAAATCGGTTTACAACCAAATGGGCTCCAAGCTGCCTCGTAAGTTTGAGATGTTTATCAGCAGATCATTCTCTTGGGAGAGTAGACCAGAAGAGAAAGGAAAATAAATGCTTCTCTCCTGCAATTCTTCCACATTATATTTGCTGGAATCCGAGGGATATTTGTCTCATCTATTCCTCCCCTACGCATCCAGCTTCGCTCATCTGAGAAATGTAGCAGCACAATCCTCTTAGCAACGGCTTTTGTCAGAAGAGCAACTCCTTTTTAAATGCAAGGAACCTGTTCTTACATTTCTGAATGAGACACTGCAATGGCAGTATTATTAGGAGAAAGTCACTAGTAACAAATCAGCATTTTGTGCTAACCATTCACTTATAAATCCAGATCTGTAATTTTTCTGTCAAAATGTTCTCTGTTAGCTCCTAAGAAAAACGAATTTTGGCAATTCCTCCTAACAAAACATATTAGAGTGGTAACACTGAAAGCTGTTTTCCCACTGCTCCTTCATATCAACTGTGACATCAACCTAACAGTCCATGTTTGAACGCTACAGTCAGACACCCACATTCTCCTCTTTGATATTTCCCATTGTTGGGGGCTATAATTCTGTAGTACCAGCCTCAAATATGCCCCTAGTCATTTTACCTTCTGCTTTACCTTATCAGGAATAAATTACACCTGACATGCCCTAATCAGACAGATTTGTTACTGCCACACTATAACCACCAGCATCTGAAGCATTAAAGAAATCCTGCTACCAAAGATAAATGCATATTTGTGCTTGCCTGCACTGTACTGCTGGATCAAGCACTTCATGTGCAAGCAAATGTGTGTGTGTATGTGGGAATTTTACAATGTTTAAATTAAAAGCTCCATTCTAAAATTAAATCCACCCGGTAAACAACTTTCCTAATGATATTTTTTTCTATCAGTAGCTTTCTTGAAAAGTCTGTTTTTGCTATTTGCAATTAACAGTTTATATTCAACCAAAAACTGTCAGCAACCTTCAATCCTTTTCCTATCCTCAATAACTTTCTCCTATCATCTCTATCTCATTCTCTATTACAGGAGCAACCTAGAGAAAAAAAAAAAAAAATGAAAAATAGAATTAATAAACGTACTAAATAAAATTTGTATTTAAAATTTGTATGAAACAGCTCTGGAGTTTTAAAGCAAATTTAACATGGCTAATTTCAATGCGTGTGTGCAGAAACCAAAATGTTCTTACCCATCACAAAACAGATTTATATAGTCATGCCACACAAACGGTAACCTACGTAGAGAGCATTCGTATTTCTGATGGTAACGCTATGAAGGGTGAGAACAATTTTAACCAAGTGGAACTTCATGCAATAGTATGAAGCCACCAGTGGGTGCCAGTATTGCTCCACAAAAGAAGAACCTTATCTTCACATTACGTATTTTAAACTTGTAGTGTAGTCTTTTGATAGGGTTTCAAAACGTTCTGTCGAATTACAGTTGTATAAAGGAATTATACCGCAGTAGTACAAATTTTATTGAGGCACTATCATTAAAGCTGTTTTTTAAAAAACACAAAACACATTTGAAAACATTATTATGCTAAACATGGAAATCAGGTTTAAAAATAAGGCTTCTTCATGCCCTATAACCTGCATAATGCTGGGTAGGCAACTGACATTGCTCTGTTTTAAAATAAAAAGCTCAGACGTTGAAAGGATGATGTAGTATTATGCAAACTGCTGGAGAAAATAAAACAGAACTTGAAGGTGAAGAAGAGCACAGAGTTATGAAAAGGATTCCTAAGTCCTGACAAAATTAGTGCCGAACACTTCTTCATCTGCAAGGCAAACGTCTCTCAGTAATGACAAATAACCTCCACTGTTGTTTTCAGTAGTATTCTTGGCAATTTTACTATTACTATCCTGACATTCACTACAGGGATTTCTTTTTTCCTCATGTCTAGCCTTGCCGCATTGCCTCCTGTTGCTCCTTGTTTTCTCCACATCTGTGGGGAAGAGACTGTGCCTTTCCTTTTTGCAGTCACAAAGCCTTACTCTCTGTACTTACACAGATGATCATTGCTAGCCAGGCATAATTTTGTTCTCCCATCACTTCTCTAGTTTGTTAATTTTACCTTGAATCCTAATGCTGCTCACTAACAGCTCTGCATTCCTACAGAGCTTTATGTTGTGTTTAAGCCCAGAGCCTCATGCTTCACCATTGAGGTACTTAATGAGAGTATCAAATAAAGCCCGACCTAGACGATGCCTCACATGCTGTCAGAGCGCCTTCCACAGCTGTTCTTTCTAGTATGGTCCTATCAAACATATAACTGCATTACAGGAACTTAATCTAGACTGTTAAAAAAGCTAGCAGAATCCCACTTGTTTACATCATCCAGAAAGCTCACCAACAATTACAGAAATGTGATTACAATTAGGCTCCTGTTTAGGTGAATGGATACCAGTTCTACTTTTAAAACATTACTGACATTCATAGAACTGCTGCATAGCCAGTACAGCACCTGGGCTCCCTGGGCAGCTAAATGTATCCTAGCTCCCTAACTTTTCACTCCTGGACATATAACAACACTAAGTGCTGTCTCTAACCCAGGTCAAGCTGAAACTTCAGCAAGGCACTCATGAAAAATGCATTCCCAAGCTCCAATTCTCACAGTTTTAGCTGACAAACTTCAAGGCCTTAACCTCCCTTCAGGTATCTGCAACGTTTGACTTTCAATAAAAACACTATCTAAGAAAGCCAATGTATTTTTAGAATTTAAAAATAGAATATACATATATTAAATTATATATATTAAATATATATATAAATTAAATATTTATATATATATATATATATATATATAAAAATCTACCAAAAGCAAGATGTTAGTCCCTGATTCCTCCTATTCTGCCCCCCTCTTCTTCCCTCCCCCCTCCCTTCTTGGGAAGCAAGCACAAGTTAATTATCCTAGAGTAAAGTCTATTTACGTCTCTTTTGCCAGTGAAACCATGACCTAAAGAAAGCTCAGAGTCTAGGAAAAGAGGAAAAAAGAAATAAAGCCTGAAGTGCTTTAAGCAAAACCAACGCAGTAGCTTCATCCTAGGTTACTCCTGCCTAAAACTTTCAATAAAAACAAAGACCAATAACTTCAAAGTTGTGGTCTTAAATATACACAGTACCAGACACCACAAAAGTCATTTCACTGCAGGAGTGATACCCACTGAGCCTTTCTTTCAGCCACCCCTGCTCCCACCTCTTCCTACAGACTCACCTCCTTGCCCCTACCCACGTGAGAAAGGGGCAAAGTCTGGAACAGCCACTGATGAACAGCCTTTTTTCCCCCCTTCTACAATTTGGGAGGGGAGAGAAGCTGCCTTATATCCAATATGGGATTTGGTGATAGGTCCCTTGCTGGGGGTTACCAGAGATAGAGCACCCCAGCACTGCCTGCAATGTCAAGCGCTTCAAAGTCTGTGTTACTTATGCCACCACTTTTAGTCATCTTTACTGTCATCTCCAAAGAGGACTACTTCTATAAAAATCTCTACTAACTAGTGATAGTTTCAGAATTATTCTCTAATAAGATTGACATGCAAACAGAATTATTAGGCTATTATTAGGCTAGCCTGACTCCTGCTTACACCTCCCCAGGCCCACGCGTAACTCCTCTCTTTTTAATTACTGGCACATTTTCATCTATAGCCTCCCTAAAACTACTCTATTCAAGAAATGAAGTATGAAAAGCAGGTTTTCAGCACACTTCTTTTCCAAGTTCTTCCACAGCAGAGAACACGTTTTAATACTTACATTAACCAAGTATTTATAACAGCGTGCTGTCTGAAGCTATATTACAGTTTTTGCAAGTTTCCTCACGTGAAATGCCCACTCCTAGGAATGCTTTTTTTTTTTAAGACAAGGAAGGGGCTCAAAACTATATTATGAACAATATCTTATCAGGTTAGTAAATATTTTACAGCGGAAAAGTGAGAGAGGAACTTAAGTTTGTGGTTAAACAAAATGTAAAGCTAAGCAACACCAGACCAGTTATCTAAAGACATAGATTCTACATTTTCTCTTTCCTAAATCTAATCTATTTCACATTCCATGTTCTAGGCAAATTGTGGAAGCAAAATTTGAAAACCCAACTCTTTTTTTTTTTTTTAATTTCAGTTTCCAACAGAAGAGAAAATGATCACTTGTAAAGCCCTGAGCAAGAAACAGAAATCCTGGGAATTGGTACAACTCATCAAACAGCTCTGCAAGAGGCTGGTCGCAGGATCCTCTCTCAAACAGCTGCACTGCTGCAGAATTTATGCTTATGCTTTCAGAAAGCAAAAAGTAGACATTCATTGAATTCACTGTAATGCCAGCCTCTTAGGTGACACTTGTAAACATGGGAAATATCAAATAGCAAGGAAATCACTGAAGGACAGGAAAAAAACTACAAAGTTGTCAGATCTGCACGTGGTAGCTTTTAATATATTGTAGAACTGCATATTTGAGGTGTTTTATGATATTCTTCCAAATTGCATGAACAGCACTTCCAGTATGAGCAAAGGGAACTACCCTCAAGGCTTACATAACTTAAATAAACAGCTATTTTGAGTTTTATAACAGAAGTTATTGATCAGTATTTTGACAATCAGTTTACATTAAAAATTATCCAAGAACACATAAACTTTTAATATTAAAGATGTCAAAATCTAAAATATTCTTTAGAAACTAGAGAATTAAATGAATTGAAAGGATGAAAAACAGCATAACTTCTCCCCCAGTCAAATTTTCCCCCAAATGAAGCACTGCAATCAGCAGCTGTTCAACATCAGCCTAGGAGCTTTAGCCTCTCTCACATGACTGTATTCGCATTTTTTCAGTCCCTCGTGACCACAGGAGACACAGAGTTTAACTTACTTCAATGGAGGTAACAACCCAAGTGCCATAACCCAGAGGTAATCATCAATCACAGCAAAATGCAGACACAGAAATCACTTATTTCACAACCACGTAAGTAAGGCTGGGAGCATCTGAGTCACACTGACAACTCTGTTCCGCTTCAGTGGCTGCATCTTTTTATTGTGAAGTCAACAAGGTAAAGAGCTATATACATTTTCTGTTACGAACAGAATCTCACAAATACAGAAAACGAGTTTCTAACAATTTCAAGAAACAGACAAAAGCTCAAAACCAACAATACTTAACATATTATCAAAAATTATTTTGAAACTGAGGAAAATAAACATTTCCTAATAAATAAAGATAAAAAGCTATCTTTGTGGTTTTCCAAAGAACTTCATTCCAATACCATTGTTATCATTTTGCCCAAGCCAGCAGTGAAGCAGTAGTGAATTAGACATTTAAAAAGCAAAACCTGACACGCTTCAAAAGGAAAAGGGAGATTAATCATTCAAACCACACAAACAAAAAGAAGTCAGCAGAAAGACTGATCAAGAAAATATTCTGGAGGATTAATTTGATAAAAGGTAACAACTAATTAAAATTTTCACACGAGATTCATGAAGCCTGACAGATGACAAGGTTGATAAATGACTGACATGCAAAAGGAATGATAAAGAAAGCAAGAGCTGTAATAACACAAGTTAAATGTTTTTTCCTACTTCTAAACTAAACCTCCACAACTGAGATTTGGAAGGTTTCCAAACTAATGTCATTGTTGAAACATGTATCCCAGCAAGTTTCTTAAACTAATATTGCATTAGGAAAGGGTTTAGAATAACAACAGCAGTAACAAAACTGTTTGCCCAAGAGCTCAACTAAAGCCCAAATACAAAATTGCTGACCTGCATTAAAGTCAATACTTGTGTGGATAGAACAGAAAATACTAAAACATCACACAGTATTTTTAAAGCAGCAATCACATTTAATCCTAGAAATTGAAGAACCTTGTGTGCAAACCATGCTGAGTAGGCAAAATGGAAGACTAATTTGTGGGCTTGGGAGCACTTGGCTGAAGACGTATTTCTTGGAGATGGAAAATGTCCACCATGCAGACATCAGACTTCTTTTCAGAATGAAGAAAACGAGCAGGAGAACAGTGTGGCAGGGAGAGGGAAAGGAAAGACTGCTAAATAGCTTTTCATAAGATGCTCCACCAAAGGCACTTGCAGAAAATGAATAGTTAAGCCAAAAGAAGAAGCAGCCTTTGTCATCACATACAAAATACAGGAAAGGAAGGATATGAACAGAATGGGTGCTACTGTAGAGGATTAATTAACAACAGATGCATCACACTGGTCTGCACTGTGTGCAACAAGAATTAAGAGAAAGGACAAGGCAGCAAGGTAACAGCTGGTGATGATTTTACAGAGATCCAGAATATACCAAAATTTGAAAGCTTACTGCCCTCTATGACTACACAATGAGATGTCAGGTGGATTTCAACATCAATAAATCCAAAGTATTGCACACAGAGAAGGAAAAACTACAAACACTGCAGAGCTCAGTACTCTCTCTACCTTAGCAATCATTCATGAAAAACATGCAGTCATGTTGTTGTTTTATGGATACTAACTCACGGTTCAACAGCAGTCCAAAATGCACAAAGAATACCAGGATCTATTTTCAAAATAACACAAGACACGGCATTATAAAACCACACAAATCAAATCAGGATTATACAGGAGCAGCGCAGCTGTACATAACATTCAGTTATAAATGCCAAAGGAAATTATGAGCTGTTTAATTTTCAATACAAAATGCCACTATAGGTTATGAAGTGCACGCTCCCCAGAGTGGGGCCTCCAGCCTTGGACACAGGACGTTCCTCAACACACAGCTGGGTAAATTGAGAGCCACTCTGATCTACAATCCTACTCAGAGCAAAAGCTTGAATGAAGACAATTTGAAAGATCTCTTCCAATCAATCTATTATTTTAATCCAATTTGGAAATGTATTTTGAAATTACATTTATTTGAATTTGTAAACATAGTCTTGATTTTAAATGGGAATGGCACAAAGCTGCACCATAGGGGTTCAGTCTGGATATGAGGGAAAGTTTCTTTACCATGACAGTGGCCCAACACCAAAACAGGCTTCCCAGCCAAAGGTTTGATGTCCCAAACCCTCTACTGTTCAAGAGGCTTTTGGACAATGGCCTCAATGCAATTAACTTTTACCTAACTCTTTGAGGTCAGACAGTTGGACTGCATCTTTCTAGAGCCCTTTCAATTGAACTATTCTAATACTAATATTAAATAATTTAAAATTATGCACCTTCAGTTAATGTACCTTAATCACATTTCAGTGTGTATTTTGTTTTATTATATATTTGCTTTTATTTTCATTGTTTTAAATTTAACTGGAAAAAATGGCACAATTTCACAGATGTCAGTCATTTAAGTCAGTTAATTTTTTATTATTATTTTTTTTTTCCTTTTCACACCTTGGATCAAAAGTAATTAAGCTTCTTTGGGATGGTTTAGTAATCCTTTAACAAGTAATTAACATACACATTCCACATTTAAGTACAAGAGAAAGTAAAAGTCAGTTGCTGACACTGGTAGAAAAGAGATGAAGATACTAAACCTCCATACATCTAACAGTTTTGTGCTGCGGGTTTTCCATCTTTTCTCTGAGAGCAAGAATTGCTTTATCCTATACTGCTGCCTCAGCAGAGGTTAAAGGCATATGTCTTCCAAAATTATAAAAGGGTTGCAACCTAACAACCCACTTTCCTGACATTTGTGAGACATACAGCAAACAGCCAAGACATACGTGGCCTCTGTGTGACCAAGCTGATTATATGACCGATTACAGAGCTCACCGTTCTATAAAAAGCCAGACAAGAATTAAACAAGACCAGTTCTGAGCTTGTATAATAGAACTAATCAAGTGGTAATTTACTGTACAGGAACTTAGTATGTATTTTCATCAACTAATGACTTGGGAAGGAATTGAGAATCAATAATGGTTCCAGTACTGAAACAGACCTGCAAGAAACTATCACACAGATAAATGTAGGCAATTGAATCTTTGTGTTACTGATATTGATTTTCTTTTTTCTTTTTTCTTTTTTTTTTTTTAATCGGTCACAAGCACAACTTCTAAATGTTATACAACCACTCTTAAGAAACCAAATGCAATTTTGTAATTTATACTCAGAATTTTTGCTTGGCTGTCTTTTTAAGGTAAGCTTTCCTCAATAACAGATAGGAACATACCAACTCATCCCAAGCTATCAACATTATCAGGCATCAAAAGCTAAGATCACACCATTATTTAGTTGCCTACGTTATAGAAGCCTGCAGTTTGGTGACACAGAGCACCCCCAGAATCACCCTCTCAGATGGCTTTAGTTGAAAAAGCTGACCAGGCATCAAAGCCAAGAACCCCTCACTTACAAAAATCATTCTTTTTCAACATGGGTGAAGCAGAAAGTGAAAATGTGAATGAGGTTGAGAATCACCTTGGTTTATTTTGTTTGTTTTAAAATCAATTTAGTACCATTTTTCTTTTCCTCCAGCACTCTAACTGATGTTACAGCCTTCTAAATTTATGTAATTTATAACCATGTTTTTCTAGATTATGAAATGAAGGTAAATACAGCAATTATAGTGTTTATGCTAAATTATTATTGTAAGGTACAAAGTGAGGCTGTAATGCTTCTGGCATTCCACTGCCTAGAAAAGCAAAGCCTACCATCAGACAGCAATCTGTTCTCTGCCAAAACAAATGAAAACATTTAAAATCTTCATCATGAAACAACAGGAGGACTTAAATTCCACTGGCCATACCGAAACAGATAAGACAAAAGCTGCTCCAAAAGAAATACAAACATGAACTAAGTATCAAATTTTCCAAGATAATTTTCAACATTATCAATATTTGCCTCTGATGTCACGCATAAATTCTAAAAGGAAAATCATATTACCCAGATATACTTTTAGAAATAGTTTTAAAAGTCACGTGCATGCTTCTCGACCTCTCCTTGACTGTCACTGTTCTTGAAGTATTTGACAGCTATGAGAGTTTTAACTATTTGGAGACCTGAATTTCTTATGCTTCCCTTTCTAAACTATACAGCCCAAACTCTTTTAGCCTTTCCCTAAAAGGTCAGTGTTTCATCATTCTCTACTCAGTCTATTTTCTCCCCCTTCTCCTCACCCATACATCTTTCCTAGAGTGCTACACCCAAATTAACTCCAGCTAATGTCCTACAGCACTGACCACCAGAATGAAAGAATATTTTCAGATATATATCAACACCATAACCAATTAATAACCAGAACAGTTGTTTTTTATACCCCATTCAACTGCATAATATTACATCATATTGTGTAAGGTGTGCAATACATAATAAGGAAAAAGACTCCTAATATTTTTTTGCAGAACTGCTGTTTTTGAATCCTGTTAGGCAGTTCATTATCCTACATACTCATACAGTAATCTACAACACAGCTATTCAAATATACTCCTTTTGTTTCCCTTCCATTCTGTATCTTTTTCAAAGTTTATTTTAAATCCTGAAGCCTCAAAGTGCTTGCAACCATCCAGGTTTGACTTTGTCTCTTGCTGTACATACTCCCTTATCTTTCAAACAATTGTGCTTGCTGTATATAAGCCATGCTTGCTCTTAAATACCTAAAAAAAAAAAAAGCTTTATTAAATATACAAGACAAAACTGTGCTTTTTCCTTGTCACAACTTGTCATGCCTTGTTCTTGAATTTGTGTTTGCTGTTGCTTGTCATCCAGTTGTATTTGTTTGTAAAGGCACAGAAAAATTACCAAACTGTTTACAGAACATAATGTTGTCTGACTGTTTTAAGATACTCATTTTCACATGGAAAAATCTGAAGACGCAGAAACAATGACTAAAGCCTATGAATGTTTTCTACCACCAGGTTCACAGAAACATGAAGTATAAAAACATTTGGTTTTACATACAGCGAGAAGAAGGCATTTTAGAGGTAATATTGTCAGACTTCCAGCCAAGAATTTTCAACGTGAAGATAATCCACATAGATAAATCAAAGACATTAAATGAGAAAGGTGGAACACTTCATACAGTAACACTCCTATTTTATCACATTCCTTATGATACCTCGTATTATTTGGGTGACATAATGAAATGCTCTCTGGGAAGAAAAAAAAAATTTTTCTCACACTATTAAAGTGGACTTAGATGTGAGAAAACAAGCAAACAACACATCCCTAACTTTCTGATGTTTCTCCTAAAAGGTTTGTTCAATAGCTCACATTTTGGAGAAAGCTCAATTGAATTTTCCCTATACAAGATTATTGGACTATCCTGAGAGTTAGCTTTCAAGTACAGCATCCTATGTTTAACTTGATGATAGCTTACAGTATGCTTTGCAGTGTTTCCAGTTCTCCCATGACATCCTGGATCACAGGTCACAACATCTTGCACTTAGAGGCTGCTAACTATCATGGCATATGTCAGATGAAAGTGAACTGAGGTAACTGCTGTTTGCTAATGCACATGACAAAAAGAGGATTTACTTTCTCAAAGGGTAGTTTCTCAGTGACATTATCTCAAAGTGGAGAAGCTTCTCAGCAACAACTGCTAGGGACATTAGCTACATATCTAGCATGCAAGCTATCTAACACAGGCAGAATATTCCTATAAATAGGCCAGATTTGTTCCATACAGACAGTGTGTGCTTATTGGAGGTGGGTTAGAGGTTAATCTACACAGGAGTTAGCATCAGAACTTGGATGCAGGCTATTCTTGTTGCAGGATGACAGCCAAGTAGTTGCTGGCAGCATCTTACAACAAAATTATTGCTATGACAAATTCAGGTGGCTGAGCCAGTACAATAGAGAAAAATGAATGTGTCTTTCCCTGGAGGGAAAGAAAAAAAAAAATAGAAATGACACTACATCTATCTGTAGTAGTGAAATTTGGGCCAAGATTACTTGGAACCTCTCAGTGGTAGCTCCAATCCTTTCTATGGAAACATAGCATGGTTTGCCATCAAAATAGCAGCTTACTGTTAAGTTCAAGCAGGTACAGCAACCTTTTGCTCCAAAAGGTAAATTCGTTCCCTTCCTACATTTAACAAAGCATTGTATTTGTGCTATAAAGTTTCTCAGCTTGTAAAAGCACTTTTGTAAGCTCATTAGACAGTTCAGTATGTTTCCCCAAGCCCAGTCCCTACAAACTCCCAAGAGCTAATGATTTTTACTGGAAGATCAGAACTGCCATGTACTTCTTAAAGGACATTAGCCAAGTTTTTTATCATTGTGAATCTAATATTTTGGCTCAGATTTGCTCCTAGAGCTCACACATTAGCCTGTCTTAAGAGCTGTCTTAAAGAGTTACAACTTACCTTACTAAAGCATGAAGGGAGTAGACTAAATGAAGTTAATTTTCAGCATACTGTAACTGCTTTTCATTGGTGAGTTCTGCATCTGTATACTGATGTTTATCTCCCTATGCTAGGATGACGCCATGGCAAAACACTTCAGAACACAACTTCCCATTTTTTTAATGCAGATGTAGTGCTTTTTATTTACCCGACTCCTAAAACCAAGACACACAAAGCAAAGGTATATTCACATTTGAGAGATTCACCATATTGAGAAAAAGCTTTACAGACAGAACTACTGCACCACAGGAAGAACTGAAGCAATCAATGACAAAAACTCCCAGACACCAAGGAGAATCTTTTCCATAAATCAGCTACCTCAAAGTCTCAGGCACGCTCTCCAAAGACAGACTTACCCTGCTCCCATGTTTCTCTCCCTGTCTCTCAGGTGCTAAATTCTCCTTTCTCTCAGAAGATCTGAAGTATAAAAAGCTCTGGTGCTGATTCAGAAAAGCTGCACCTACATTCATCTGTATTTATCCAGACTTTGCTCACTGCTAAAACTTAATGAAAGGATTCAGAGACCAAAAGATTGTCTGTTTTCTCCAAATTCATTATCTCTTTCAATAAACTTTGTTTTCTTTGCCCTTGGCCCATCTACAGTAACACTAATACTCTAGATAAAAATAATTCATCTGTGATCATCTGTTCTCCAAAATATTTTCACAACACTTTTAAATGCATATTACCTTTAACCTCCTATAAAAATGTTGCTTCACACACTAGCTGCAAACTATAGATGCTAATAATGAATCAACAGCAAACAGTTCATTGCAAGCAAAGGAACAGGACTATTCAGAAGCTAGTAGCTTCTTTATAATTTGCAAAAAAAGATCCATTTTGACAGCAATGTGCCGATCCTTGAATCAGAAGCCAATGCCACAAAGAGCTTCACAGTTACTCACTTAGTTGGATTTTCATTTCTTTCCACAGTGCATGCATCTTGATGAGAAAATACAGCTATACTTAATATAGATAAAAGATTAAAGACAAAACACAAAGTTCCAGAGTATTCAAAAAAAAACAAAAAACACCACAAGATAAAGCATAAAAGACCCACTTCCAGTTCATATGAAACAGTCCTTTCTTTGAGAAGGGACAGATAGCATGCAACAAATTTAATGCCTTGTAACATATAGTGTTTAGATATTTCTCATCAAGAAAACAAAGTAAGTTTGGAAATTTAACTCAAGTCAACCCTGCGTTCCCCTGGAAATATTCTAGATACGCAGAAACAAAACAGGTGACCCAGCAGCAGAGCAGCATTTGAACCCCCCCCTCCCCCCCCCCCCAAAAAAAAAAAAAAAACTACAATTTTCAGACTGTAATACTTCTCTGGCATTTTAAGAACACTAAACCTATCTTTCAGCTTCACATCTAGTATTCAGTGTGAAATCTAGATCTGTTTTATGAATGCAGCCAAGAACTTTTTCAACCAATATTCTGAATTATTACAAGATTTACCAATTTTTTTTATTTTTTATTTTTTTGCTGGTTATTACGATCCTACCTCAATCAGTCATAACCCCATTCAGGTAGCACCCTGAAATTTTGGCATCACTTTTACATTTCTACATACAGAAGTGGAAATAGGAACTATGTTGTCAAAGTGTTTTCCCCAATACAATCCAGACAACTTACAATTTCTCCACATTTATGAAGTCATGATTTCACTAGCAATCTGAATTTTTTCTTAGGTAATCACACTCATTGCATACCTTTCCTCTACAAACTACACATCCAGAAGGTTTACCACTTCAATTACGCCACTGTAGTAAGTTAAAATTTTCACATTTAGGTTAGTCTTAAATTGTCTTACGTAAGTACAAGAGAAAAACTAAAAACATCAAAAGTAGTGAAAGTGAACTGAGATACATTAAAAATATTTACTTTATGTACAATTATTTTTTCCTTCATTTCTGCTATTATAAAACTCAGAAACGTCAATTATGACAACTCCTAGCGCTGCAAGCTACAAAAACTTCAACACCAAGCCATAATACTTTAAGTCAAAATGTGCCAGGATTTCAACAACATAAATTATATGGCTTTTACATAGATGAAAAGCTTATTTTCATAATAAATAAATGCTTCTGTTTTAGGAATTTCCTATTAAAAAGAAATACTGCATTGCCCAGCCAACGTTAATAAAGAAATTGTGGAAACATTTTCAGTTCAGGCTTAAGAATGCATTTCTCCCAGGGAACCAAGGCATTCAAATGCTACAGGAACACGTCAAAAACTCACCCATTCCAATAACAAGAATCATGAAATCTTCATTTGGCCAACATAAGAGCCCTCTATTTGGGAACCTAGCACCATCTGAGACACCAGCAGCTCCCAGTATGGATGTGTGCCAGATTCCCGAAAGGCACGTTGCCAGCCCTTGGCCTTAGGTAGCCCCAGACACCCTGACCAGCACTACACATCCACGCACCCAATAACACCACACAGCCCTCGAGCCTGTGGGACTTGGCACTTGATTCATATGGGCACACTGCCCATATGATGAAAAGCAGAGCTTCTGTCACAGCAGACAGCTATAGAAGAGTAGTAGAAAACTTTATGTCACAAAGATGCCGAAGGAGAAACTGAATTTGAAAAGGAAAACGTTTAGAAGCAGAAGGCGCATTTTTTGATGAGTAAATCTTACTCTCTCTAATCCACATCTAAAGATAAAACAGCAAAATGGTTACTACACCTCACATACATAAATCCTGCAAAGATCATACGTGCAAAAAACACATCTTCCCCCACATCATCACAGAATCCTCCAAGGCAGAAGAAAAAAAGAATACATTATATATAGCGATTAAACCTGCTGGTATAATTAAAAACATAATTAAAAATCGAAAACAATTCATGTCGTCTACCGTGATCAAAAAATAAATTAGTAAAATCAGTGAACTGTATTATACATCCATCTTAGCTATAGTCTAAACATATCAGAAAACAAGTACTCCTTTAAAAACATACCAGGTGAAAAGGAATACTTTATGAATCACCGCTGGCCCCCTGAACTGAGCCTTCAGAACCACAGGGTGACTCAAACAGCAGTAACTCATCCAAAAGTCCAGAGATTCCACAGAATACAGCAAGGGCTGACTTGAGTTTTGAAAAGAAGTTGTACATATACACAGCTAGAAACAGAAAGCAGCAGTCTGCAGCCATACCAGTTATCCAAACAATTCTGATGCGATCCAGTGACCTCAGCTGCAGGGGCCACATCAGCCATTTGAATCTGAACAAGTAGCGCACTGCTCTGTTTGCAGTCACCGCAGCAATTTATCTTTCTTATCTTGGACACCTGGTTTACACAGAGATGAATGGCCTTTTGGAAGTAATTATTTCTGTAAATTTAACGAGACTTAAGAGCAACTAGCTCAATATGGGCACCAAATTTTTAGACGACTGAATTTGGATGGAGAATTGAACTTCGTGTTCGCTGTTGGCGCGTAGCTCCTAACTGCACATTCTTTACAACAGGGAATCTATACAGGAGCCCTGCTTTCTGAAACCCAGGCTAAGATTTACCCAATACGTGAAGGCAACCACAAAAGAGTTTTTCAATAGTCAGAAAATAAGATACAGTCTATAAAACGGGCAGAATCATAGCACTAGGAAAAAGGAATTTTTTGCCCAAAAAAAACAACTTTAAAAGTTCATATAGATTTAAGTAACCCAAGGAAAAAAAAAAATCTTCTAACTATCAAAGATACACTCTTTCTTTTAGAATGGCCTACGCTTCTTTTCACTATTCCTTTCTCAAATGATGGAAAGTGCTGCTCCACAGACTCGTAGAAGGCAGGTGCAAGAAGGTAATGAATAATTGTACCGTCCTACACGTCAATGACTGAACTTGCTGCTGCACAAGGATGATATGTATTTATCCAGACAGTTGCAGCTCCAACAAACACAGTCCAAAAAACAAACAAACAAAAAAATAAAAAAAATAAAAAAAAAAAAAAAACCCACAACTCTCTCTTAGTTATTATAAAAAGAGCACACATTTATTGTTAGGGTTTATATTTTTTGTTTCTTGTTACTGAAAATGCATAAAAGAACGTGAAATACCATGAAATGCCTCACTTGGTGATATTTTTTTCTTAATTTTAATTGCATATTAATGGGATTATAGTTCTGGACGACGTACTTTACCTGTAAGAAATGTACAGTTGGAGTAAATCGAAGTATATCTTCTTCTCCTATATGTGGGGAAGCATACATATATTTTACACTGTTACTCTGAAAAAATCAAGGAACTTCAAAATATTATTTGCACAAGTAATTATTTTGTTTGTTTCCTGTATCTCCAAACCTAAATTTTCCTATATGAGATTTTTTTTCAGCTCCTGTGCTGCTTCCAGAGCAATCCTAATAAAAGAAATACGCAAACTTCCCCCCAACCCACCCTGAAAAAAAAAAAAAAAAAAAAACCTTCAAACAGATGAGACTTTACTGAATGACTGCCTTAGAACAGAAAACTATTACAGAAATAAATCTGTAACAACTGACTAATGAACATAATTGTAATGCCTCTAGACTCCTACTAATGCAGGTGTTTGTTTTCAGAAAAAAAAAAAAAAAAAAGCTATTTTTTTTTCACTGAAGAGATGCCAACATGAATTTCTATTTTGCTTAACCCAAATCTGCAGCAAATGGTATGCAGCCAGCTAACAACAGCAATTACACAAAATCTCTTATACTTTTCTCAAGTCAACCTTGTAACTGTACTTTCACACTTAGAAAGAAAATTCAGGAGCAGAAAAATGAGGTTCTTAATAACTTACCATTGGGGATGTACTGAAAATCTACAAGTTGCTTTCAAAACTATTATTACATAAAAAGTGTATTAGAGATGCACTAAGGTTTCCAAGACTATACCAGAAGAGATAGAAAACAAAAACATTAAGGTCAAATTGGAAGTCATTTCCCTATGAATTTATCGTTTAGTCTTTCATGACATAGCACCGTTTCCTCAGGATCTCACACACAGATTTCACTCCAGGCGAAGACAAAACCATAATACGCACTCTTATTTCCAACAGCTGCTATTTGTACTCCACAATAAATACAAAATTATGCTCCCCCTAAGCTTTTATTATTATTATTATTATTATTACTATTAGGGATTCAGAGAATCTGACTGAAATATGAAATAATTAAACCTGCCTTCAAGCACTTCTGTAAGGTGAGATGACATTACCTTCCTTTTACAAAACAGAATTAAACATAGCTAGATTTTGGCTAAAATTGT
Source organism: Lagopus muta (assembly GCF_023343835.1). Lineage (NCBI taxonomy): Eukaryota > Metazoa > Chordata > Aves > Galliformes > Phasianidae > Lagopus > Lagopus muta. Next base: position 160,403,699 of record NC_064433.1, read on the forward strand.
CAAAAAGAAACATGAGATTTGAATGTCCTGCTTGAAATAACTGCACAGCTTCTCCTCTGATGGGTCAGTATTCTATGAATTTTTAAGTACGAACTGGGTGCACAATAATCACAAGCACCACGCATCTGGAAATTCAGACTCTAGTTCTCCTTAGCAGCCTGCTTGTACCCATCCCTACACAGAACTGCCACCCTTTCACCTCTCACTCAGCCTTCTGCATTGATGCACAGTCTTCTCTCAATCTCCATCCACAATTAAGGAGAAGGTGAAAGCCTCAATAATAGTGGGAGGCACGTAAAGCGTACTTTCCTAAGTACATTCAGAGAACCCAACTTGGCATCTCATCTGGCTTGTCATTTTTTATTTAGGCAACATGCATTTTGTTAAATTCATAATGTCACATGCTATGAAACTTCCTCAGGACCTTAAAGGTTCAAAAATACTTCCTATACACCAGAGTTAACATAAAATACAGGAAAATATTTTCCTTAAATATAACTAACTGAAAAATTAGATGAAAGACACTTCCCTTTCAGTCTCTCTGAATTTCACTAACAAGATGTAGATGCCTACTCAAGTACCACAGTAAGGGATTCTGTCTTGCAGAAGACAGACTGTGCTTACTGTTTATATTCCACTATTTGTCTTTACAGGTGGTTTTTTTTAAGAATTTATCCAATCTCGCCTCAAAAATAAAAGAATATGTTCCTCTTGAGAGCATTTCCACATCCTTCTCCATAAACAGGACTGTCCCCATCTCTTTGATGTTATAGATAACTGTCAGAAAGTGCTTTCAGCACTTAGCAAGGTCGTTACGCTATTTACCCCTAAGAAGTTAGAAGTTAATGGCTTGACAACAAAAAATATAGCTTTCAGGTCCTTAAGACTGCTCAAATAGCCACATCACACAGAACACTGACCTCAAACTTGCTTTGTCCCTTTTTACTCTCTCTCTGTTGAACTAAACATCATCTAGCTTTTCCACAAACAGCATAAACTTTATTAGAGAGCATTCGAAGCACAGTGATGAAGATTGTGAAGGGTTCAGAGAAATGAGGAGCAGCTGAGATTCCCTAGTTTGCTCAACTCAAAGAAGAGGAGACTTAGGGAAGACCTCATGGCAGCTACAGCTCCTCATGAGGAGGGGAGCGGAGTGGCAGTGCTGAGCTCCTCTCTGGTGACAGAACAGGAGGCAACAGCATGGAGCTGCGTCAGGGGAGGGTCGGACTGGAAATTAGGAAAAGATTCTTCTCCAGACGGTGGCTGGGCAGCAGAACAGGCTCCCCGGAGCAGCAGTCACAGCGCTGAGCCTGAAGGAGTTCAAGAAGCATTTTGATAACGCTCTGAAGGTTTGAATTTTGGGTGGTCCTGTGTGGAGCCAGGAGTTGGACCTTGTGATCCTTAGAGGCCCCTACCAACAGAACAATGCAAGCTTCGGCACAGAGAAACAACGAACAAGGATGAAAAGCAAAGAAGAAACTAGCAAAATAAGAACATTTTTTTCTCTGATGTCATTTCAGTGAAGGCCAATTGGTTGTTTTCTGAAGCCCAGTGTTCTTTTGACACTATTCAGAAAGTATATCCAAAAAGAATGGAGAACACTTAAGTATTTATCATGGTAAGCTGGTAAATAGTTTTGTTGTTGTTAAATGTTTTTCTCTTTTTGCTTTAGAGGTATTTGATAGGAGTTAATATACTTGCAAATGTGAAAATGTGTGGTCAGGGAACCCACCTTCCTATTATCTTTTCAGTGTACTGAACATTAAATCAAACTTGCAATTCTTCCTTTTTAATCCCACCATCTCCTACTCCAGATTCTGTTTTTCCTACAGGTTTTACAGACAGTTAAATTCCAATCCATACTTCCATCCAAGGTATTAAAAGCTAAACACTATAGCATACACCTGCCCTTGATCTCTGCCACGCAAGAGAGGAGTACTAGCAAGAAAATCTAATGGAGAAGGATAAAGAGAATATCTAAGTTCCTAACTTCTGCTTTCAGATTCCCTGCATGAACACTAGCACCTCTCCACTGTTTCACTGCTGCAGTACCTGAGTCTTTGATGGTTTCTTCTGCTGAGTTGGTCCAAGTATTAAAAAATACAGAGACAAAGGGGGAAAAAAAAAAAAAAAAAAAAAAAAAAAGAGACAGACTTGCTAACCTGAGATGCTGAGGAAAATCTCAAGGAAGTATGGAAGTTTGCTCGCTCTCAAGAAGTGGAATATCATCAAAGAAAAAGGACTACTTCTAGAACAGTAAAATATTTTCTCAGAGGAGGCAGAATACACAGTTGAAATCCCCAGGTCCTGAGCTGGTACCCACTTCACCTGTTCTGAGAACAGTTGAGAAAAGCACTATGCTGAACTAACGAGTGTAAAGAAAAAAGAAATGCTTTAGCCATATTTCTCCACCATCCTTTTGTATTCAACACTTTGGAAAAAAAAAAAAGAAAAAAAAAAAGAAAAGAAAAAAAACACTCTACAGACAAAACTTTTCACATGAAGCCTGGTTTCCTCGAGTGAACAAACTGAAAAGTTTTTAAAATACAGTTGAATCAATTTTCTACAAAAAACACTGGTTATACAGTGATACAGTGTTTCCAGCACCCATGACACATGAACAAATCCCAATCAGACCGGTAAATTTCAGCTAAATTTGACAGAGAAACAGAGGTCCTAAAGACAGCAAGTTTCCTCAGACTTCACAGAAATTGGATGCTAGATAGAAGTGAGACATACAAACTAGCAGTGACGCTACAGAAAAAGGTAATAAAACATGGCTCTCAGTTTGCTGGTTATCAGCAATGAACCAGTCAAATGAAGAACCTGCTTAGCTACAAACCAGCCATAACACACGGTGACACCTGCTAGAGAGTGATACAATAAAACAAACATTATAGAGCAGAACAGGCGACAAGCAACAGAAGAGATGATAGCACACAGATAGTGGAGAGCACCAAGGGCACTGTAGTAGGTAGTCATGGGAGTGAGAAGAGAAAGTTTACATTAATGTCTTTAATTTTGGAAAGCCAAGTAATCACATGATGCTCTTATTCAAAACTGGAGCAGTAGACAGCAAAATATCCATCTGTATTCTGCAGAAAAATATAAGTCACAATGTAAGATGGGACAGGACTCCAACGGATGTGGACGGACATGCAAGAACTGAGACGGCATCTCAAAAATCAGCTCTCAGCTGAGAAGAAATGAGTGATCCCACTCTTCAGCTGCTGAGCAACAGAACAGGTATGTAGACTTCACAGGCAAAGGTAGTACAACAAAGATACATCTTCCACTCTGCAATGACCTATGATACCCACATCCAATCACTAAGTCTCTCAAAAGCTCCTATAAGCTAAGCTCTGCCTCTTGCGATTGAAAATGACTGCCCACACTGTCACACCCACACTTCTATCCAGACTCAAATACCTGAGGAGCTAAAAGGAATCCCACTATCAAAGGCCATACACTAGCAATTTTGATACTTGGGACATAATACATCAAGCTTAGTATGCTGTAAATTGGGGGAAAGGGAGAAAGGAAAAACACCACTTCTGCATTGTGTCATATTTTCACATATTTTCATTTTCAGTATTTTTGTCTATAATGACAGATTGTATTATACACATCTGCAATGTACTTGCACTACATTTTCTTCTTTCTGACTTCTTCAGTTCACTTATTTTCTTATCCTCCTTTCACGATTCTCTGCCTTCTGCCTACCTTTCTTTATTTGACAGATACAAACCAGGTCAAACATACAAATCATCTTTCTTTTGAAGATTTACTACAAAGAATAGGATTCTTCACTGTGAAAAGACTGGAAAAGGGGCTTAGAGTAACTGTATGGTCACAAGCAACATTAAAAACATTGGTTATTCACTGTCTCAAAATTAGCAAGTGGGAAATCCAGCAAACTTAGGAATAGAGTTGTTAATACAACAGATGAAGTTATTAATCAATATTCTGTGGCTATCAAAATTTTACATGGGTTCAAAAAACAATTGCACAGACTCATGCAGAAGAAATATATCAAAACCCACTTAAGAGAAAAGAAATGTTCCTACAAGGAATTTCCTCAACCCCAGTAGTTACAAGCTGGGAAAACATTCTCAGGAATTATATCCGTGTATCTGCCATACTCACAGGCTTCTACACAGGCATTTCTTATTGGACATGATCAGAGACAGAACAGTGGGACAAAAATTTGGATGAACACAGCAAAGTAAAGTGTAAAATCATTAACTGAGATGACACTGCTTAGAAACTAAGCTAGGAAAAAGATGTGCATTCAACAATTCAAACACAAATCAGTGTTTCCATACATTGATAAAAGACTAACAACATACTCGGGTGCATTAGTAAGATAATAGCCAGCAAACCAAGAGATGCTACAGTTCCCCACCTCTCAGAAGAAAGTCATTTAAAAATTTTGCTCCTAGTTTAAGGAGTCTCCACTCTGAGAGAAGACCCACAACCTGAATACAGTACAGTGGGCCTGGACCACAAGACATAGGAGGAGAAGCTGAAACTTTGATGGGTTTATACAGATTAGAGAAGAAAAGGCCAAAGGAAGAACTTTTTCCCTCCAACTACCTGAAAATGGCTTAAGGAAACAACACGTAGAATGAAAAGACAAAATGCAAGAGACATACAGAAACAAGTGAAATTCCTACTGGCAGTAAGAGATAAAAAGAATGTTCCCACAGAGTGGCTGAACAGAGGAGCGGGCCTCCCTGCCAGTATCAAAAGCTTCAATGGAGAAGGCCTTCAGCAAGCTGATCCAGCTTGGGAGTTGATCTGCCTTGAGCACCTGGTGTGATCTATCCAGAAGCTTCTTCCAAGCCAAGTTGTTTAACTTCATTAGGTTTCTTGCATTTTTTGTTTTTGTTTTTTAATAATTAGAGTATCCCAAAAGAAAGTAAAACTTGGCATCTTTGTTAAGAAGTAACTCCCCAAAGTACCTTCTCCAAGAAACATTTTGTGTATTTTTCCCAGTAATGACACTTAACAGTTTGTTTACTAATGTTGGAATAAGAAACTTATAATATTCACGTACACAAGTAACAAAAGGCTGTATTTTTAGGAGTTCAAATATAATTTTAATCATTTTTAATCACCTAATTTAGCTTATCAACTGTACTCATGAAGGAAACAATTAACATTTCTCAATTCAAGCTATAAAAATCTCACTTTATTACCATACAAAAACAGCACTGAACCATAAAACCACAAAATGAAACTTGGAAACATTATTAATTGGTATTTTGTTATTAAAGCATGTCTTCCATAGCACTGTCAAAGACCTGGACTACTTCTGTGTCAAGACACTTCATATTAATTTCAGAAATAATAGAAGCTTAACGTCCCCAGTGCCCACTGACTCACAAGGCAAGTTGCTAAGCAAAAGCCTTCAGTTCTACTTGAAATATTCAAAACAGAATTATCACCAACCAGAGTCCTCGAGAATAGCTGCTGTAGTTAGAGGGTACCATCCTTACAAAATTGGTTTTAATGCACTAACAAAACCTCTAACTTTTGAGGACACCCTGATCACATCCTTCCCTGCTAAACACCAAAACTGACCAAAAAAAAAAAAAAAGGTGATATTATTACCTGCTGCAAAGAAAAGGATGAAAGGTGAGTACTGTTAAGAGGTACACGTTATAACTGAAACTGCAAAGTAGAAAAAAAAAAATTTTCTACTTCTGTGGTCACCAATGCTTAAAATATTAATCTATTACAAGTAACTACATAATTTTCACTCAAGATATCAAGTGTTCTTGCATGCAGGTACATTGTTAACCATGCAGCAGTGACAGGTTTCTTTCTACTCTATTTTATGCTAAAAGCAGGCATTTCTACAAACCTTTAAAACTAAATTTATAGTACATTCCAAGATACATACAGATGTGTATACCTGAGCACTGTAAAAGAACACACACAAAAACTAAGATTGTTTCCAAACAATTGTTGAAAAGTTTGACAAGTGGCAGTAGATCAGTAACTGGAGCCTTACTAGCAATGACTGAAAGAACAAATATGAACTTCTGTAGCTGTAGCCAATTATCTCTAGAACTGAAAAAAACACTATTACATCCATTAAGGAATTCCCAAAAAATTATTCCCATGTTGCAGCTTATCAGCTGCATGAGCTATGGAGCAGCCTAATTTAACCACTGACTTACAGATAAGGTCTGTAAAAGATGGGCTAAATTAAGCAGAAATGAAACACTCATAATTTCATTTTGAACAAATATACAGACACATTCTTTTCCTCACAGTAGCATTTTTTTTATAATTAAAGTCTGTAGCTATCAGAGCAATTTATTTTTTTTTTTTTACAAGAGCAAACAATTTTTCAAAGTTAATAATTAAAAGACCAGATTTCACACAAGAAAACTGCACTGTATGTCACTGCTACTCTTTTAAGGAAGAAAATAAACAGTGCTCACTTTTGTACAATTTAAATTCTTTAGAAATATCAGGTAAAAAAAACTGGTATACAAGATCTTAAACTATTTGGCTTGAACAGTCCCGATTTAGTATTTTAGCAAGATTTCTATTTCACATTGAAACATTGAAGAAATACATCTAATAACCTGCCAGCCAGCAGATACATAACAGGAAAGCAACATAAAGTTGCTTACAGGTAGGACACATTAGCAATTACTATTCTAAATGAATTCCAATTTTTCCATTTATTCACGTTTTCATCATATGGCAGCAGTCAGCTTAGGAATCAAAACGTAGCCTAAGAAAACAGAAAAGAGAACAAAATAATGAAGCAATTGGAAAGAACTTTCTTCTTCCTTTCTCCTCCCTCTGCCAAACTTGGAGGATGCAATATGCTAGTAAAAGCTATCAGTATATTGCAGGGAAATCTTTCTTCCACCTCAGAAAGTATGCAATAGAGATTTATTTTATTTTTTTGCCCTTCAGAGAATCCAAAATTATAATAAGCCTCAGCTATGTATTTCTGTAATAAATGTCTGATCAAAAACTGAAAACTTGGTGGATTAACAAAACTTAAGCACCTCAGGCACAGAAAAAAAAAAAGTTTCATTTCCTCATCCCACAGGGATTTTCTCCTGTTTATTTAAACCTTCAACAGCAAACCCTGGAGAATATTCAACAAATGTTTTAGGGCCAATTTGACAGCAAGAGACTTCATCAGTCATTTAAAAAAAAAAAAAAAAAAAAGATTTTACATACCTACCTTTATTTAATGACACAATTGCATTGAAATCATTATATGTTCCTTATTCAAGAACACAACTATAAAACAAGCTCAAACTGACTTTAGCTTTTAAATATCATGTAAAGTACTAAGCACATACTTTGATGTCTACTTCCTTCATTTACTCCAATTTACATAGTTATTAATAAAATTATTTTGTACCAAAAACTAGGAAAAACACTGCAGATAGTACTTAAGTGAAAAAAAGGAACTTGAGAAGCGCTTGTCTCAAGGCAGAGTTTCAAGCTGCTTCTTAGACTAGCTGAAATGCAAATCTCAAGTCTGTCAGTAATGATGAATTACAGAGATTTCTGTCTGTAAATGATACGTATATTACAGCTGAATTAAAAACCAAACCACTGAACAAGTTTTTGAAACCAAGAATCATGGCCCTGTTCATTATACATTCCACTTTCAAGGAGCAGTAGTTTGATGGATCATATTTTTTACATAAGCATCCTCTCAGCAGCTCATCACTTTAACACAAAATACGCCTCATTCAGAAATCAGTACTCTGCACAAAGCCAGAACCAGACCCTCAGAAACCACCCACTTTTCTTCACTTCCTCCAGTGACTTTTTCTTCTCTCTCCTCCGGATAACAGCTAAAGGAAAACCTCTGTAATTTCAAGTACTGTCATCTGTAAAACAGAAAGTATGCTACCAAGTTGAAAAATGACACGCTTCATTAGTATTACCATTCTAAACAGTAATTAAGAGTTTAACATCTCTGCCTTAAAACAAGCTTAGGTACAGGATCACTATGTAATAAATAAAAAGGAATGTTCTTGGAACCTGCCAGTAAACTTAACACAATCCTGATGCCTTGAAAGCCTTCCCCACACCCATTGTACAACCAAAAGATGAAAGTATAAACATGCTTCCATAATAAATGGTGTTTCAATCTCTATTTTTCTATGAAGCAGTAATACATAAGAAGATAATATAGCTGCTGAATTCCCCATGCACTGCACTACCATCTGAATTAAATAAGCAATTTTCTATTTTCATAAAATGGGAAAAATAACATTGGCCTCTCGGGATCCTTAGACAGTACAAATTTCTAGCCAGTGTTTTAAAGACATATCCTGATTTACATCCATTAAATGGTTTAAAAATTGAGATAACTACAAATTGAATTTTACAACAGTAAAATAATATAACAAAGTGAAACTTCCACAGATTCTAAAAACGTTAGCATGAGTCAATACAACTACTTAATCTGAGGAGAGACTTCACAATAAGCACACACAGTTACCTGGAAGTTATAGAGGTGATGCAAAAATGTCAAGACTAAATCTTCAGATTAAATCTAGAGATTTTACCAAGTAACATTCAGAGACGTGCCCCAGATAAGCTCACTAACTCCAAACCTCAGTAAGATAAGGTAATCTTTTAGCAAGTGGCAGTCCTGCTGCATGGTGGATGCTAGGAATAGCCCCTGCAATCAGAATGTGCTGGACAAGAAATCTTCTATGCTCTGCTCCTTGAGAAGATCTGACACTCGGTAACTTTTCACAGGCCACAGCAATTTGACTACAAAAGACACAGAGTAAAGAGCACTGTCTTTCTTCATCTAGTGAAATCCATTATTTTACCTTTTTTTTTTTTTTCCCCCTCCTTTTTTGCTGAGATACAGCTACAAATACTGCTTCTCACTCATACTTCTTCAGGAAAACGTTGGCTGCTACCCTGAAACATTAAACAGCACATAAGGCTGGGCCCATGCCAAAGACTCAGCTGCCACTGAGAATATCTTGAAACTGTCTGAACAGACATAGTGTTTTCTCTTCTGGCTTTCCTCAACAGCTTTTTTTCCAGACATGTCATTACACAAGAAAAGAACTATCCCAGAGCACCGTGCGAGGCAAACAACAGGAAACAAAAAGCTGATCTTGACCATATTCCCCAGACAGTGCCCTCTGTCAAAGACGCAGGTTCAGCAGTCAGCTTCCTAACTTGGAATAAGTCTTCTCATGCTGTCAGTTAATGCCATTACTCCCATTTCTAAGCTACATAAGCTACATTTCTCAAAGTGAAATGCTCAACATGATCCCAATGCAAGAATGCACGACATGCTTCAACTACTTTCTTGAGTTACAAGGACTATTTAAGCCAGTACCTTCCTTTTTTCTTTTTTTTTTTCTCTCCAAAAGGGTGCAAAGCTGTTCCATCAAAAACTGTGTTAGTCCTGGAGCTGCCCAGTCTTCCTAAATTAAGACAACACAATTAAGCACTATATTAAATGTGATCAGAAACACTCGCATACTGTTAGTCCCCCCCATATAGCCTTTCCTTCTTTCCATCAGCTGTATAAAATTAACTTTCTTGGAATTAAATATCCTCCTTTTGCTCAAAAAAAAAAAAAAAGTCAAAAATATGTGCCACTCTTGAAAATATGAACAAAATGAAAACTTGACAAATTAGCCTAAAATTTATTTTTATTGTATTTTTTACAACTATCACAGATTAAGTAGTCTACAAACTATCAATTAATTGCACAGGATATTTAAAAGCCAAGGTTTCTGAGCATAATTCTGCTAAATTAAGTTTCAGGAGAGCTTCACATCTTTATGTATTCCTACACGTATTGTTATATCAAGCTATATTTTACTCAGGAGTGACAATTAAGAGAAATATGCAAACCTGAAAGCCTACTTACCATCAGCTTATTACTAACATGAATAAGAACAACATCTTATCCCAAAATTGCCAGTTACCCCAGCAGCTAGCTGCTCAGGGGGCCTGCACCTGGCAAGTGTGAGCACACGGAAGCTGGATAAAGCAAAACAGATCCATCTCAAGAGTCTCAAAAATCATGGAACAGAATTACAGAATCCTTAGATTTGGAAGAATGTGATCTCAGAAGGCAAATCCTTTGCAAAAGGTTTTCTCCCAAGACCTGGCTTCATTAGCTGCTGACAGAGAGTTTCCTTTCACCTTCTTATGCCGGTATGATATCTTAAAAATAAGAACAGAAATGGTGCTCATCCAGTCTAGGTCTACAGCAGCTCCCTTTCTCCAAGGGTGGCCAGAAGTAGATGATTCATGCAACAAATGAAGCACCTCTCAATATGTGCTGCTTTACAAATCATTCCCAGCATCCAGCCATCTTAGAGCTGGCAGCTAAACCCTACCTCAAAGTTCCTAACTGATTTAATCTAATTAATATTTTAGCCTTCTTATATTCTTGTGCTGCAAAATATAATGCTCCACTTCAGATCCACAATTTAATTACACATTGAAGCTACTTTAGTTTTCATCAAGCAAGTTTAATTCACTGGGTGGCCTAATTCTATTAAGAAAAATAGCTGTCTGGCTTTCTATTCATCATTTCTGTATGCTCTACAGATTATTTACAGACCTCCATCACCTCTCCCTTTATTATTGTGCTTTCCAGACTAAAGATCTCCATCTTCCCAGCACTGAGAAACTTCCACACCTCTCATTCACTTTTTCACTATCTACAAAACCTTTGCTGTGCTGGGGTGATTACACTAATGTAAATTGTTAAAATTCAGGTACACCATTGACATACTTAATGAACTAACAATTACTTTGTGAACAATTCCTAACAGCTTCCTTTAACAACTAATTAGTCACATACCTTTTTTTTTTTTTTTCCTTTTTTTCTAACCACTTAGCAGTTTCTTTATAAGTTTCTTGGGCTTGTTACCTCTAGCAGAACATTTTGTACAATATTGGACCTTTTCTGCTCCTGAGTGTGAAGAAAAAAAAAAAATCCATTTTTATCTACCCACTGTTTCTGAACAGGCAAGACTTAAACTGATCAGACTAGCCAGAAGGGAATACACATGAACAATAAAAACAAAAGTATCAAAAATGCATGATGCAGCAATTCACCGTGTACTGGCACTTTGAGCTTTCATAGTACCAACCAAAATTCATAAAATGCATACACCACTACAAGAGTATAGAGCAACACAAAACAGAGATGCACCTTTGGAGAAGACTCCAGGGAGACCTCATTGTGGCCTTCCAATACTTGAAGGGAGCACATAAACAAGAGGGGGAACGGCTGTTTATATGAGTGGATAGTGAGAAGATAAGAGGGAGTGGTTTTAAACTGTGACGAGGAGGTTTAGGTTAGATATTAGGAGAAAGTTTTTCATACAGAGGGTGGTGGCACACAGTGGAACAGGTTGCCCAAGGAGGTTGTGGATGCCCCATCCCTGGAAGCATTCAAAGCCAGGCTGGATGTGGCTCTCTGCAGTCTGGTCTGGTGGCTGGCAACCCTGCACATAGTAGGGGGGTTGAAACTAGATGATCATTGTGGTCCTTTACATCCCAGACCATTCTATGGCACTCCTATGAACCATGGTTATCCTTCTGTCTAAAGGCTATCTTTTGCCCAGACAAAATATTGTTTAAATAATTTTGAATGTATAAGAAGCTTTATAAGACTGTGTACTTTTTGCCTCAGACTTACTACTTCTTATGGCTCTGTACACTGCAATAAAAATAACTTGTACTCTCTGACAAGGACCTCATTTATACATTGTGCTGTACTACGAAACTCTTTAGTCATCCAGTTGTCATGTCTCGCTTTCCCACAATTGGAAATCAGTCACCACAAATTAGATCAATGGGACCAGAGGCTAAATCTACTGTAAGATGCAACATATTGTTTATTTTCAAAAACATATAGGCATTTCAACATAATAAATTCTAAACTTCCCCAGCTACTTAGTACACTGAAGAAGTTCTGGGTTATCTTTTTCTCTTGTGAAAAGCCACCTTGGTGACTTTCAAAAGCAAATGAAAAACAGTGTTGCAAGCCAGAGAAATATTCTGCAATTCGTGGTTTTCATAGGGAGGATATAAATCTGAAGTTCTTTTTGACTTCATGACTCCTCATAAAATTGGATTCAATTACTAGTTTCCATTGAGGCCTATGTTTTAATGAGAATATTGGAAAAATTGTTCCAAAATTCATGAACAGAACCATAGCAGTACAACAGGGCAACGCTCTCTGCATGTTTGGTAACTAAAAAAAAGAGTTAACATAGAACTTTTATTCCAAGACAAACTATATTTTCCATTGCAAATTAAAGGTGGAGCCAGTACCATATTCTCAGATGCAGTATCCAAGGCAGTGCACAAGGAAACGTTCTTGCAGCTCTCTTTAGAAGTACACATTTTTTAGGTGGTCTCTACAAGAAAACAACTCTGCACACACACTCCGTGCTCACAGAGTAAGCTCTTTACTCATCATCAGATTATTATTATTTTTTTTTTTTTTTAATTAAAGCAGCATGACCTACTTTAGGTACCAGTGCAGCATTTACTATGTAGGGAACTTCATCATTCAGAAGCTTAACGTATATACTTGATATAGTGAAGAGAACCTTAAAGGCTAACAGTACAAATTCGCAGGACATTTTGCAACGGATGACTCTTTAACAACAGCTGTTCGAAAAATACCTAGATATTTTACCATTTTAACTACATTATGTTAGTATTTTATTTGAAAAGCAACTTTCCCTCATATTTGAAGTTAAAATGATAAAAACTAATTGTGAAAACAAAGACAAGTGTGTGTCTGTATCAACAAGTCTTACTTCTACAGACCTAATGAAGTTGTGGTAAAATCCTGTTGGATTACAAACCAGAAGGTTTGCAACTCTCGAAGAACAATATCTTCCTAAATTGTTTGAAACACAGAACGGTGCTTCAGTAAATGAGCACCGAACTTCCCTTGTGAGCTCAGCTCTATTCCCATGCTAGAAAATGTAGCACTGTGACATGAGGTGATTGCAACAGTGGCAACCAGTTTGGTACAGAACTGATGATCCACCAATGCAGTTTAGTCAGAAACATACTACAAAACGGCTGTCAACTGAAGGCTTAGTCATACTTCTGTTAAATGACTGTAAGATCTACTAATAATATAAGGATGGATGTATCTTAAGTGTAAGAGCAGCAGAACATTAGAGCACATGGACACCTAGGTTATTTTTTTAAAAGTACATGAACTTCACTGAATATTTCTGAAGCATTATTTTTTTTTTTTTCCCCACTACACTTCATGTTACTCAGAAATACACGCATTCACTTCCTTTTCCTTCATATCTCCCTTGCCAATGCAACTAGGCCAGGGCATAACTCCAGAGGACCCCATAATCAGCCCACTGCTTGCCAGATCATATTTCAGTCTGCCTTTGGCTCACACCTGGCATAACAGCAAGAATAACAAATGTTCATTGCCATTCAACTGAATATGCCACAGGGGATACAGGCAAAACACTGAGGAGAAACAAAGTTTCACAGGCACCTCATATTTGGGCTGCCAAAACTAAAAGCAGTCTACAATCGCACTCTTCTGACTGACAAAGTAGTAAAACGCCTAATAACTGAAGGCTGTGTAATAAAACTTGGGATATATAGTAGAAAAAAGAAAAGAAATCATAAAAGTAAAATCACTCTTATAGAAACTTTCTCTTTTATGGAGCTCAATCAGAAGAGAAGAGGTGTGTCAAATTACGGCCAACAGCTCCCTTTAGAAAAGCTGATGTTATGAAAACTAGCACAGTTCTGTTTCTTTCCACTCACCAACTGCAAGGAATCATAGGACTGTATACTCTAGAACAGGGCTTCTGAAACATGAGACACTCAGCCAGGAAGGCCTGAAGACAATAAATTTCCTCTGTCTGGTTCGTATTATCAGTAAGCAATTCTGTAGAAACTAGCCAAACCACTCAATGCCTGTTTTAATGCCTTATGTGTTAGCCATAAATGAAAACACAATTCAGGAAAACCACTAAGTTTAACGTCACAGTAAAAATGCCCAGCAAATGCCATTGGAAATAACTATGTTTCTCTTTAAACGTTTTTTTCTCAATTACAGCCAAAGTAAGCTGCTTTGTGCCTTGGCAGTCAACAATAAGCTTTTGTTTTGTTAAAGACTCGCAAGTGGTCAAGGAGACAAAGCGGTAACTAGTAAGTGAATCACATCGATCAATAAAATAAATGAAGAAATAAATCGGCTTCCAGTCAACAGTGCCACAACACCTCCAGGCTAGCAAATAAGATGTAGAGACTGCACTAAGCATTTGGAAAGTACAACACCAAAACAAAATGTCCAAGTTAGGACTAACTGAATATCTGGATTCAAGCCTCAAGTGTGTATTCAACCTAATTTAACTCCACTTGTTCAATCTTACCTTCTCTGCTGAAAGGGTTCCAACAGTACAGAACAAATAAAAGTAATAAAGTTACCAGAAAGCTCCATCCCTCCTGGCACTTCAGTTGGGATCCCACTAATACCAACCCAACGCAGATCTCAGCAAAACACAGCCCACGAAGGCGTATCCCAGTAGGTCCTGAGTCCTACAACCCACAGCAAGGCAGAGCTGCGCTCACACCACAGCTGGGCCCGGCCTAGGCCACGCGAGGCCCAGCCACCGTGGGCCCAGCCTAGGTGCGCACTGACCCCGGGCAGGAGAGCTGTGAGGGCTCTGCCCGCGGGGGTCCCACTCTGCGGGGTCACCAAAGGCCCTTCCCCATCACCCCGAGCACAAGTGGCTCCCTGACAAATCCCAGGCAGTAGGGAAGGAGAGGCGAGCCCCTTCGCAGAGGGCTTTGCCTCTGCCTTCAAGCCGTAAAGAGGAGGAACGTCACCATGAGTGCTTCAGTGAGAACCGGCAGCTCCAAGAAGCGAGTCACCGACCAAACAAAAGAAACGAGAACCACCCCTCACAGCCCCGCACCTCCGTCTTAAGCTCCCCACAAAGACCAACAACTCTCGGCCGCGACCGAGGCAGCCCCGCCACTCGCAGGAGAAGCTCCCCTGCCCCGCGGCATGGCGCCGGGCCCACCGTGGCCTATCGGGACGTGGAGGCCCGGCCGGCCCAACCGCACCACTTACCAACCCGACTCCGACAGCGCCGCTCTCGCCCTGTCGGCCATGGCGCCTCCCGTCGCCGCTCACCCGCTGTGCGCGGGGCCGGGCGCCGCGGGGAGTCCGTCACTTGCAGGAAAGAAGTGGGCCCGCTCGTCTCTCCAACCCCTATGCCCTCTCCGGGCACCCGGCCCGGCCAGTTCTCCGGCGCAGGGTAGGGGCGGAGGCGGCGCACGCAGAGACGAACAATACTCGCGACCGGCGCCAGCCCCGTTCCCTCCCCCTGCGCGGCCGCGACGTGGAAGAGGGAGCCCGCCTGCCTGGAAGCCGCCGCCGCCATGGTGAAGAAGGGAACAGCTGAGGGCGGAGAAGAAGGCGCTGCCGGGACGAGGTGCTGCGCCTCATGCTTCTTGCCTCGGTTTATCCCAGGCCTGGGACCTCTCGGTCAGGGCAGCCAGGCGGAGCGAGGCATCTCCACGCATCCCTGATGGGGGTTTCCACCGAGGAACGACGTTGTTGGCCAATAGCTTGCTTCTTCTCTAGAAGGAAGAATAATACTGCAAAGAGAACAGTATAAATATATATAAGTAAAAGTAGTAGCGTTGCTAATTGATGTTGTGTGAGAAAAGAGCTCCTTCCAGGTCCTCAGGCTAAGTGTTGGGGATGAGAAGTTCTTGGAGTGATAGCATAAAAGGCTCATTCTGTGTTCATGTCTCTTATAATGCTTTGCTCAAAAATGCCATGTTCTGAAATGAACGTGGAGTTTTATGGTCTGTCTTCTTAACAAATATATATATATATATATATATATATATATATATATATTTTTTTTTTTTTTTTAATGTGACATAACTGCATGCACCAGTACAGGTTAGGGGCTGACCTGCTGGAGAGCAGCTCTATGGGGAAGGACCTGGGGGTCCTGGTGGACAACAGGTTGACCATGAGCCAGCAGTGTCCTTGTGGCCAAGAAGGGCAGTCATATCCTGGGGTGCCTTAAAAAGAACGTTGACCCCAGGTCAAGGGAGGTGATCTTACCCCTCTACTCTGCCCTGGTGAGGATACATCTGGAATACTGTGTCCAGTTCTAGGCTCCTCAGTTCAAAAACAGACAGGAATCTTGTAGAAAGAGTCCAGCAGAGCACAACAAAGATGATTTCTCCTGTGTGAGGAAAGACTGAGACATATGTGACTCTTCAGTCTAGAAAGGATTGAGAAGGGATCTCATAACTGTTTATAAATGTCTAAAGTGTGGGAGTCAAGTCAATGGGGTGGACTCTTTCCAGTTGCAAGCAACAATAGAACAAGGGGCAATGGGCTGAAACCTGAACACAGGAAGTTCAGTACTAACACAAGGAAGAAATTATTTACTGTCAAGATGATGGAGTAGTAGTACAGTCTGCCCAGAGGTTGCAGAGTCTCCTTCTCTGGAGATATTAATGACACATCTGGATCCCTACTTGTGCAACCTACTGTAGGAAACCTGCTTTAGCAAATAGTTTGGATTTGGTGAATTCTAGAGGTCCAACCCCTATAATTCTGTGATACATTACTACTGTTAAAGGTATCTAGTTAGCTCAGTTGCAAGTACCTGAGTTACATCAGTAACTGACAACAAGTGAGCGCTGTTTTCTTCATTTCTGTGTGCTCTAACATTCAAAGAAATAACCAGCATTTCAACATGAGCAGTTCATGAGTTAAGAAAGGGCTAACCCTAGTCCTGGTGCTCAAGGTTTCTGCCTGCAGGTGAGTGCAGCTACCTTCTGAAAAACACTGAAGGTTAACATTAGTCAGTCATATCAAGGAAATTCTGTAGTCAGCCAGTGCCAAATGTTAGTTCTCTGGTAGTATATGGAGATTTCAAAACCTAGCTACCAGCTCTGATACCCTTCATGGGTCACTCTCATCCTTGGGATGTTTTAATTTTCATCTCCAAGTCAAAGCTTGCTATTTTTTTTCTTTATCCATCTGAAAGCCTGGCTTTGCTGTGCTTACTAAAAATCACTCGGAAATTTTACTTGTGACAAGCTGTGACTTCTGCTGTACTGGCCAATACCTCTTTCATTCATGCTGCATTGAATTTTCTTACATATCATACAGATATACACTCTCAGACAAAAGTTTTGTCACCAAAGTATATGGTGTCCCTCATGGCTGCTGTTTTTCAAGAAATTACACTTTTTAATCAATTGCAACAAGTTTGACACAGAAGAAGGAAATAAAACCTATGTTGTTCAGATGAATCTGAGCAATTTATTACATTGTACATGTAATAACTCTTGAAGATTTTCTGCTCTGGAGCACTGACAGGAAGAATATACTCTAGCCCTCAAATAATCAATCTCTCCTTAAAATTGATTGACACATGCTGACTCTTCCAGCAAAATCCCAAAGCAACAAGCATCACACTCACAGAAAGTTTAATCCATGTGCTCATCATTTAAAAAAAAAAAAAAGTTAACTAGGAAACTGCAATGACACATTTTTTTATGAAAGTATATTGTACATAGCAATTGCCAGAGCCACCTGCCTAGTTTTCCATAAACTGAGACAACCCAACCAGCCATAATTTTTGTGGACTGAATAACCATATGACTTTTGGGGATTTTTAAAGTTTGTACAGTCCCCTATCACTCCAGATGGAATGAGCTTTGTAAAGTAATACTAAGAAGAACTAATAAGAGCTAAAATAATATACCTGTACCAAAGTTATTAAACTAGTATAATAATGCAAGAGATTCACTCTGAAATATTACTGGCTGGGTCACACTCAGTATTTCAGCAGTATTGCACAGTGAACAGTAGCAGCTGCTGACATGGAAAAACACCAGTAGGTACTTAGAATTGTGGTGCCAGTTCATTCACTTATGCAAAATAAATGGAAATAAAATAACCTTTCATTTAGAGTCTGACCTTGCTGCACATTACATGATCAAGAAAAAACTGTAAACATTGTTGTAGCTCAAAAAGAAGTGCCAATTAGTAAAGGATAGAGCATGACCTAGCTTTCAATACTGTTTCTCACAGTACCTTTCTGGACAAAATGTCCACCATACAGCTAGACAAAAACATAATACGGTGGGTGAGCAATTGGCTGACAGGCCAGGTTCAGAGGTTTATATTAAATGGGGTTATATCAGACTGGCAGTCAGTCATTAGTGGGGTTCGATAGGGTTCCATTTTAGTGACAGTTCTCTTTGACATTTTCAAGAATGATCTGTATGCAGGACTTGAATGCACACTAGGTAAGTAAGTTTGCAAGTAAAATTAAAAAAAAAAACTGTTGACTCTCTCAAGAAAAAAACAGGCTTTGCAGAGAAATCTTGATGAATGAAGAGTGCTGAGCAATCACCAACCACACAAAGTTTAACAAGAGCAAGTACTGGATTCTGCACCCAGGACAGGACAGTCCTGAATTTATGTGCAGGCTGGGAGACAAGAGGTTGGAGAAAGGGATCCCTGTGGAAAGAGATCTGGAAGTTCTGGTTCATTTTGAGTTGAATCTGAGTGAGTAGTGTGCCCTGGCAGCCAAAATGGACAACAATACCCTGAAGTGCATTAGGCCCAGCACTGCCAACTAGGCATGAGAAGGAGTTGTCTCACTCTGTTCTGCACTGGTGCTACATCACCTTGAGTACTCTGGGCACAACAAATATAAAAAGGACATAAAACTATTGGAGGCTGTCCAAAGACAGCTATGAAAATGGTGAGAGGGCTGGAGGACAAGATTATGAGGAACTGCTGAGGTCCCTCAGTTTGTTCAGCCCAGGGAAGAGGAAACTGAGGGAAAACCTCATGGCAAGTGCAGCTCCTCACAAGAGGAGCAGGAGGGGAGCAGAGGGGCAGCACTGATCTCTGCTTTCTGGTGACAGTGACAGAACTCGAGGCAACAGCATGGAGCTGTGTCAGAGGAGGTCCAGATTAGGAATTAGGAGAAGATTCTTCCCCAGAGGGTGGCTGGGCAGTGGAACAGGCTCCCCAGGGCAGTGGTCACAACACCGAACCTGATGGAGTTCAAGAAGTGTTTGGACAGTGCTCTGAGACATGGGGTTTGAAGTCTGGGTGGTCCCCTGTGAAGCCAGGAGTTGGACTCAATAGTCTTTAATGGGTCCCTTTCAACTTGGGCCTTTTCAACTCATATTCTGTGATTCTAGCATAGTGAGAATTACAGACTTTATTACAGACCTCATGTTAGCTTAAGGCATGGAAACTTTTGCTTGCTTAAATCTTCATGAAAATCACCAAGCAATTATACTGACTATTTAAGTCAGCATATGGTTATGTCAAGGCACAGAGCATCATCTATAAAGTAAATATAGTAACCAGTGCTGTCTTTTATAAAGATTTGCAGGCATCAGTTCTAACAAAGTCACATGCAAGCTGAGATATATATATATATATACACACACATACTTTCTGTATATAAGTTCCCATTAGTGCATGTTTCTCTTTATGAGCAGAGGGCACTGCCTGATCTTTGCTGTTTCTAGCTACTGACAGCTCTGTTGCAATGTGAGGTAAATAATTAGGTCCACTGTAAAACACAAGGTGATACAATGCCTTCCAGGCAGTCAAAAACCTGCAAATTGGAGGGATAAGACCCTCCGCACCAACTGTTCATGATAAAACATTCTTAGAGCAGATCTGTGTATCCATCGCCTTTAGAATAAATGAGTTTGCTGAAGGTAATGAGCTTCAGTGTACTTGAGGCTGTACAGGGACTGAGCCTAGACTCCAGCACACCTGTAAGGGGCTCTGTGTCTGTGTAGCTTTCCCTCACTGTTCTTCTTGTGTCCAAACCATAATCTGGTTTGATATAACTTCAGTGAAGTTGAAAAGCTTGTTCCAATTTTTCTTCCCAAGCATCTGTTTCAAAGTGTTAGCTATAGAAAAGCATGAGGTTAAAAGACAAAGTGTGTGAGGAATAACTAACATTGTTAAACTTACACATGAAACTTCATAATTTGTTATAGAAAATTACTTTTTATAGTACCTTTGAAAAATGTCAGTCGCAGAGGAAAAAAGGGTAATTTTCAGTTATTGTGATGGCTTGCACAAATGCACCCACATGCATGGGTAGTTGACGGTCCTATTTAAGAGTGTTTTGTGTGTAAATCACCTATGTAAAGTTCTAAGAAATTCCTGAACCAGATCTTCTTGGAATGAAACAGGAAGGTATAATGGAGCAGAAAGGGCTGGTTGCATCCCAGAGGAAGGCAAACCAAGAGTGGAGAGCAACAACAAGACAGGCAGGAGCAGTAACCTCACCATGAGGAACCAGGATGTGGAGTAATAAGTCCAGATCAGGACCTGGGGCATAAATGGTATCCAGGGTCAGACACAGCTCAGTGAGCACCCAGCATGGCCACTATGCAGGTCCAAGCTCATGCCAAGACACCAAGCTGATGTGTCTGGGTCTGGAACCATGTCCAGACAGTGGAGATCCAGGCCCAAGTACAGACCTTGCTGCAGCACAGCTGTGATGCAGCCCAGGCAGAGGCTCCGGCTTAAAAATGGACCCCAGAAGAAAGGAGGTACAGGGCCTTGCTCCTAGATTCTTTGCAACAGCTCTTAGTGACAACAAAGCTGACTTTGGACTTGGATGGATAAACTCCTTGGCTGACACAACCGAACTTCTAGAAGGAGAATGTGCTCCAGGCCCTGAGAATGAGACGGTTCTGCTGCTGTATTAATGTGGGAGCAGACTGGATGAGCAAGATAGTCATTTTTATCTGTGATTTATCTCTGACAATGTGTATCTCAGTGTTTTAAGCAGAGTCAGACTTAATAGTAAAAGAATTCTGAATCATCCAAAAACAAGGTGTGATATACAACAACTTATTCTGATACATCTTTATCAAGGGGTTTCAGCTTGTGAGGAAAGCTGGAGAATGAACTGCGTTTAGCTTCGTCAAATAAGTAAAATATATCAAGTACTTTATAACTTCCAAGTGCTACACATGAAGTTTTTTATATTTTAATAAGATCTTAACACAACTGTTTCATTAAGTTTTAGAGTATTAAATTTACCTTTTAGATATGATATGTTCAAGGTACAACATGGCTGTTTAAAAAGGTAGAGGGAGAAAATGGAGGAAGATGACATCTAATATAACTGCAAGTATGAAACAGTGTCCAGTAGTGTAATGTAAGACCAAAGTAATAGTGACCCCTCATTGTGCTTTCTTTGCCTCTAAACTGTGTTTAATTATGCGGAACAATTTGGGGATTTTTTGTATTACGTTCAGATTATTAACCAACGCAGTTTAAAGTATTAATGCTCAATGCTGTGTGACTAGCATTTTGCTTGCATATCCTGTATTTATCTGCCTTGCTCATTAGAAATATAAAATGCTAAGAGGGGAAATTGAATTAGATATCAACTACCTTCTGCTTGTTTTAAGAAAAAAAAACAACTAGATCCCACCATTTTTCCCCCAAATCCATAACATGTGCAACATATGATCTGGTGATAGATGAGTCAGCCCCTCTTTTGCAGTACAAAATAATGACAGGAATGTGAAGATGTGCCTGAAATCCTGTACTTCCTGACTGCTGGGACAATCTAATCTAGGACAAAGAGGTTATTTCTATAATGCTACGAGAAATTTTAGTCTGCTTGAGGACCTCCTTTAGGGCAGCAGTGAGGCAGAGAACAGACAGAACTAGCACAAAAGGCAAGGCAACAAAACCTAGGTGGCCGGTTTTTGCATCAATTCTACAGGTTCCCTTCTATGGTTTGATTCATACTACTTCCCCCTCCTGCCAGCTCCAGCCCTGCATTCCAGTTCAACAGTGGGCTCACAGAACTGGGAAGCTGAAGATAATGACTGTACCTGCAAAAATAGGCAAGAGCTGAAAGTAGTAACACTGGATTTTACATTATGCACCTCAACCTGATGGTGCTGAAACCAACAGTGTGTTGGAAACTCTGAACACTAATTTCAATGAGAGGTTCCCAGGAGGACGAGAATGCTGTTTTCATCTCAAATTTTATTTCCTCAATATGCTTCCTACATTACATTATCTGAAGATAACAGATCCCTTAGCTGAAAACAAGAAGAGAAAATCCCCACCCTGGGCTGGACTTATAGCTCAAAGGATCTGTGTCCCAAAGGTAAACAGCCTTCACTTTATGTCACTGTATTCCTAGGACTGTGCTGGGGTTACAGAGAACAATTTCTCAATTGTTTTCATGAGCCTTTTTATTATTATTCTTTTCTTTCTCTGAAAAAACTGCCATGGGCCATAACTTAAAGGAGCTTGCAAGTGTATTTAACTTTAGGGACATTCTAGATGGCCCTGGTAAACAAATGTGTCTGTCTGTCAGTGTCCTGTGATGGGACATTATCTATTCTGCTTGGGCTGCAGTGAGAAGGATCAACTTTACTGCACGTATTGTTGCTGCACTTCAATCAAAATATGTAGTATTGCTTGTGAAGGTTTTCTCATTTTTTTGTCTGAAGGGGAAGGATGGTAGTCAGCACTCAGTCTTTATGCTTATACTTCTGTCATTCTGTCATTAACTTCCCTAAACTGTAGGTAGCAAATGGAAGGTAGTTACTGGGAGTGAGGAGCCAACCCTGACCAGTGTACCTCAGGACAATCAAGGTTCTGCAACTGGAGGAAGAAGGAGGTTTGAGGCTTGGAAAGGAGTTGGAAAAAGGCAAACAGTAGGCACTTCACATCTTGAAACCTGGAAATTGTTAAGAATTATGAAATCTTGGGCATAACAACACAACCTGTAGTGACAGGCTGTGTAGCTAAGGTGGTGTTACAAGGAGAGAGAAATTCCACTAAGGCTACATCTAGCATTTTTGTCAGGCTGCTCTAATTTATTTTGTCATCTGTCTGCTTGATTCTGAACCTTTTTGGTTTGTACACAATCCCCACTTTCTCCTGCAAATCATTAAATGCATGCAGGTTATGTTGATTCTAAAGGTATAGTCCATGCCGGCAGTATGTCACTCTGAAAAGCAGCATCACTGGTTTCAGAAGACAATTATCTAGCTACTGTGGTTGTCAGGATAAGGCCATTTATATATGACATAGTTATGCTATTCCTAAGTCTATGTGTGGCTGCTTCTCAAAACGTGGACAACTGTGATCTGAACATTAGCACAGACAAACCGCTGCAATGATTACGAGGGTACAATAGATCACCGACTACAGCAGAATGCAATCTCACATAATTATGACAGTGGCAAGCCCCTTTAGAGGGCCAGCAGAAGGGCTTGTGTTTGTCAGCGATGCTGGCACAGCTCAACCCTACTGGTCCTCTGGACATTGAATTGATAAATAGCCAGGGAGCAGAGGATCAAACAGCATATGGCTTTGCAGACTTTCATCGGGCTGCAGTAAACATCCCAGCCCTTAACAGCTGTGCCTCGTCTCTAACAAGATTACTTTTAAGAGAGTGATACCTTCTGGACTGGATGGAAATCTGGAAATAAGCATGCTGCTGTCAGGGCTCTGCATGTACCCAGAGGCTCTGCAGCTTCTTCCTCCCCTCATCAGGTTTGGCTGCCTGTGCTCCAGTACACCTCTGATAAGATGCAGCTGTAGCCCTGGATCAGGCTGCAAAGAAAAGATCCGTGTGAGAAGGAGCTACGGGAAGCTGCATGGAGTCCTCCTGCACTTTGCATGTGATCTGCACTGAAACTTGGGCCTTCATCCTTGAGCCTGTGCTATGCCTGTGATTGGTCACGTGCCTTGCTGATCCCAAAGTAATGATCTGACTTCCTGGCTTGACCATGCCCTTGCTTTGTCAGTGCATATCTGTTTAGTAGTCTTGAATTGTGTCTGACCCATCACCAGCATGGTGCGTGCTGACGTGCTGCAGGTCTGTGCCCCCGGGAAGCTCACTGCCCTGCCTGCCTTGCTGTCACCCTCAGCTCCTAGCTTGCTTTCCCTTGTGGGGCAGAATATGTGTGCTGCTTCCTGAGAGCTACTACCCCAGAGCTGTGAGGTTGGTCTGTTCCATCAAGAAACCATCAAGCAATTAGTGTCCTGCTGGCAGCCCGTTAATATCTGAAGTAAGACACATGTGTGGGCTGTACTAAAGTCAGTCATAGTGGAGACACTGCTGAAGGCCAACTGCTGTCTATACAATCTCTCAATGCGCAAAGCAGCAACGATGCCCTCAAGCAGGAGAGCAAGTAGGGAATGCCTGGTGTTCTCTGTGGACTTCTGCTTTTTTTATGCTTCCCCTGCCATTTGAGTGGACTTCATTGCAGTTTGTCTCCGTGAAACTGAAGCTGATACTGACAGGCGCTGCTAGGCAGAACTAGTCATGAAGCACTGCATGGTGAAATCACAGCACGCACATGAACAGATAACTTAAGGAAAGCACTCAGAGTGCCGTCCGAAGCAGGCTACAGGCCTTGTAGGATAGGTGTTGTGCAAGAGTGCCTCGCACAATATCAGGGAGATTTCCAGGTGATGTAAAATAGCTGTATAATGTGTGCATGGGAGGAAGACCTTAGAGTTGTCCATCCACCCTCACTGATACATGTTAAAGCCAAGCCCATTCCTCCAAGGAACCAAAACATTGCAGGTGGTGGAAACACACAGATCGACCTACTACTAGCATAGGCACCATTATCTCTCATCGTACATTGACAGTGCCTTAATTTTTAACATAAATTAGATTGTCATTTACAGATACACAGTGAAACAGTGACTACCTATTGTGCAGAAATACACATAGCCGTGCATGAATTCTGTGTACTGGTTTTGTTATTGTTACTACTAAAAATGTAAAATTTTGTTTTTTCATATCCACAATGCTAGAGAAGCCATCATCTTGTTTTGTTCAGTTTCCAGCAGAAATGATGCAGCAATCTGTGTCAGCACTTGACTTAATTGCAAGGTGAGAGAAGACAACCAAATAAATAAATATTGTTTTCTCACTGAAATCTAAAAAGATTATGTTCAGATGATAAAATATTTGCTCTGTGGTTTTCCTCAAGTGCTGTCATATGTTTGTGCTTGAGCAAAAGCAAGTTATTGGAAATCTATGTCAGGCTCCAGCTAAGCAGTTGACTTTCTATCCTTGATTGAACACACACTAAACAGGCAGGAATGTTTTTGTATTATTTCCTGGCAGTGAAAATACACTGGGTTATGTATCTTTCCTATTCAGATGTGGAAGCTTTTGCCTACCACTGCTTTCCTCTGTAGTCTGCAGTCCCAAACCAGCACAGTTTGGAAAAATACATTTCTTAACAGCTTTCAAGAAGCAGCAAAATCAACTTCTGCAACACTTATAACAATCAAATGCAATAACTAGGCGTGCTATTTGCTGACCTTAACTTATAAATGATTCAATTCCATTATCTTCTGATTCTGCATTTATTTATATATATCTTTTCTGTCTGTTGATTTTAGTTACTATTCTGCCCTCAGTGCTCCTTGTTTCCCACCTTAGCAAACACAAGAAACTAAAAGAATCTGAAAGAATCAGCAGATCTTTTTAGTACTTTTCTAATCTACTTTCAGCAGAGAACTGTGCCCTAAATTGTGAGTGTCTGCAGAATTATGAGGGATAGAATCATCCTTAAAGCAGCCTTGCATATTTTAGGTTATCAAAAGCAAAACATTCTTTTTCCAGCTATATGTTTCAGATAACTTTTAGGTTTAATTCTGCTGTTCTCAGAGGTGAAGAATGAAAGGAAGCAGAAATGCTGGAGCCCTGAGCAACTTCTCATTATTTGCAAGGATATTCTTTGAACTTCCTTGGCTTGGATATTTTTCCCAACTGCCTAAGATATGGGCTCCATACAACAGGGTGTTAAGAGAGAAAGGAAGAGCTACAGTGACAGAAAAACCTGCACAGCCCCAAATCTGCAAGTGCGTTCCCATTGCCACAATAGTTTTAAAAGCCATAGCTCCCTTAATTCTGTACAAAAGTTCAGTTCTTCGTCAGCCTACAGAAATACCCTGATTTGGTTCAGAAGCGAATACATGTGCTAATTCAGCAACTACTTTATGCAGAATCCAACAGATGACAGCCTGGGGGACACAAGTATGCTCCAGAAAGCACAGTGCTGTCTGGCAAATTAGTGAACCATTGAGAACTGGCATTCACCATGAAAAATGAGCAAGAAGGGATTTAAAAAAAAAAAAAAAAAAGAGGGAAATGAGAGGCCAGAACAAAAATGTCTAGAGAAAGACAATAAAAATTGAGAGAATAAAGAAAAGATGGCAATAACTGGGCCACAGCCTGGAGCAATGATTTGAGCTATGTGTGTCAGTGGGAATTCAGTCCACTAAAATAAGGTGCAATGAATCAGAACAAGTTCTTATCATGAAACAATAATATGTCACATGATTCTGCTCGTAAGCCAAAGGAAAATAAGCACAACATACAAATGTACAGCTAGGTCATTAAGGGCTCCCTTCTTTCTCCTGATACTCCTGATACAAATTGCCTTTTGGCACGGAGGGTGAATACCAATTTTATAAGTTTACATTTTCCCTCATCTGCCTGCAAAGTCAGACATAATCAGTACTCACTGATCAGTTTCACCCTCTGTAAAATTCACTGAGATATTCCTTTAATTACGCTTACAAATGTGTATGTATGTGGGATACAATGTGAGCCTTGCTGGAAAAAGGGGAGCAGATGAGAAATGATGCTGAGTTTTTTTTCTTTTAAAGGGGATCTCTTTTCTGATCTGATTCACACTGCAGTCCTGCACCACTTGTGTCGTTGCAGGGGTAGAAATTAATTAAGTCAGCACTGATGCTGAAGACAGTGCATCATCAGATCATCGCCTCTTTGGAGAAAACAAACCCGTTATTTATGGAGCAGTGCAGCTGCAAATTAGAGGTGTGAGGAGCACACATGACTGAGGGGCATGTGAAAGGCAAATGTGAGAGTGACAGGAAATGTGGGGGGGAAGGCATACAGAAAACAATATGGGAACAGGGAGAACAGGGTTAAAATGTGGTATCAGTGCCTTGGCCAGCTCACTGACAATTTTTGTAGAGGCTGATTAAAACTTTCCAATTCTGCTAGGTTTGTCTGTTTTCAGATTTTCTGCAATTACTGCTCCAGCTCTCAAGTTTACATCAGCAGATACACAGGAATAGGGCTACCATACTTTTATTGCTAAAATTGAAACAGTTGTTTCCCATCAAAGCACAAAAAGCAAAGCAGCAGAGCAAATTCTACCAGCAATTTTTTTTTATCTGTTCCAGTGCTTGCAACCACATTCACTTAGTCCTACAAACAGGGCAGCCTGCTGTTAAGAAATATTGCCAGAAGTAAAAACACTAAACAATCTAAAAGAACCTTTTATACCTATTTTACACATTTATTCCCAAACATTTCCTAACAATTGCAGTTAATGCATTAAGGTGCCTGATCCCTACTGGCTGTGCAAATCACTCTTTCCCATTTACGCCAGCAGTATTGCCATGGTTACAATACAAGAATGTCTTAACCTGGCAGGTGGCTTATCAAAATGCCTGGTACCTATGCAATCCTAGTAGTCTCTATTTTCCCATCAAGAGAATTTGTGTATTACATGTTGCTGTTTGTTTGTTTTTCTGGGAAGAAGAAAAAAAAAACAGCAATTCTCCTAGTTTTAATGCTTACATGCTGCAAAATTCCTAATGAACCATTTTCTTAAAAGGCAGTTTTCTCTACTCTCACTTTGGCATATCTAAAAAAACTCAGCAAAGTCAACAAGAACACCAAAAGCCATTCAGAACCCACAGAAAGCCAATATAAGGTTTGTATTTGTAGCCGCAGTTAAGGCTGGATTTTAAATCTGAGAAGATCCCATACCAGCTGGAGGCTGGCAAGCTTTTACTTGTGTGAGAGGATTATTTGGAAGACACAAGCTCTGAAATAAATGTTATTTTTTTGACAGATAGTTTCAAAGCTAAGTTCCTGAAACTTTGCATATAGCATCAGCTGTAGAAATTTGTGCTTGACGATATTAGGATTAATGCATCATGAAAATGAGAATATTTGTCTATCAGCTAGTCAGACCAAGTCCTTCACATACAAATAGTAAAATGTTTCACAGGGGTTGAAGCAGCATGCCTTTGTGAGAGAAGAAAGAATCAGAAGAATGTAGGAATAAAAGTGAAAATATAAAGAACGAATTTGACTTCTTCATTTGACTAAAATCTTCTAGCAGATTTTATATATGGAAGCTACTAGCCATTGAAAATTATGCCCTAATGTAAAGCCTTAATAGCTCCATTATTTTAGCTGTAATTCTAAAGATATTGTAATTGGCTCATGTCCTACATACAAAAATTTACTTATCTTTTCATTCCCTGGCTTTTACTGGGATAAAATGCTAAGGAGCAGAGAGAGTTTTCATTCTTAACACTTTCACACTGGTTGCCAAGATGTATTGCTGATATGAATATCATAGCATCATTGAAAGGCTTGGGTTGGAAGGGTCCTCAAGGACCATGAATCTCCAACCCCCCTGCCACATGCAGAACCACCAACCTCCACATTTAATGCTAGACCAGGCTGCCCAGGGCCCCATCCAACCTGGCCTTGAACACCTCCAGGGGCGGGGGGCATCACAGCCTCTCTGAGCAGCCTGTTCCAGCACCTCACCACTCCCTCTGTAAAGAACTTCCCCCTGACATCCAAACTAAATCTTCCCTCCTTCAACTTAAAACCATTTCCCTTTGTCCTGCTGTTATCTACCCTTTCTAAGAGTTGATTCCCCTCCTGTTCGTAGGCTCCCTTTAGGTACTGAAAGGCTGCAATGAGGTCACCCTGCAGCCTTCTTTTCTCCAGGCTGAACAAGCCCAGATCTCTCAGCCTGTCTACATAGGGGAGATATTCCAGCCCTCTCTGATCATATATGACAATGTGATAGCTTAAATATAAGTACCTGAGGTATATCACCTTGAGGTATGTGGATGTCTCTTATTTGTGTTATTGCCCCACACATTTCTGTTTCACCTCAGAGAACACTGATATGTTCCACGTCTCTGCTTTGCTGGAAGCTCTCCTTTCTCACATTCACTCCAGTGCTATATCAGTGAAGCTTCAGTCCTCCAGTCTTTGTTGCATTCAAGTTCAGAGACTCTGAAGTCTCAAGTCACCTAAAAGCAACTGCAAGAACTTTTTGCAATTGAGGAGAAAGCTGAAAAGCCTTCAATATTTAAATAGAAACATAAGTTTCAAGTGTAGCATGAATGCTTCAGATCTCTTAACCTTATTCATCAATTAACATAGCTGCAACAGCTGGGGTTTGATCCACATTTTCAGAGAACAGTAATGCTGCTGATGCAGCATTTCCAGATCCGTCAGAGGAATACTGAAGCGGTTTTCATAAGATAATTTAAAAAGTACCCAGTTGACAGGATGTTTCTTCAGGGAACCATTGATCGCATTCTCAACTTGCAGCAGAACCAGAGACAGTCTTCATTTTAATTTCAATATCAGGACTGCCTTAAGTGACGATCACAGCTAACCCATTTTAATGACAACCCTGAATGTTTAGAAACTCCAGCTATTCAATATACTTCTGCGCAGAGAAACAAGAACAGATGGATACTTCCTTAACACCTGCTGCTGTGGGAGTCTTTTGAAACACTTGCAAGTAAGAAATTATTACTGCTATAAAATGTTTCTCCGTTTTATTTGTTTAGAAGATTTCTATAGAACACACATACAATTTATTTTAGGCTTCTGAAGTTAGGCTGTAGTTTTGGAAAGCCGAGGAAGTATCACTTACTGAAGGAAAGCTTATTTCTATGCCTCATAAAAGAGGCTTTAGGATATTAAATTGAAGATTTACTGCAATCTGTTGTGTAAGCAGGCCAAGGGATGTGCTACTACAGAAGTTATAGAATAGCTAGCTACAGGGACTAAGAGCCCAGTTCTGCAAAGCACAAGAATCTGCAAAGCACAAGTGAAGAAGAGAGAGGGCTTTTGAAAGGAAATCTCAGAAAATTGAAACCTAATACTTTTTTTTTTTTCCCCAAGTAGCTACATCACTTAGAGATGAAGTGCAGAGATTTTAGCTCATAATTATTGTAATAGCCTTCACTGGGTGATTTAAATTTTCCTCTTCTTCCACATGTAGCCAAAAGGAGAGAGAGAAATTGTTTCATAGGTTTGCAAAGCTCAGCTCTTTCCACAATATCCTGAAGTTACATACCTCGGTGGTTGTTTGTTGTTTTTTATTGGGGGAGGGCAGTTGTTTACTTTGTAGAATGTCATATGCAATCCAAGATCCAAGAAATAACAAGTGAATACTGAGGATTGGAAAGCAAAACGTGATTAGGGATTTTTATCTACCTAGATTATTTAATGAGTTTCATTTTCATTATGCTTAAGAAGTGGATAGAAATAGCCCTAAAAATAAGGTTTTTGCAATAGGAGGGACAACACAGATTACTTCAAACATAAAGTGAAGTAAGTCTAAAGTCTAACTTATTTCCAATATATTATATATATATATATATATCAGTGTGTGTGTTTAACATATTTTCTTCCTGTTGTCTTTTGGCATAGGTGTTTCAGAAATGAATGCTAGTGATCAGAATTTTGGAAAATGAAGAGCTTATCTATTGCAAAATAAGAAGTTTTCTTCCAGGCAGCCTCTGAGGATTAACTTCATAGCACATCTCTCTGGTTCTGCTTTATAGGTCCACAGAGTTAAAAAATGCAATAACTGCACTGACCATTCGTTCTGAGCTTTTGCATAACGGAGGTCACAGTACCTCACTGAGCAGTTCATGACCTATACTTTCAGACTGGGCTGGAGGATATCTCTTAGAATGACACACAGTCATAATTTGAAGGCTTCGCATGCTACCTGCTGTAGGGAACCTGCTTTGGCAGGGGGGTTGGACTCAATGATCTCTGGAGGTCCCTTCCAACCCCTACAATTCTGTGATTCTGTGATTCTGTGATGATGGTAAATTAATTAATTTCCAAAGTTAGTTGTTTTTATTGTAAATTTCCATCATGCTAGTATTATCTACATTATTTTATCTTGAAATTAAATGTTTGTCTTCAACCATGCAGTATGTTATCTTAATGAATCATGTATTCTCTGATCTAGGTCTCTTCCCAGATACATCCTGATAGACTATGATAAAAATGTCAGTGACTTTCTTGTTGGCTAAACTTATTAAATGAAGATCATTAACTTAGCTTCTGGCTTCAAGGTATGTTTTCCAAACTCTGTCCAATTAAAAAGACTGTGAAGAAACCTGCAAGTACTGTTTTGCTGCATAATTTTGAAGAGTAGACAAAAGAAAATAACATGATTTCTTACTCATATCTGTGATCATGCCATAAATAAGCATACAAATAGACCTTGGTAAATTTCTTGATAATTTATCTAAGGATCATAGCAATTAATTCAGACACTTCAAATATTAGGTTGTCCTGCCAATTTACATGCATCTGAGATAAATCTTGTAATTTGATTTGGCTTCTTTGGCTCCTGAACAAATAGATAAGTTTGCTGTTATGTCTAGGATGAGAATTCTAAGAGATAAACACTATACAGTGTTTAACATACAAATTTTGATAAACTGTTTATCTATTCTGAACGATTAGGACCTGAAGCATAGAGCTTATGAGGAGAAGCCTAAAAGAACTGGATTTGTTTAGTCTTGAGAAAGCTAGAGAGGAATTATTGTCTACAAATGTCTAATGATGGTGTAGGGAAGATGAATCTGGTCTCACCTTAAGGGTGCACAGTGAAAAGGCAAGATGCAATGGACAGAAAGTGCTGCCAAGGAAATTCTCTTAAAATGTTAGGAGAAAATATTAGTTTCATTCAGGATAACCAGATATGGGAACAGCCCAGAGAGGCAGGGGAGCTTGCATTCATAGTAATATTCTTGACTAGATGAGGCCTTGAGCAACGCTGTTATTGCTATTCCAAATGGTGGGTTGGACCAGGTAGTATCTGGAGGGAGATAGGTTCCTTCCAGTCTAAGTCTCTCTGACACTGAGGAGTTAATGATCTCTACTGTTTTAATTCTGTGTTGAAACTGCAATGACGTTGTAATTTAGTCATGAAGAGTAAGCCTTTCTCTGTAGACCACGCGGGATATATGACAATAGGAACACAAATTTTTATCAGGATGCTGTTTCACACAAGCAAATAACTATTTTTCTGACAACAGATGACTGTCTGTCTCATCATACCCCTTATGGACATTCCCATCTCTTATGCTTGAACTGTACTACTTCACTTCGCAGCCCAACATGGTAGCAACTAGCAACTATTTCAGTTTTTCAGAATAGACCAGTATAAGTTCCTCACACAGACCATGCTGTAATTTCCAACAGTGTAGTAGTGTAGCAGGAGAGATAGTTGAGATTGAAAGGAAGCACTGCCAAAAGCAATTTTTTGGGGGGAGCTTTCTTATATGCTTTCACTGCTACTGAAAACTGGTACAAAAAAGTTATATTCTTCATGCAACTACAAGATGTGCCAAAGCTAAATGTTATTGAGCTTCCTTATCAGACATGATAAGCAATGCAATGTGTATAATACAGTTAACAACTTAATTTGTACCTGTTGTGTTCAAATGGATCTTTCTATTATCTTTGGTTAACATTCTTTTACACTCAGTTAAACTTATCCAGTGGAATACACGTACATAAGAATTAGGCCTTTGATATGATCAGTAAATTAAATTAACTTGACTCCAGGAAGAAAAAGATAAGGAAATGCCTGTCCTTACAAGAAAGGTCACAAAGGAAGAATGGGCAGAGTACACATTTAAAAATTCCTTAATAGAAGGAAATAATGACCAGAAGCATAAGGGACTTGTGTTTTCTTTAAATTTCTCTTTCTTTCTGGCAGAAATCCTTTTACTTGACACTTTACTTAATTCCAGATGGTCACTTTCTGTTATATGTCATGACTTAATATTTATACAGACTAAACTTACTGCATAACAGCAAAAGTTAGAAATAAACAGAGTTTATTGATGTTGTACCTAAATGTGCTGTTTTGTTCTAAATATATACATCTTCCTCTTCATTCTCCTCTGCAGTCTGAGGCTTACATCAAAGTCACATCCTTATATTGACAGAAGAAAAAGACTTCAAAAGTCAATAGTTAAAGCATTAGGAAAAACAAGATGATATTGTGAATGCATTCTGTGGTCTACTCAGCTTCAGCTCTAGACATGAAAAGTGTTTTGTCTCGAGGTGACAGCCTTGGAGGTGTTGTTTTCCAATATACCTTTAGCTTTAAAGAGTATGTGTCCCTTTGCAAATTCCTCCAAGTTCAATTATAAATGAGGAGTTGCATGTGCAAAATTAAACCCGGGATTGTAGTTTTCATACCTTCTTTTTCCAAATGCAACTGTTTTATCCTAGCTTTTCAAAAGTCCAAGGTAGGACATGATCTGCTCAAATAATTTAGAATATTTAATTGGTTTGGATACGTTCTGGAAAGGGCATGGCTTTGTCAAAATTAGACAAGTCAACTGAAAAAAAACAAATATTTTCTGCCACAGAGAAAAAATACTCATTAACCTTAAGTACTGTCAGCAGTGACTGTAGTGAAGTTGATTCCTTTGAAATGTATCTGCTTCAAAAATAGAACAAACAAAAACATCTTCCTTACACTTCTTGATTGGATGCATGATTCACATGCTGGCATCCAGCTTGAGCAAAAGAAGGCATAAACTTACATAAGCAGCATCTTTTCAAGTGACTTTGTAGAATGTTTCACTATTTGAAACCACACGTTTGTTTTTCTTTAGCTATGTAGGATAATTTGAGGGTTTTTTTTCAGTCTTCGAGTCCTGGCAGATGATGAAGTATCATACCCAAACAACAGTAGCAGGATCTTTCTTTTGCTACCACATCTCACCCACAACTTCTAACAGCCTTGTTCTGTGACTCACTTGCCCTATTGCTAAAAAATTTCTATCTTTCTCTTGAGAACAGGGAATAGAAATAATTTCATCTCTGTTTCTTCATCGAAGTGCCTTTTGCGAGCCTGTTGCTACTTATCTGATTCATCTTCATTTTCTTAATCAAAACCCGAGGCTTTGTTCACACAATGCATATAGTACGTGGGCTTGCTTTTCAACAGTGTTTTCTGATAAAAATGCATTCACAAGCAGTTGTGTAAAAAAGTCTGCAGCAGGATTTGGAACTGCAGTACAATTGAAGGTATGAAATGTGTGTCTCTGTGTGTGTATATACACTTGTCCCTGTCTTCTCAAACAACCATTTAAATATAAAACTGTGTGTGTTATTTATATATCTGCTCGAAGCTCTAGAGTAATTGCTGTACAGTTAAAAAAAAGAGAGAGAGAGAAAGAGAGATACAAGTGTTATAAATTTTTCTTTATGTTTGGGGGCTGTACGAGACATAATTTGCCAGAAAGCTGCGTGTTGTGTTTGCATGGTATTTATCAGCCTTCACTATTTATAACAGATGGAACTAGGGCATTCCGAATGTTTCTATTAAACAGTAAATGACACTGCAACATAAACACAATATTGAGGAAGTTTGGTCTTGCAAATTAAATTGTACGACCTGGCGGATAGCTTCCACATTTGAAATCATCTTATCTTCTGTTTTGTAGAATATAATCATAGCACAATCCATTGCCATATGCAAGGGCAGCATTACTGGAGCATAGACTGAAACATAGGAAAGGGAGTGACCTCATTGCTCTCTACAACTTCTGGCTGGGGGAAACAGACAAGGAGTTGCCAGTCTCTCCTCCCTGGTTGCTCATCATAGGATGTCTGGGAATGGCACAAAGCTAGACCAGAGAAGGCTGAAACTAGATATTAGGAAAATCTTCTTTACTGTGAGGGTGATGAAATACTGGAACTGGCTTCCTAGAGAATTGGTTGATGCTCCACGCCTGTATGTGTTCAAGGGGCTTTTGAACAAGCATCTGCCTTCTTGGCTCCCAGTAACACCCATAACTGTTATAAGTCTGCCCTAGGCTAGAGACAGACACTAGCTTATTACAGGTAATATCTGTGTCCTTTATTATTATTATTATTTTTTAACTCATGTGTGCCAATGAAGCCATAGACCATATTACAAGTGCCAATTGCCAGTGAAGTAACATGTTCTAAGTCCCCACTCTCATTAACTTATAAACTTTTCAACAACAGAGTTTGTCACAAAATGTCATTACCATCTTGTAGCCTTGTTCATAAGAAGGCATATAGAATCATTTGATTGCAGAATCATAGAATAATTTGAGTTGGAAGGGACAATTAAGTCCTTTTCCCTTGCAATGAACAGGGACACAAACAGACAGATCAGGTTGCTCAAGGTCCTGACCAGCCTTATCTTGAGTGTCTCCATGGTGGGGACATCACCTTCTCTCTGGGCAAAATGTTCAGTACTTTACCACTATTGCTGTAAAAATCTTTTCTTTATATCTTGTCTAAATCCCCCCTCTGAGGGGCTCTATCTCAAAAATTTCGCAGAAATAGATTCTGAGCTTTTAATTAATAGGCTTACATAGAATCATGATTTATCTTGGCTGCTCTATGTGGGTAGGCCCATGCTATGGACTGTCTGTACAAAAGTGTGGGCAGCAGGGAAACTGCAGCAGCCTCTGCCCAGCAGTCAAGATGGCAGAACCACAGGGAAAGTGTACTTGAGAAAGGCAAAAGCAACACAGAGGTGAAAGAAAAAAGCACTAGGAACAATTCTGCAAATGCCAAGTTCATAGAAAGACTGCAGGAGGTGCTGCAGGTGCTGGAGCAGAGATTCCCCTGCAGTCCTTAGAGATCATGCTGGAGAAAAGGAAAATAAAGGAAGGAGCAGCAGAGAAGAAACTGTAATGTGCAGACTGCATACCCCATGCCTTAATTTCTCTGCACAGCACAGGGGGATAACAGGAGTGGAGGGGTGATACAGAGCTGGGAAAAGTGGTGGGCTGGAAAGGTATTGCTTTAGTGGTTGTCTTATTGTTTCTCACTATCCAAATCCATTCTAATTGTCAGTAAACTGGATTATTCCTTCCCAAGCCAAGTTTCTTTTTTCTGTGAAGGCAATTGCTGAGTGATCTCCCTGTTTGTCAGCCTCAAGGTTTTTTCATTCTGTTTTACCCCTGCGACCCACAGAGAGAGGAGGGAGTAGTTGGGTGGGATGTTGCCTCTCAGTCAGGGTTAGCCAGTGCATTGTTTCTGGAGGATTTTTTAGTCAGATGAATTCATTGAAAAAGTCAAAATTATTAAAAATATGTCCACGAATGTTTGTAATCTCTAGTGAGATCCATGAAAGATTTCATTTGCCACTTTCGTAAAACTGGATGCTCCAGTGAATGATGCATCTTATCTCTAAACCCTGTAATTTTTTAATTTCCCAAAGGTTATCTTCAGTAGTTTTCTTCGTTTCTCATATTCCACTACAGAGCTGGAGTGGAAATGTGTCCCACTGCCCTGAATAATTTTTGAAAAATAATTCTTGTTCCTAGCACTAGTTCAATCTTTAAGATGTATGCGTAGGGTAGCATTTATCAAGATGAAAATGCATAACCACACTGACATTAATATGTTGTCCGTAAGTCCCTGAAATGTTGCTGGTGATTCACACTTGCTAAGCAGAGCTAAGGCACTGTTCCGTAGCATCCTGTAGCTTTCTGCAGCTCAGGCAGCCTGCCATCATCACTTCAAATCAAGCATGGTTGCATAGACAGCTTCACCCACCTTTCTGACAATTCAAGACATCAGACAGTGATAAATTTAAACATTGCTCTTAGCTTTGGAACAAATTTATAAAAGACAATGTGTTTGAACTTTGGTACTAGCATGAACTATATCACTATAAGATAACACAAACAGCATCACAGGTTATACAAGATATTTCAACAACACCTACCTTAGGTATCTTTAAATGGTATCTTTAAGCCTGCCAAAAATATTTACATACATCTGGAACTTATTCTAATGGATCTGAGGCTCATGCAGTGTCCAGTCAAGTGGATTGTCCACATATCTGAGTAATTTCTAAGTGACTGCTTGTTTGCCTTTTTATATTCTGAAGACAGATTCATGCATGGCATATCTCAGTGTCCTTTCCATTAGATGTCTGAGGCACTAAAAGCAATTGTAGCATAATTTGGTGTCTGCATTCTGTTCCATTCTTACCAGATACAACTTCGTGACCAGAAAAAGATCCAGACAGCTGCACCTTGTTCTTCTGGCTTGTGATGGTGCACAAATAAATATATAAAATCTTAGTAAGACAAAATGAGATTGTGGGAGCTGTGCTTCCTTTAGTTCTTGTCTCTGTTACCGCTTTCTCAGATACCTACCCATTAAACACTGCACAAGACTTTAGTGCCTGCATTCTCCCACAAAAAAAGTCTGTTTCATCCATAAAATTCAGGTTCCTTATTGACCTTACATGCGACCCGTGTTTCAATTAGCAACACCTAATAACTTCAGCTATCAAAATCTAAAACAGCTTAATAGATTTCTAGTTTTATCCAGAGTGAAGAATATTTCCCAACAAACTTTCCCTCAATTTCAGAATAACATAAAGCAAATTGGGCAACTGAAAGTCAGTCAAGTTGTTGTGTTTTTTTCTGTTTGCTTGTTTTTTTAATTTAAATAGCTGTTTTACATTTTTGAAATTGCATGTCTGTTTTTAAGA
This sequence comes from Lagopus muta, assembly GCF_023343835.1. Taxonomy (NCBI): domain Eukaryota; kingdom Metazoa; phylum Chordata; class Aves; order Galliformes; family Phasianidae; genus Lagopus; species Lagopus muta. Next base: position 160,441,409 of record NC_064433.1, read on the forward strand.
TATTATTGAAACACGATTATTCTATATTACAGAATCACAGAATCACACAATTGTAGGAGTTGGAAGGGACCTCTGGACCTTCCCTCCTTTAAATATTTATAATTATTGATAAGATCTGCCCTCAGTCTTCTCTTCTCCAGGCTGAAGAGTCCCAGGTCTCTCTGCTTTTCCTCGTAAGGAATATGCTCCAGGCCCCTCATCATCTCTGTGGCCCTTTGCTCGGCTCTCTATAGTACCTCCCTGGCTTTCTTGAACTTGGATGCTACTCCAGATGTGGCCTCACCAGGGCAGAGTAGAGGGGGGAGACCACCTCCCTCAACTTGCTGGCCATGTTCTTTTTAATGCATCCCAGCATAACAGTGGTTCACAAACTGAAAATAACTAAAGCCAAAAAGTTCATCATGATGTTAAAAAACAAGTTTCTGTTTGCTGCAGAGATTGTTCGAAAAGGTGGTGATTTTAGGATTAGAGTGCTCACTGTATCTTTATGCTTCATTGAATCATAGAATCACAGAAGTTGGAAGAAACCCCAAAAGGTCATCTAGTCCAACACCCCTGCAATGAGCAGACATACACAGCTACATCATGTTGCTCAGAGCCTGGTCCAGCCTGACTCTGAATGTCTCCAAGACGGGGCATCCATCACATCTATGGGCAGCCTGTTTCAGTGCCGCACCACTATTGCTGTAAAAAATTTCTTCCTTATATTCAATCTAATTCTCCCCTCCTTTAGTCTGAAACCATTTCCCCTTGTTGTTTCACAGCAGTCCCTGCTAGAGAATCTGTCCCCTTTTTTCTTATATCCTCCACTGTGACATTAAAAGGCTGCTATCAGGTCTCCCTAGAATCTTCTTCTCTCCACACTGAAAAGCCCCAGCTCTCTCAGCCTCTCCTCATAGGGGAGGTGTTCCATCCCTTGGATTATTTTTGTGGACTTCTTCTGGTCATGCTTTAACAGATTGACATCTGTCCAGCACTGAGGTCTCGACATCTGAATGCAGTACACGAGGTGATGTCTCACCAATACAGAGTAGAGGGGCAGGATCACCTCTCTCAACCTGCTGACTGCACTTCTTTTAGTGCAGCCCAGAGTATGATTGGCTATCTGGGCTGCAAGGACACATTGCTGCCTCATGTCCAACTTCCCATTCACTGGTACCCCCCAGGTCCTTTTCAACAGGGCTGTGCACTATCCTTGCATCCTCCAGCTCATACACCCAGGATCCAGGCACAAGACCATGCAATTATATTTGTTGAACCTCACGAGGTACTCCTGGGCCCACTGCTGAAACCTGTCTACATCTCTCTGAATGGCATCCCCTCCCTCAGTGGGGGGGATCTTGGCTGCACCACACAGCTTGGCATCTTCCACAAACTTGCTGAGACTGCACTCAACCCCACTGTCAATGTCATCGATGTAAATGTTAAAGAGCACCACTCCCACTACTGACCCCTGAGGGACACCACTTGCCACTGATCTTCATCCAGACATTGAACTACTGACCACCACTCTCTGACTACAATTTTGTAACCAGTTCCTCAACCACCGAAAAGTCCACCTGTCAAATCCTTATCTTTCCGATTTGGAGAGAAGGATGTTATGGAGATAGGTGTCAAAGGTCTTACTGAAGTCCAGATACATGACATCAGTGGCTCAGATGCAGTTATACCATCATAAAAAGGGAGAAGGTTGATCAGGCAGGACCTGTCCTTGGTTAATCAATGCTGGTTATCCCATATTATCTCCCTCTCTTCCATGTGCCTTAGCATAGCTTCCAGGAGGATCAGCCCATGACCTTCCCTGGCACAGAGGTGAGGCTGACAGGTCAGTAGTTCCCTGTGTTATCCTTTCTGTCTTTCTTAAGAATGGATGTGATGTTGCCTTCTTTCCAGTCACCAGGAAATGACTTTTCAAATATTATTGAAAGGGGTTTTGCAACTATGTCAGTCAATTCCTTCAGGACTCCGGGGTGCATCTCATCAAGAACTATAGAAATATGGGTGATCAGGTTCCTCAGGTGGTGGCACATGTGAAATTAGAGGAGCATTATTCCCTCATTTCCTACCTTCCAAACCATCTGCTCTAGGGCTCTGTGTATGTAGAGTAGTCACTAGTGAAGACTGAGGCAAAAATGTCACTGAGTACCTCAGCCTTCTTGTCTGTTGTTACTACTAGCCTGCCTGTATTGCTCAACACCCTTCTGGACTTTCTTTTTCCAGCTGATGTACCCATAGAAGCCTTTCTTATCCTTCTTTGTGCCCCTTAACAAGATTACTTCCAGCTGGGCCTTGGCCTTCCTAACACCTCCCCTGCACAGCCCAGCAGCATCCCTATTCTCCCCTGGTTACTTATCCCTGCTTCCACCATTTCAAGCTTAAGAAATCATTTTTGTCTCTAAAAGCCTTTTCTTTATGAAACGTGGCATGGCGTAACTAAAATATTACTATCATTAATCTACATTGCATGCACTCAAGTCTGTCATTACTATTGCCCTTATCAGCATTAAAGTGTATAGAGGAATATATATCCACTGCAATGTTTAAATTATTGTTATTTTGTTTTGCCTGCAATTCACTATTCTGTTGGAAGCTGAATGGCTTATAGCTGTCTGCCTTTAACTGATAGAGGATCATGGATTTTAAACATCTGATGTGGTCAATACCACCAGCAATTTCATTCAATCCAAACACTGAAACAATTAAATTTCTGGTTGTTTTAAAAACAGCAGACAGCAAAGGAAAGTCATTTTTAAAGGTTAGACTAAGTGCTAGTACATGATTTGAGTTGCAATTACTATGCATGCACATGTGTACATCAGAAGGAACAAGAACAAATTTGAAAGAAAAGGAAACAGCAAGCAAATTAATTATTTCATGTTAGAGACCAACCCAAACCAGAGAACTTGGAGTGAAATAGTATCTGGAGAAAGATATGCAGAAAAACTCTCTCCCATTTCTTACTGTCCACTGTATTCAGGAAAAGAGGATTCAAGATACATTTTTGTAAAATAAACAGAATTACAGCACTGACATATCTGATGCAAAATCAGTTTTAGGGGGAAAACAATCTGAAAATTCTCAAACTGCTTAGCTTTTCAAGATGCATCTATACTGAACTGTGTGGTTTTTATTCTTGTATTTCTGTAAGAAAAAATAATGTGTTGTTTCCAAAATGTTATAGCTTCTGTGTTGCAAATTGAAGGAAAAACTATTTATTTGTGTGGCAGTGAGGGATTATTTTGCATTTCATTTAAAGCCAAAGCATACTGTTTGTAACTTTAGAGTAAATAGATCTGTATTTAAATGCTGTATTTTTCTTATGGAGTGATTTGCCACAGGCAAAACAGCAATACCGATTTGTTCTAAGAAAGCCATTATTCCATGCATAAATTCTCATTTAACATTATCTTGATTATTCGATGATAAATCTATTCCTTCTTACATGATTAATTGCGACTGTTAAAATTACTCCTGTAATAAGGAAATAAGTACTACAACTTTTCAAAGTTTACATTTCCCTTTTCATCAAGTGAACATTGGAAAGAAAAAAAAAAAATAAAAAAGAAAAACAAATTCCTAATGGTAAAATATGAAGTGTTCAGTGCACTCTGCTAAAGCATGGAAAAAGTCTTATTCTTTGCAATCAGGATTGCCTGTATTTTAAATTCAAGATGGTCTAATATAAAGTGCATATGTCTTTGAGGAGCCTGATCAGGAAACCAGAGATTTTTTTCCAACCCTTCCCATGGCAGGGATACAACATGATGGGTGTTATGGTCCCTTCCAAAGCTCCCATCCAACCAAGCCATACCATGATATGATGGTATTAAACACAAACCTTTATTTTGTCCTTGCTAGCATGTTCTTTGACATACAATCCTTGTATATCCATCTGTACACTGGTACATTAGTTATGAGTTGATTGTGTCTAAAAATTAGGGTGTTTTTAGGAGATTTAAGTGTTCAAATGAATGCCTGCCTGCATAGGATTTCTAGTGGGACACAAAGTGGCAGTTAGGAACGTGCTCCCCAAAAACTCAGTGCCCAAAGAATTAGGCTAAGGCAGAATGGTTTGCTTTCTGCAATATTATAGCTGAGTTTTTGCCTGATATAAAAAGGATACGTGTAGACTGGATTTTATTCTATTCTGATCACATCATCGTTGTTCAAGTGTAGCTGATGGTGTAGGCAGGTTCTTCTGATTTGTTGGACAATAACAATAGTGCCCCAGAACAGCCAGGAGATGAGCTGTGTGTGTTACTGAAGCAGATTAATACTACTGGAGTACGACTGGTCCTTCTTTCACAAAGGATATTTTCTGTGTAGTGTGGCTGTTCAGCAGCCACAGTAAACAGCTGCAATAACAGAAAAATAACACTGAGAAATGAATGTCAAAATGTGATCAAGATTCTCCACTTGGTTTGGCATCTTTGACACCAGAGAGCTCTAGGTATGCTGGGGAAATACTAGTTAGGCAAATATCAGTGCTTTGGAACAGGCTGCCCAGGGAAGTAGTAGAGTCACTGTCTCTGGAGGTTTTCAAGAAGCATGGAGATGTGGCACTCAGGGATATGGTGGTGATGATTGCACATCTGGACCAAATGATCTTAGTGGTCTTTTCCAACCGCAATATTTCTAGGATTCTATGTTATGGTTCTCTGTTTCCCCAGGCTGAAGGAAACAGCTCTCACATTTCTCTTAGGAAAACATTTTCCACTGCAACAGTTCCTGTTGATGAGACTGAGAAAAATCTCTTTATTTCTATTTCATCTGGTCATTAGCACAACTTTGCCCATCAGAGGCACTGAGGTTTCCTTTTGCATCTGTGGTAAAAGTCAGGAACTTTGGTTAGGTATACTGAGGTCTTTTTGGAGCTACCCACCTCTTTATAGGCAGCACAGACATCTTACATGCCTCACTTCACTCTGCTGTAAACAAAGGCCTTTACTTTCTAAAATTACAAACTGTGAATGAAGCAGTCTAAATTCAGCACTAAATTTCTCTGTCAGTGAAACTGAGACTTCTGCATCACAACAGTGCTTTTGAATATGGCACTGAGGATCAAAATACTGTGCACATTTGAAAACTCCTACACTAAAAATAGCAAAACTTTAGCATCCCTCCTGTTGTACAATAAATTACCACAAACCTTCTTGAACAGTCCAAACTAAAACAGAGTTTGATTTCAAACGCCAGATCGCAGTGAAAATAACAGCCAGGTATATTCTCACTGAAGATAAACCCATTTCAAAGAATGCAAAGTGAAAACATTCCAAACATGCAATTACATAAACTATTTCATTTTGCAGTAAAACTCAGGAAAATGTTAAATTTTTAATGCGACTTTACCATAGAATATGCAAATTAACAAGTCTACATTTTTCAACAATAGATGGCATTAGTAAATCCTGCATTCGCAACGTTAAATAATGTTATACTGCTTTAATATGTGCAAAAATAATCATAAATGCCCAAGTAATATAGGATGATCAACTCTGCTCTAAAACATTTATATGGATTTGTTTTCTTATACCAAAACAAGAAGTTACGACAGCAGAAGCAACATCTCAAAAATATTTTCCTACTTACAATGATCTAGCTGAACTGGGAAGCAGGAAAACATTCCACTCACAATTACATCAGTTGAAATCACAGTTTTCAGTGCCAAAGAATAAGGATTCTGTTTATTAGCATCCATAAAGCCTGTTGTGTGCTCGCACAGGAGCAGTAGGATTGTTTTTAGCTTTCAATTAACAACTAGAAAATAATTTTAGATTTAGATCTCCCTTAGAACAGTGCTAAAGTCACCTTGAGATCACAAAATCACAGAATAACAGTGTTAGAAGGGACCTCTGGAAATCAAGTCCAATCCCCCCCCACCTCAAGAAGGTTCCCTATAGTAAGTTATACAGGAAAGCATCCAGGTAGGTTTTGAGTATCTCCAGAGGAGACTCCACAACCTCTCTAGGCACACTGTTCCAGTGCTTTGCCACTCTCACAGTAAAGAAGTTTGTTTTCATGTTCAGATGGAACTTTCTATGTTCCAGTTTCTGCCCATTGCCCCTCTTTCTGTTGCTGGATGCCCCCAAAATGAGCCTGGCCCCACCCATTAGATGTTTATAAGCATTGATATGATCATCCAGGCTGAGATAGATCCAAAGCCTGAAGATGTTTCTTAATGCAACAGCAGCATGCCTCCTCCTTCTAGACAAGGCCTTCAGACAAGGAACTGCGTGGCTTTTCCAGCCTGGAGACCCAGTTAGCATGAGAAGTACTGCAAAAATACTAGACTGCCTAAGAATGGTGATAGAGCAGATGAAGTATGTACTCTATGACATGCACGCTTTAACACAACTCTAGGTTAGATGACCAATTTTTTGTTTAGCAGACACAGAAAGCCACTAATCTCAACATGAGATGGTACCTATTTCTTCTGCAAGATGAAGGTAATGTTGGAATCAGCTGATTAGCAGCTGGTCAGAGTAGACTAGGAACAAGATTTCCAAGTCTGAGCCAGTGAATACTGTGCAGAGAACAATGTTTATGTATGGCAAATAAAAATGTTTGTGTTAGTAAATCAGTCTTGTGCCTGTGGTTTCCACAATAGAGCAGTTCCTTATTAGTACGTAGGTTGCTAAAATGTCTTCAGTGGAACAAAAGAAATGGCGCATGGGAGAGGGAGGGAGGAATAAGGACTTCACATCAAAATGAGAGAGCTCTTCTGTGGGTATTCAAGCTGATGCAGCAGGTGTATAAGAACAACATCGGGATGACTCACCTTTGTCTAAGCTGAAATAGGCCACTCCAGAGTCACTTTGCTATCAAATGCCTTCCTTAAGTACAGACCAGCCTGATGGTCACTACATGGCAGTTTAACAATTTTTTTTGTAAGACAATAGAACACCTGACTTCAGAAGCAGGAAAAGGAGGGAGGTATCAGTGTTTGTTTTGGAATTTGTGATAACTACAGCTGCATACAATTTCTATCAAAGTTTCTTTGATCATTATCACCTCACTCATTTTGTTGCACATCACTGCTTAATAACTGCTGGCTCTCAGCTCACCATCAGAGAACTCAGGATGACCTGTGCACAACCCAGAAATGCAGTCCTCCTTGTCCCAGCAACGTGGAGAACTCATTGCATGTACTGTGGCAAATATCCAAGCTTCATGCAAGATTGAACTTTAGATGAAGTTGGAATGTTTGTAATAGCCAGGCTTAATCAGTCCCATTGTTTAGAAAAATTGGCTCTAAACAGACCTTAGAAATAACCATTCAATTTCTCATTCAATATCTTCATTTTAATTGGCTTGTTGCATTCTTTATATGCATTGAAATCCTGGTACACTCGCTCCTGTGGGAAAAGAGCACTCAGCAATTTGAAGTTGTTAGATGCTTTGAACATAGGGGATCTGATTCTCATTTACGTTACGGTCGTTTTATATTGCTCTGGCAGTAAATTGCATTTACACCCAGTAAATGAACAACCAGAGTAGTATAAAGTAACTTCAGCGTGAATGAGAATTAGGCCCAAAGCCTCCCTAAGTTTTTATAGCAACTCTGTTATTCATCTCAATTGGTGAGATAAGAATTGACTGACAAGCAACTTAGCAACATGGTATTACCTGGTTTGGAAGGAGAATTGAGCCAGGGATTAGAAAACCCCAATTCAGTGAAGGATATCAGACTAGCTATTAAAAGTCTGAAGTCCAAAAAAACACTAAGGCCAGATGGTTTCTGCATACATTTTTACAATCGGCTAAGTATAAAAGATGAAATAGCTCCCCTGCTAGTTAAAGTATTTCAAAATTATTTACAGATGGGAATTAATGTTAATGAGTCATATAGCTAACTCCCTGCATACCATCCTGCAAATTTACCGCCCTCGAGTTTAGTCCCAGTCAGTACACCAGAAAGGTTCGTCTTTGGGAAATGGAAATAGATTTCCGTTGTTTCACCGTGTACGGCTAACCATTTCAATTTCACATCTAAGAGGTTTATACAGAAATGAGATAATAAGGGACAGAGCTAATAACAGAAATGTCCTTAATACGAAGGTTATTTTAATTGTAAATTCCCATGGCTGGAAGATTTACTCGTAAAATATAGCATACAATAGGACTTTTTTATAAAGAGGAGTGATATTAAAGATATATGCAAGAGTGGTTCAGGGGAACACAGACCTCTTTATCTCCAGGTGAATGGCTCAAAGCCACGTTAGATCAAAATGCAAATTTTACCATTTGGCGATCGTTCATTTACTTTGATTAAATGAGTTGGGTTAATCCATTTAGTAACCGTGAGGCAGTCAGCCCACATGACAACAGCATTAATGGGTCACCTAGCAGCACCTGTGGGCAAAAGACTGAGAATGCATCATTTTTACCTGGACATATTTATTCATTTTCCTCCGGACATAATTGAGTAGATATAAGCCAACTGTGAATTTTGAATAAACTCTGAAGAAAACAGAAAATTCCCCTACTGTGGACTTTTATGTAACTGAGCCCAACACTGCTGGTTGAACTAGGATCTTACAAGGAAATGTTCTTACCTATGTCTCCTAGCTTACTTGTGTAACCTAGCTTGACACATGGATTTTGATGTGGAAGCGAGTTGTCATAACTGCCTTAGCTTAACCTTCTGTTGGATTTATTGAAGAAATGATTTTGGAGAAAAGAGAATTTGGCAACATCTTGTGGATATCAAATAACAATCTAATTTATATTTCAGAAGCCTACATTTTTACTTATGTTTGAGCCATAGATATCCAAAGAGGTTGGATGTGTCATACACACAGAGCATCAAAATGCCACATTGGTCTGCCCAATTTTCTTTTAGCTTAACAGCGATAGCATTATCACCAATCCGAGAGACTCAACAACTTTTTTTTTTTTTTTTTTTTTTTTTTGAGTACTAAAACTTGAATGAATTATGAAGCCCACTAGCAGTAACTGTAACTTCTACTAGTAGCTTCTTTAATTGCTATAGCGCCTTCATTGCAGGGAGGGCAGGGGACCAACTACAGTGGTTGGAGTGAATTCTATTAAGTGGCCAGGGGTATCTACAAAAACAGTTGTGCTGAAACATCATCAGGTGCAGTAGGAGGATGTAACATATTTATTTCTGTAATACTAGAAGTGTTTTCTTATAAATACAAAGTGTTTGTGCATGTATACATGTATTTCTATATATCAAAAAGTTTTCACAAACCTTAGCATCAAGCTGGTTTGTTTAGAAAAATATATTGACCAGATCTTAAGAACAGGCAGAAATGCCTCAGTATTCTTTCAGGAATTTTTTCCACTGTCACTCACAAGGTTGGGTTTTTTTTTGTTCTGTTTTTTTTTTACCTTTGCAGATGCATCAGCCCTGCCATTCTCAAGTCGCCAGCCAAAGACTGCTATGAAACTACTGCACAACAGAGGAACTTGGTTTAGCATTTGGAAATGTGGCCTATGATAAGTTAATACGGATTTTTCTTTCTCCTGTAAACAAATCTAAAATCAAACTTTTATCTCATGAATCAACACAAATTAGAATGGAATCTGAATAAACAGATCTAGATTTCTCTCCTCCCCACAGATAAAAACCTCACTGATCACAGCACTCCCTAATGGATTCATTTTTCTTAGGTACAACTAACTTATCACTTGATCTCATTTCTCTCTTCCATTAAACAGCAAGTAATTTAAACATGCTTCTTTATCAAGGTCCTTACAATGGCACATGTTGAATATCAGGATAATCCAAGCTGAATGAAACCTATGTCAGTCACTCTGAAAGTAGTGCCTCCTATTTATATCCATGAAAGCTACAACAAATACAATAACACTATTTGATAGAGCAAATTCTCAGCTACAAAACACTGTTTTTCAACACAGCCACAACCATTAGCTGTGGATTTTTGCTGGCAACGAAGAGCCTGCATGCTGTATTCATAAAACTCTGCGTGGCTGTCTGGAATGTGGCTGTCTTTCACATCACTGTCTTCACTGTTGAAACACATCACCCACAGCCTCACTGTGCTCACATACAGCATTTAGTCTCCATAAATGTTCAGTAAGTGTCAATGAATATCAATGAATGTCATTTTTTCCACAAGGAGGAATTCAATGACACACCTTTGCTTCATATGCATTTCCATATCAGACATCATTTTGTCAGACTGCCCCTCTGCTGTCATCCATCACACAGCAACAAAAAGTAACAACTTCTACTGCCATACCACTAACATTCATCTCTTATGTTGTGAGCCAACAGCTCTCATAGAATAATTTTCTGCTGATAGTCATATATAATTACTATAATATATATGTACATATAATACGTAATACAGTAAATACAGTAATAATGTTGTAGTAATAATTAATTTATTAATATTATTTTAATTCTCAGCAGCAATGGAAATTGATGTATCGCTGCCTGTTTATTTTATTTCAACTTGAATTTAACTACAATTCCTTGTTAGATAATGGGAACTGATCTAAACGCTTCCATATACAAAGAAACTAGTATCAGATAGCATACCTTGATCGTCCTGATTTAGAAGGCAGTGGAAGATAAAATTTCTGTGGAGATTATTAAATGACTGACCTTTACTTTTGGTGAAAAAGAAACCCATCACAAAATGAGCTACCTCTTCAGGATAAGAAATATGTTTTCTGCTGGTCATTTCTCAGCTGACTTTCCCATCATTCAGTTATTCTCCTTGTCTTTTCAAACCCTTCAGCAACTCTGAGTCTGAAGCTCTCTAATGCCAATCAGACATGAATTTTATTTTTCGTAGCACCAGCAGTACCTTAACTACACAAAATAGGCCGTTATAGAAGGAAACTGAAGTTACTTTAGGAGGAAATTTCTCATCGTGAAAATTGATAGGAGCTATGCTCAGTAAAAAGCTTCTACCATTTCCATGCTTTGTGCATGAGCTGCTAAATGACTGAAGGCAGAACTACAGGAGGTGCCAGTAAGTACTGAGCAGCACTGTTGTACCAATTATTGGTCCAAATTAGCAAAGCTCAGCTAACAGCCAATTCACTTGCGTTAGTAATAAAGAGAGCGACTGAAAAGCCTCGGGGCAATTCTCTAAAACCTCTCTAAACCCAAAATATGAGACATAATTCCTTACAGCAACAGCCAAGTACAGAGTTTGCCATCAAATGGCACTAACTGCACGGAACTTTGCATGTGAAACCCCTTCTGAACAGTAAGTCAGGGCAAATTCCTCTGAGCTATACACAAACAATAACTGTCATTAATACTTAGTGCCCAATTTAATGATAACAAACTCATGCTAGCTATTCAGGATAACTCCATTTCTACTTTCAAGCCTTTTTTTAGTGCTCCTCAGCTTAAATATCTAAAACGCACAAAGCACTGGAGCTCTTCAAACTCTGGTGCATCTTCTAAGACCTCAGTTCATCAGTGTGTTTCTTTGTAGTAAAATATTCTAATCTGGAAGGTAGCCTCTCAGGAAATTAAGATCTTTAGCACATGTCACTTCCTGAATCAAGGCATTAATAGGCTTGACTTCTGGAGCCCAATGCTGGGCCTGGTTGCTATGAGCAGCAAGGAGCTAATCCTGTACACCTATGTTACAGGGTCCACAGAAGAAGAATGAAGCCACCAAAGAGGTAACTCTTCAAAAATTAGGAGAAGCTTTTCAAAATGCGATTCATGAGGTGAATTAGCTTTTCATCCACACAGTGGCAAATCAAACACTGTCATCCCATCAGCCTTTAACATATTGTCTATATTTCATGAGAGGGAAATTCAGCCCAAAGCCATCTGTATTAACTAATTCTATCTACCAATCTCTTCATTTACACTGAAATCTTTTTTTCTTCTCAACAGATGGAGGTTTCCTTCCTCTCAGTTCCTTTCTTTTTGAGCATTTTCATCAGAAGGATGAGAATTAACTGGTACACAAATGCTATAGCTGGTATTAATTTCACTCTTGACATACTGAAGCAGATGCATTGTGAAAGAACAAATTAGTGGATAGAGTTTTCCTTTTAACATGTTAAAAGAAACTTAGACAACAAATATACAGGTTTAATAAACACATTAAAAGGTCAGTATTTATTAAACTAAAACAGGTAAAACAAGAAACAAATCAAAAGTAGCATGAATGGTATCAGCGGGTTGATAGTGATTTGGTTTACATTACCAAATTAACAGAACTGTGAAGCTGAGACAAGAAAAATCTGCTTTTCACTAGTCCTGAATTATGAAAGAAATTAGTGTTATACTTTCATTCAGCTCTTTTGTTCCCAGTTTTCTCACATTAATAGGAATTTTATTCTGACAGTAGGATCCATTAAATTGTCATGGCTGCTTTTCTGCTGGGTAGTTCAGAAGAACAGAGACTAAATAGGCTGCTCTTGAACTACATTGTATTTCTGTTTTCACTCTTCCTTAAGTGTCATAGCTGCTAAAATAACATTTTGCTCTTCTTACTCTCCCTATTGTAAATAATAACATAAAAACTAAACAATGGAAATAAAACAGAATTGTCTGCAGCAAAAGGTCTCTACATAAAATAGTTACTCAAAAAAAAAAAATAACAAAAAAAGCCCCGAACAACCACATCTATAACTTTAGTAATGCTTACTAACATAAAATACCAATCTGGGAACTCATTTTTGTGTTTCCCTACCTATTACCACAACTATTTTCCACAAACACGCAAATCCATTCTTTACGCTTCCATGCGCTGGCTTAACAAGATAGCAGTGCTCCTTAAGACAAAGTAGGAAAGCAGAAGAAGAAATAGAAGGTTACACTTCCACTTCTTGATCTTGGCATCTTTTGTTTTTGTAGGTTCTGTATTCATCAGCTCATAGAGTAGTTTGCTTAAATGGCTGAATACTCACATGCATGTGACAGAAATTAGCAAACCTCTCTTGCTGGTGTGTGGCCAACGTCCATTTGTTTTCACCTCCTCCTGTACAGGAAAGTGTCTAAGATGAGGGAGGGACACTTCTTTCATACCTTTTAGTTAACAGGCCACATCTCATGTGTGGCTTTGATCATCCCTGGAAGTGATTCTCTTGTATTCAGTCTTTGATAAGAACTCCAGACTTCTTAAATATTGGATTAAATATTTTAACTTTAATGTTGGACTATATGCCCTTCATGTAGTTAACATAATCCAGTCACTTCCCAGTTGATAGGCTTTAAGGCTGAGATCACTGTAGAAGCTCGCAGCCACACAGGAATCAATCTTGCAAAAAATGCCCTCTTCCATCTGCCAATAGGGTAGGCTCCAAAGGCATCACAGACAAATTCTTACTACCTCAGATATGACAAAGCTTGGATATCCAAGCAAATCATAGCCCCCCAAGACATAAATTGTAGAGAATACAGCACAGAGATACTGAAGAACCTCCACAAGAGTTACTCAGCATTCAGCAGGAGATGGAGCTGAGAACAGATTCAGTCTCCATGCTGTGCTCTCTAGCATCCTCTGATCAACGTGTTCTGGCACACAGCCCCAAGTCTGAGCTGACTGCTCCATCAGTGCTGTTGGGGAAGTTAATAAACCTGCACTAGGAGGGATAATGTGAGGATGTGAGGGTAGTTATATGGTGCTCAGCAGGGTGCTGGGAGTGAGCCCAAGCAAATGAGCCAAGCTGATTCTGCTGAGGGCCAGCTAATTGCCTCTGAAACATGCATCCCAGGACTCACGGCTCACTGTAAGGTGCTAAAGCTTGTAGGAGCCATTAGTTGATCAATCAGCCATGGAGAAGTAGCTAAAACTGCTTCTGACTTACTAGTGCTGACCCTGGAGGCAGTGTAGTTGTGATCATAGAACACTGTGCCTGATCCAGTAGGCTCAGCCGCTCTGAGCAAGATCTGCACAGTCTCAGCTGCTTTGCTTCCCTCTCTGAATCATTGTGTTTCACCAGCTGGATACTCACCATAACAGTCAAGGCTTAAATACATCACTTTCATGCAAACCTTAGGCAGAAGAGGTGGTATGAGTCTTTCTACTTTCACTTAGCAAACAAGCTATATTAAAACCACTTTTAAAAAGTGACTAATGACCTTATGAACTTCCCATACTAACATTCATTCTTCTTTTCACCAGCAGATGTCAGGTCATATATTCTTACATGAGGCGAAATTAAGGGGAAGTGCTACAAGAGCTCATTAAGAGGTGTTTTCATGATCTGCTCAGTAATTTTTTGTTTAAATAGAAAGTATTTCTACATCTTCTTACACTAAATTCTATTTAACATCAGATAATTCCACTTAAATGTGAGGTATTCCTTAAACAGGCAGCTTTTTCTCCATTCAAAATGGCCTTTCTAAAATTTACATTTACTGCAAGTGCTGGTAGTAAGTTTGATGGAGTACCAGAGGCAGTATTTCAACAGAAAGAAACTGGCCTGCAAGATACTTTTTCCTTACTTTCTCCTTTTTTTTATTCTGTTCCTTCTGTAGACCACCTGCTGGAAGTTATTACAACTCCACCATCACATCTGTGACAGATTTTTTGCTACTTCATTCAAATTATTTCTGATAAATTCTTCCTTAAAAATTCTGACTATGGCCCACGATGGGAGTCATTTCCATTTTTCCAGTCTTACTGACATGAAATTCAATTAATTGTATGTTGTGATTAAAATCGTGACGTGGATTTGGTTTTGCAGAAAGTTGGCATTTCAGCCAGGACAGATGTCTGTTATACTGATTTATTTGATTAAGGAAAAGTACTGGAAAATGATTTTCCATTATGATACTCATCTGCAAGAGAAGTTTTCCTATTTATGTATGAACAGAGTGAAAGGGTTTTGACCTAGGAAAGAAGAAACTTCATTTTTCACTGCTCACAGTGCTATTCTGTATTTTTGTATGTCAGCACAAGTTTATTGTGAGACTTTCACAGCAAACTGGTAACTGTCATCCCCCAACTCAGCGTAAAGTGGCATTGCACACTGTCTTCTTGCTAGTCTTTTGCCAGAGCAAAAATCCCTTCCCCTTGCATGGCAAACTGGAACATCATCTGCTTTTATAGAAAGTGTCATTAAATTTATATCTCTCTTGGTATATGTAAGATATTATTCTGTTAACATCTGTGTCTCAAAGCTTGCTGGGGACACAGATGGACTTGTTCAAGTCCCGAGCAAGGATTGTGAAATCCTTTGTGTGAAGGACACAGATGAACAAGTGCAGGCAAGTCCTGGGCAAAGGTTGTGAGATCCTTTGTCTGGGGGAACGCTGATGGACAAGGCCAGGGGCAACAAGAACGAGATGAACTGCAGCTAAATGGCTGTGAAGTGCTCCTTTGTGTGGACATATCTCAGGATGATGGCCATCTCAGGAGGTACTCAGTGACTCTTGCTCAAGGCCCATCCTTGTCACGTAGGCAGGAGAACAAGAAGGATAAAAGAGGAACTGAAAATCATGAAGAACGGAGGTTTTCTGACAACAGATTCCTCATGAAGAAGAAGAGGGATTCCGGAAGATTAAGGTGACTCCTGCATGCTCTCGAACTCTCCTGTGCCTGCTGCCTGACCGCTGTTGCTGCTTCAAGACTTGGCTCCTCGACTTCCTCGTCTACCTGCCTGCTGCTCAAGGCCGGCCTCGCTGTTGCTCCCCGTCTTCTGCTGCGTTCTGCCCGGGACCTTCAAACACCGTGCAACAGGACCGCTGCTGGATCCTGCTGGTGACTCTCCCCGCTTTACGCAACTCCTGATTCTTTTCCATCTCTTCTATCACTCTCCTTCCCTTCCCCGTCTCCCTGATTAGGTTTTAGTAATAAACTGGATGCAACAACATATGAACCATTGTTTCTTAATCTCACATCAGGTATACAGGTATTAAAAGAACCTCATCTCCCTCCTATAAATTGGAGCAAGACAGTATAACACTTCTAACTAAAAAATAGAACCTGTCGATGATGGCGTCGCATCATAAGAATGAAAATTTACTTCTATGGGGAACATATTTTTGGATCTTATTTACAAAATTCACCACTTTTATACATTTTTCTCACTTTATTGAAAACTTTTGTCACATAATGGCAACATTGGAAGTTGAGAAACATATATGGTGACTTGATATTTAAATAAAAAAGCCAATATTATTCTTTTCTGTATGTCTTTCAAGCCACTTCCCATTCAAAGATTTACTTTATCTTTACAAAACCTTCATAAGTCTCTTTGGAGTACATGAAAATCATGGGGAAGAAAAAAAAAAATAGGCCTTCTGTTTTGTTTTTGCCCTCTTCTGATTTTTAAAACACCTTGAGAATGAATGTGGTGGGTTAACCAGGACTGGCTCCAGACCTCCACCCAGCTGTCCTCTTTCTCCTCCTTTTAACCATGATGGGAAGAAAGTGAGATGGGCAAGCTCATGGGTTGAGATAAAGACAAGAAAACCAAAAGATGTAAACATGCAAACAAAGCAGTGTGGATCAGCTGCCCCAGCTGGGTTCCCCCCAAACTCTTACCCATCCCAGCCTAATGGCCTTTGAGGAAGGGATTAGAGACAAAGCCTTGATGCTGGGCGAGGTCTGTTCAGCAATAGCCAAAAAATCTGAGTGTTTTAGCCACAAATACAAAGCACAGCACCTCATGGGTTTAACCATCCCAGCTATACCTGGTACAGTGAGCTGCTGCCTGATTCCTGTGGACATGAAATTTCTTTTGGTACCTCAGATGAGATCTGATGTTTCTTTCCCTCCATTACAAGTTCACTAAGGCTGGGAAACATTAGATGTCTTACTCACTGCTCCTGGAAGATTAAATTACTTCACTTTAAAAATGAATGCCATGTACTTTAGACAATATTCTCTAAACAAAAGGATTATTTTTTTTTTTTTTAAATTGCCTAGATAGGATTGTTTGGAAAGATCTTAAAAAGATATTTTGTATCTAGAGCTCTCAGTGCATTATAGGAATTAAGTTTGCACAATCACCTGTCAAAGATAACCATTAAAAACTATAACATAAAAAGAAAACTTGGAGACAAATGCCTTTGATATGGCAAATAGTTCTTGGCAGCGAAAGAAAGAAGCTGTGATATGAGCAGTTCTCTTATTTTGCTTATTATAATAAATGCCATCCTGCAGATGGAATCCAAGCAGTAATTCCAAAAATATTAAACGATCTACTTTAAAAAATGAGTCAAGTGAGTGCTCCCTTTTTAAAGGCTGTGTAAAAGAAATTGTCTTTTTTTTTTTTCAGAATTGCCAGCAGAGAATGGGATAAGCGGGAAGTACAATTGATCTCACCTAAAATCTTACAGTCAAGAACATTTATTATAGCATAAGGCAGAATGTGAGAGATGCTTATAAATGAGATCCAACTGTCTCACCGGATGCATTTAGCTGAAATACTGTGCTTCAGAGCGAACCTTTAAAACCTGAACTCAGAAAGCATAAGCCATGCTAAAATAAATCTAAGCTGATATATTCATTTGTAACAAAATGAATGTGACATATCATGGCTATGATAGGATGTAATCTCACTGAGATAATTCAGTTTTCAGAAGTGATTTAATTTTCTTTAAAACAGTATTGAGAACTACAAGACATAGATTAGAATAAATTTCCTTTCCTCATATGGATATTAATTTTGACAGTGTTCACTCTACAACTGAAATACAATAGGTAAATCTGCTGTTTGCTAAGTCATCTATAATGGAAGGGGTTGATACACAATTATTTAAATGCTCAGTAGAATTATCACTCTAATGTTTAAAGTCTGAGCAGGAGTAGGAAAGGGTAGAGAAGTTAGATGATACATGTTTCATCAAATATTTTCTCAGGCATCAAAACAATCCAGAAAAAGAACACTAACTCAACTTTCTGCTCTGGGAAGTTTGTACATAAGGCACAAGACATTATAAAGTTAAACTGCAGTGAGAGATATGTCCATGGTATGGAGCTGTTTGATAAATGCTGGTGCAGTATTTGTTTTATACAATCTCTAAACTGTGCCCACTAAAGTCAGTGCAATTTCTTATTACATCTACAAGCAATGAATACAGCCTAGATTATACTTGATATTCTCAAATACTGTTTTATCCCCCTACAGGTGTGTATGTCTATGCAAACGTATACAGACACACACTATTAAGACCTAGACGTGGGACTGAATTCTGTTCATTAATACTCAAATATCTAACAGAACATGTTACTGGCCACCTTTCCTATCACTGGGATGTGTAGTCTTCATTAACCAAGCTCCATTAAAATCACAGCTCCAATATTTTGATTTAGCAAAGCGTTTAATCCTGTGCCAACTTTAAGCATGTAAGTAGTCCTGTTGACTTAACGGTGCTCCTCACACGACTGAACTTTAGCATGTACTTAATTGCTTGACTTGGGGCCAGAGTGCAGAGCACTCTGTGGGAGGGAGCTCTGGGTGGTGGAATGCACTCTACTGAGCCAAACGCAATTTCAGACCATAATGGCTGAGTTCAAAACTGTTTCACTGACAACAGGCTGAAACTATGAAGAAGCCACAAGTTTTTGCAATTGCTTGAAAGGATCATCACAGCTCAAAATTCAAAACAATTGGGTCAGTCAGGTTGTACTGCAGACTTGATACAAACCAGAAAAATAAGATCAGAAACAACAACATTATGAGATATAACAAAATGTCAAAACTAATAAGAAGAGATTTCAGCTATCCAGACACACAGGAACAGGGACACAATAAGAGAAATAAATCAAGCAGCAGTCATGTACTATATCCTCAATGTATTAAAAGGTGATAAGAATGACAAAAGTTCTGACTTTCAACAGTGCAGCTGTTAGAAGGTAGAGGTGGAGGACTCACTAGTGGCCATAATCCAGTTGGATTCATTACTGCAGACTGAACCCACAAGAGGAGTGAAAAAAACAAACCCAAGGACTTTGAATGTAGAAGAATGGGGAACTGCTGGAGAGGATCCAGTGGGTTAAGTGCCTAATGGCAGGAGTGGGAGGAGAGAAGGACACAAAGGCAATGGAAGCTGTTCAGAAAGCAATTATTGCTTATCCAAGGGTTATGGGTATTATCCAACAATATGTGCACTCTGAGAAGAACAAAACCATAGCAAATAAACACAGAATTGAAAAAGATATTGAGAGATAAATAAAAACGATACATAAGCAGCTTAAAATTTTAGGTGCAGAGGGAGAGCAGAAAAAGTATACAATTAATTTAAAAGAAAGCAAAGATAGAAAAAGTGCAAGCAGATAACGAAATGAAGTTAGTAGAAGAAGTTAGGAATAGAGTAATGTCAGGATAAATCCTTAACACAGTAGAAAAAACCTGCAAAGAAAGCAGTAGTTTTGCAGGGTGAAACGAAGTCAGCATGACACTATTGGTTGGTCTCAGTCCAATTTCTCATGGCTGATATTATGACTGTTGAAAGGCTTAGAATAGTAGAGCAATTAGCAATACTTGTTTTTAGACAAAGTCTTCTTCATTTACAACATACTAGGAAAAAGACAATCCTGCTATCTTCACCTCACAGCACAGCTGATGTAAAGAGAGGTAAGGCAACCTTTCATCATTCTCAAAGTGACCCAGATGAATGAAAAACAGCTACTTAGAGAGAGACAGCTAGTCTTCCTGGGCTAAAAACACTGCAAGGATTGTTCTGAAAAATTAATAATATCTACAGTTACACTGCCATTCCAGGGAGAGTTTCTCAATATTACCTGGGGCTATTGGCATAGAACCCTGCTAAGAACTATTTTTAAAAGATTGTTTTCTTCCCATTTTTCCTCAAACTATTGAGGAAATCTATGGAGACCTTCCTCCTCAAGCCAGTCTTTGGAAATGGGCACTTTTCTTTCCTAAGTCCTCCAACAACCCATGCTCGTAGTACGAAAAGAAGGCAAGGCAAGATGGTTCAGGTTAGAGGAGCTATAATTTCTTAGAAGTATTATAGCTTGCAGCACTAGGATCTAGAGTCCTTCACATCTATTCAGCAGTCTTATAGGACTTGCTTGCTAAGAACAGAGCAGCTGGCTTTTGAGTTGACCAAAGTGATGTTCCCAGAACTAAATCTTCCTAGGTAAATATGTTTTCTCTGTGGCAATATATTCCTGCCCCAAAACTACAATTCTAATGTAAAAACAATTGAAAGAAGCATCAAAACAACAAACAGATAGCCAGTAAAGTAACGTTATCCTTGTATTTATCAGTGAAATCAACAGCAAAAAAGCTTTGGCTAAGAGTAGAGGCAACGCATCTCCTATTTTCTTCCTAGATTTGAATCACAGTAATAAACTGTATAAGACAGTGTTGTTTCCTTAATTACTTCTTTTTAAACACCTGATTTTCTTAGACAGATTTTCTCCCATTTTCTCATTCAAGATTCTGTACTGTTTTGGAAAGCAAAGTACAACATAGTCAAAACCACAGGAACAACTATGTTAAATGACAGGTGGCAACAGGAGGTTGTATTATTTAAGAAACTGTTCCACTCAATCAAAAGCTGCTGCATTTGGAAAATGCTTATCACCATTTGTAATAGAAGAACAACTACAGCTCCAGATCTACTTGAGATGGTGCAGTGCACAGTGGGATTCAGAAAAATAATGGCCAGAGAAGCAGTTTAAAGCCACAAGAGAAATCTCGGGTTGCTTTAACAAACAAAGACACAAAAACTCCTTGATATTCATGAGATTCAGTAAGTGCTGATACAAACCTTTTGCTGATGCTTAACCCTTTGCAACATCGGGTGGTCTTCATTCTCACTGTAGTATACGTGCACATATATAACAGAGCTCATGGAATCATCCTCTGACGAAAAAGATGAGTAACATATATTACAATGGAACATCTCAACATAAATATTGTATATAAACATGTCTTGATTTTACTTGCTGATCTTTTAGTTCTGCAACAGTGAGAACCTTCATTAACAGAAGTAAGGCACTTAAAGTCTTCTGTTCTCCTCTGCACCTTTCAGTAATAAAGAAAAAAATAAACAAGTCCCTAATTCTGAGGGTCCTGCAAAACCCTTGCACTTCCAAGGAGACTTCTGATTTCAGCAGTTTCTTGCAGATCAAGTTAAAGTATCAAGGTTCAAAATGCTAATTGCAATAATTTGTCTATTTGATTTGCACAATTTTCTTTTTTCCTAAAATGCGTTCTGAACTTCAGCATATGTTAAAATGGGACTCCTGCATTTGACATACGCTTTTCATTGGATTTTTAAAACAGCTGAATGCGTATTTTATTTGTGCAGAACAAAGTTAAAATCATTTGGAAAAAAACAATCAAACAAACAAACGCCCAAAAACGTACTTTTCTAAAGCTGTAATTAAAAAATATAATTTTCCTGAAAGTTTTTTAGATGAACTAAATTATACTGGGCATATATAAATAAAAAAGAAAAGAGCAAAGAAGAACATGAACGTATATTACTAGTGTAATTCATCAAAAACAGCTGACACTTCAATCTAATCCAGAAAATGAAAACACAGAACTTTATAGAGTCATAGGAAGTAAGCAATTTAAACGTACCACGGCACAAGGTCATCTAACAATGAAAACAGGAAGATGTTCTTTTTTTATTCGCTCTCCTTCACTCCTTTAGTCCTTCTGAATCTATCAAGTATAGATTAATATAAATCTTTTTATCAGCCAGAGGTGATCTTCAAATCTGATAATTAATTAATTATAGTGTCCAAATATCGTATAACAGATCCATCCTTTCATTTTAACATAAAATAAATGGGCACTTTATGTAACTCAGATATTACTGTGGGAAAATATTTATCTCCTACATAATAAATAATATGAACTAAAAAGCTGACTAATTTAAGATATAAGTTTTGGTAAAAGAAACTGAGATTTTTCATGTTCCTTAAAAAGGTGCTAGTGGGGAAAAAGCAGTTCTCAGAATACAGTCACTGCTACTCATTCGGAACACTTGCTTCAGAATCATTCCTCAAGTAGTCAGAGCTATATGCATGAGGTAGTAAAAGGATGACCCATTTGTTTTGGAAGTAAACCTCCAAAGCCATTTCATAAGCAAAAATCACATTCATGTCATAGAGATGCTGTGGTTAAGTTTATGATTCCAGTTAGACCTGGAAAGCTTTCAATACTACAGAAAAAAACTGACTTCATTAATATATATGTTAATACTTCAGAAAAAAAAAAAACCCAAACACTGAAGTTCTGTATTAATATCACAAATTAAAGATGGCATCTTAAAATCATCTGGAAGGATGATCAAAGCTTTTGCAGAACAATAATCTGTAATTTCAGCATTTTATAAGCACCATGGAAACAACTGTGGTGTTGTATGCACTGAAACACAGTGATATATATAAGAAAAACACAATACTGAAATATAGCTAATGGTCTGATGGCAGCGGGATATTACACAATCATCTTGAAATGGTGTCCTAAGGAAGTTCAGAGCAGAACCAGCAGACTCTGTTGTATACTCTGTTGTAGGGTTCAAACTGCCAATTATGGTTAGTACCTGTGTTTGCATTTGCCATTACACAGATAAACAAGACAAAAACAAAAAATAAACAAACAAATAAAGAAAGAAAAATGAAGAATAAAAAAAGAACAAAACCAAAACAAACAAACAAACAAACTAGAAGAAAAGCTTCTAGTTCTAGTCAGCCTCTGCACGTTGGACAGAAAACTAATAGAGAGCATCCAAAGCTGGGCTACAAAAATGGTGAAGGGTCTAGAGAGCAAGACGTGAGGAGTGGCTGAGGATCTTTGGTTTGTTCAGCCCAGAAAAGAGGAGACTGAGTTAAGACCTCATGGCGGCCTACAGCCTCCTTACAAGTGGGAAGTGCTCTTGTCCACAGCAGGAAAGTTGGAACCAAGTGATCTTCAAGGTCTCTTCCAACCCAAACCATTCTATATCAGCTAATTTCTGGTATGACCCATGATAAAACTGAGCAGGAGGAAGACATGATCATCGTAGCCTTCTGACGCATTCCAGAAAAGTGTTACATTCTATGCTGTGAATAACTTGGGATTTGGCGTGAAACCAAACTGAGAAAGAAGTGAAAATGAATAGTATGACAGCAACACCAAAGGAAAAAATATTAAGAAAAAAATATTAAGCCAATAAATATGTGCATAGAAAGGTATGAAGGTCCCCAAACATAGAGAAAGAATCCAAACTTGGTGCTTATTGCAGTCAAGTGTCAGATGTAATGATACTTAAGCAAATCCTAAGAGAAAAACCCAAAAGAGAGATCAGCAGGAATCAATTTACCTTGCTTAAACACTATGGTATAAATCGTCACCTTTGGAGGATGACCAGTAAGAGGTTCCAGCTGTTATTTCATCTCTTGTTTGTCCCCTCATGTGGCAAAGAAAAGGAAGAAAATGTAACTCAGAAGGTAAGAAAATTACATTCACAGATGCAAGGAGATGGCAAGACCCACGTAATCATCCTGTGGTGTGAGAGAAGAGGTCTCTGCCCTCCCTTGATTTGCATCTGATAGACAGACAAGAGAGGCAGCATCCAGGGAGCACAAGAGAAAGTACAACAAAGTACAAATCCTATTTGCAATTGTATTGTAGCTTCTTTCAGCTAACTTCAGTTGTTTCTGACTGAAATTCACCCAAACAATACACTACAGTATGAAGTATTTTATAAATGTCATCTAGCACTGTGGCACCTAATCATGGCCAGTAGACAACCCTCATGTGTGTTACAGGAACGTCTTTTATGAGAATGGTTTGTCATCAGTATGTTACAGTAGGATATGAAACTGCAGGTTTTTAAAACTTTATATGCGTGATTCCAAATCTTCATTCTGAATTCACTACTTTAAAACTGCAAAACGGGAATTTAATTTTTCAGGTAGCTGGTAAAGCTAGAAATGAAATATTACAAGAAAAAATGCCTGTGGCAGACCTTTCTGACCCAAACCTCTTTTGCCAGCAGAACAATTTGTCTTGCCAGTCACTGTATGGGCTCCATCAATTGTACAGCTGATGTTTGTTTCTGGATTTGCATCACACAACCTCAGTGCATCGATCAGAACATTCTTAAACCTCTGTCCTTTGACGCAAAATCCAAAAATCCTCTTTTCATGTGCACTCAACAAACAGACATTGATAACCTCAGAACATAAAAATATGATTGATTTTATCTTGAAAGACCTAGAATAATTAAATGCAACCAGCTTGTTTCTGAAAGGTTTCTTTCAGCTTTGCCTCAAGGATGTGACATATTCTCTGCTTTTACACAGTTTTTGATTTCTTTTGCTTTGTCAGGGGAAGCAATGCTGTTATATATCACACAAAATAGTGATGCACTGAAGAGTGATGAGTGACAGAATCCAGCAGAGGAAAAGAGTTCAAATAGAAGAATTTCATATCTTAAGCTGTACAGGATTTTGCCAATAACGCAAGACTGGGCAGATACCATTAACCAAGGTTTGCTTTCCTAGAAGAATAGAAAGAAATCTGTTTTTCTCAGAAAAGTAAAGTAGTCAATAAAAGCCCTCATCCTCACTAGAAATGCAAATACAAGGTAATTTCATTCCATAACATTACTTAAGAAAAATTGTGACGGTCAAAGCTTGGAAGTGAGAGATCCACAATTCATACTTTTGCCTATAGTCCATTTTTTTGCATTCATTTTATTTCACCTTGTATGTCTGAATATCTATGTGCCTTCTGGCATCACCCTACCCAACAGCTTCCTAAATATCTAAAAATCTCTTTATGTCCCAGCTTGTAGAACTAGTTCGACTGCTTCACGCATCTACTTGTAAGAGAGATTATGGCATAAAAATTGTTTTAAAGCTCTTTTTAAATGTTCTTTCCTAAGTATGGTCAGTCTCCTTGATCAGTTTCAGCCTCGGAGTGAATTTCATTGCCTGACTACTCAGAAGTCTTGTATCCCCAGGTATGTTCAGGTCTCCTTGCAGTGGATAGAAGTTAGCTGGGTAGATAAAGAAGGAGGTATTATGTGTTTGTACAGCACAATGCAGTTGATCCCTCTTACCACTCCAGCAACGAAAGTACAGTAAGGCAGTATACATCATAGAAGTGCAAAAGCCTACAAGTAGAAAAATAGCAAAAAGTGTAAGCTAGCAATATACTCTTCTGAAGAAACTCCTGTGAAGTCCTGAAAACTACTCAAGGTTCTCTGAGGGTCCTGAGACATGATTTTGTTCTTACTTTAGCTCTTCAGGTTGTGCACTGGCAACAAAGGCTGCTGACAAGCAGCTGGTGAGGAACAAGTGGCGAGGACATGGTGCTAGCAGCTAGAGTTGGCTTGGGGCATTTGCCAGCATGAGGCACAGCTAGCAAAGACGGGTTACCTAACATTCAAGTTGGTGCTAACATGCACCAGCACACACTGAGTCAGGTTGTGCTGCTCACTAAAGCCCAGTAATTTCAAAACATGAGTAAGAATAATACCAGCAGGGGGACCATTCTACTCCACAGAGAAAAAGTTATTGTTGTTCTTTAGGAATTAATTACTGATACTCTGCTTTTCTCATCTCCCTCAAATAGGAATATTATTTCTTCTGTCATTTGATTTGTGTGTGAGTTTTGTAATTGTTAAGTCCAGGCAGATGCCAAAGCTAGTAAAAAGTAAGGATTTAGAAGCAGAGTGCATACAATAACAGTGTCTAAAAGCTAGTCCCCCTTCATTCATAATCATCGCTCCATCCGTGATCTCATTTTGACAACACTAAAATAGCAGAATAAACAAAACTAACCGGATTCACAAAGACCCCACTTTCATGGTGGTATACTCTTTTGCAGAGGAAAGCTTATTTTAAAGAAAAATATGAAGACACGAAACCCCAGTGTCCATACGAGGTAATCACTAGGTGTAAATATAAAGTAAATACTTTTACAGAACAGTGAATACATCCATTTAATCACCGGCACATAGCTGCCTCTGTAAATCCTGGATAAGTTAAGATCATAAAATCAATTAAATTATATTACTGCTGTTCTTCCAACTCCCACAGTTATTTTTGATATTTCATTTTCTGACTGTCAGTCTGAATAAGCCATATTGAAATTTAGAGGATATATATAGATGGTACCCACATTTAACTCTTATTGAATGATTGCATCTGAGACCAGGCCTTTTTGTCACTGTAAGGCAGAAAAGCCTATGGAGATTAAAGACAAAAGAGATACTGCTGAGAAGACAGTCTCTGGATAAATGAATAAGAGGACAAAGGCAGCATTAGGATTATGTTGGTAATAGACCTCAACCAGATGTTCACTGAGTTTTTCTGCTTTTTAAAAGCAGTGGAGCTTGCCTAAGTGAGCCACTTTCAATAATATTACTGCACCTTGGGGACTCTGAGGAACATTGCTATTTGCAAATGTTGTGTTTGATGCTTTTTTTCCCCAAGAATGACAAATTTAGTAGTTGCTTGTTTTTATTTCTGGCCTTCATGTTTGGTTAGGTTTCTTATAACTGCCTTCCATACACTGTGGCACTCTACATGTGCAACGAGATCTCCCTGACCAGCAAGCAAATGATGTATCTCCAACTCCAGTTTTTTGCTTTGCTGAAATTCAGACACCATCATAAATCAAATTATGCCATCGTCCTAATGGAAAGTACCAAGTTATCTTAAAGAGAAGGTTGAAAAATTAAAAAGAACATCTGCTTTTTAATATTTTTAATAATTTAGTTAGGGCACGATGTTCACAGTACTATCATCAGAGATCAGAGCAGGAGAGGTACAATAGGAAGAACAGGCTATCTTCCTGTACGGTGTCAACATTTGCCTGCTGATGTATGCTGTGACATTTGACATGTCCTGTTTTATTGATCATCAACACGGCTACAGTTTATTTCTTTGTGCAGAAGACAGAGCATGAGAGCAGGGGGCCTTTCACAGCAGCTTTGTTTGCCATTCAATTCCCTCACTTGTATAGTGATGTTTGTCCTGTCTTGTTCCACCAGTGCTTCCACGTGTCCTGCTTCCATTCTTTCAATGAAGGAGATATTTTCTCTCAAAGCAGGGGTTTTATAGTTCATATACTTCCGTTGCTCCTGTTCCTGTCCCTCTCCTCTGTCTGCCAGGAGCTTGTTCATTTCCCATTCAGACCCTTATATCTACAAGTAAGTTTGTGTGTTGCTCATTTATTTCTTAATAGTAGAATCATAGAATCATAGAACCATAGAATCATAGAATCATAGAATGGTTTGGGTTGAAAAGGACCTCACATGTCGTCTAGTTTCACCCCCCCTGCTGTGTGCCATGTGGCAGGGTCGCCAAACACTAGACAAACACAGACACTTTTCATAGTCACATCCAGCTTGGCCTTGAATGCATCCAGGGATGGAGCATCCACAGCCTAAAATGCTAGAAACTGGCACATAAGTCTGGGAGCAATATGCTGGGGCTATTTTAAGTGTTTCTGTCTTATCTTCATTTCATCTTTTTTTTTGCCTAAGGCCATAATTTCCCTGAAATCAATTTTTTTTAAATTACCAGACATAAGCAAATATTCACAACTGAAATATCAGAGCACCCAAGGTTTGTAGAATCACTTTTGTATGTAGGTTTGTATGAATCAAAGAATGGCCTGTGTTGAAAAGGACCAGAATGAAAGTCCACCCTACTACTGTCAGTGTTTCCTTTTCCATTGCACCACACTCTTTGCAATTTACGCCCGAATTATTGTTTTTTTTCTTTAGCAACTCCATGCTACCTCATTATTTTTTCAGACAAATGTCTGAAAGGATTACAATGGATTTTGGGAAGAATGAATGAAATTAAGAGCTAGACAGATTGGAAGGTACTAATGAAAAAGGCAACTACAGAATAATTTTTTTTAAGAAATGGACTATCCTCTTCCTTCTTTCTGTAATCAGATTTCCTCCAAATCAAGCATGCTGTCCTCAGTAATCTGCAACATCTTGGAATTCATCAGATGAATCTTACAAATCTGATGAGTCTACTGTATCTACTACTCAGCACTGGTGAGGCCACTCCTGGAATACAATGTCCAGTTCTGGGCTCTCCAATACAAGATGGGCACTCCCTGAAGCAAGTACAGCAAAGAGGCACAAACATGATTAAGAGGAGATGCTGAGAGAGGTGGGACTGTTCAGCTTGGAGATTAGAAGGTTCTGGGAAACCTCAACATATGCAAATAAATGAAAAGATGAGAGAAGGTAGGTAGATCTAAGCTCTCAGTGGTGCCCAGGACAAGAAGCAATGGGCACAGACTGGAACACAAGAAATGCCATTTGAATTCAAGAGTGCAATTCTTAAATATGAGGGTGATCAAGTACTGACATAGGTTCCCTAGAGAGGTTTTTAAATCTCCATCTGTGCAGATATTTAGAACATGACAGGACATGGACAATCTGCTGTAGCTGATTCTGCCTTGAGAAGGAGTTGAAAATGAAGATCTCCTGAGGAAACTCCCTATAAAAAGGATTATTCAATTATGTGAATCAGTCAAGATCTATGGGCTACTGACTAACATACAAGAAAAATGACACCGAGTTTGAGAAAAATTTTATGAGCATTGGTAAAAGTTTATCTGAGATTCTGTATTGTATACTTTATACACAGGGAATTGTAACTGACATAAATTGGAGGACAACTTTTATGGTTAAAGGTCTGTGGCAGATAAAAAAAATATATAGTTAGGCTTATAGTGAGAACATTTTTCCTATGAAGCAATCAGTTTTTTGCTAGATAAAATAAATCCTTTTTTTTTTTTTTTTTTTTTTTTTTTTTTTCCCCTCTTTAAATTAGCTATTATCAAATAGAAGCAATTTATCTCTTTTGTAAGGTTAGGCAAATAATCTATCCAGAATTAACATGCAGCTTCTATCCCCAAGTATATTTTGTAGGAAATTATTTTAAAATAAGATTCAAATCTTTATAATTAAGAAGGGCAAATGTATTAATAAGGATAAAGGGATACATTTCTAATCTCCAAGTTATGCAAATTACTCTGTGATTTATGTCATTTACTTCAGAGCGAGAAGAACAATGGAGCTTTTTCACACGTGTGACAATCATTCTCATTTATGTGCTTGACACATTGCAACTGGGTATTTATTCTTACGAAGTACACTTCAGTGTCATTGAAACTGTAAATGCATATCTTTTATTTAAATACATTCACACTTTTAAAACCACAAAATAAATATAAATATTTTTCTTTATCATTTAGGCAGTTCTCTAATCTCCACCTGTTATTGTCCAAATTATTTGCTAAAAACATAATTACAGGTGATTAAGGGGACAACTTTGTTTCAGACAGAATTCTATGTTTCATTTAAGCCTTTGCTTATTTAGCCCACGTTCCAATCATGAAACTAGCCAAATGTCAAGTAAGTTTGAATCGTGTTGCTAATAGCCATGCAAATACAAACACTTTGTTGCTGTCTCTCTTCCTTTTCACCTAGCTAATACAACAAGGAAAAACCACCTGATAATACCAAGATTGGGCTAATCACTGTCATTACACAGTGTGTATGCAGCACACAGAGACTCTCTGTATGCTCCATTGAGGGATTAGACAGAATATGACTTGATAAAACAGAGCAGTGGCACAAGGATATACCTGAGCTGGCTCGAAACATGATGAGGACAAATAATGTGCTAATGCAGTGAGACTATTTTATAAGCAAGCAGCTCCTTTATAAGCAAACGGGAGAGCTCAATGCAGAGCTTCATAGTGCCATGAGGATATGTTTTACTAACAGACAAAATCAGCAGTAGGTGCAAAGTACTTACTGAACCACTTCTCAAGCTTTTTGCCATGTTTCCCCGCTTTTCAGCGTGGAGTACATTCCAGTGCTTCTCATACCACCTACCTGGAGGTTCTCACCCAGAGCTGCACACCCTGGAACTGTTTCACAGGTTAAGACCTAGGGAAGAGGCTCTTTGCCAGGGTGGCAGATTGTGGATTTCTGTAAGACTGTAGCCAGGGGAATGCAACAGTTGGGATAGGTAAGCTGTGCAAACCAATGATACAGAAGGAATGCACAGGCCCTGAGCGCAAATTCTTCTAGTCTTTCCAGGAAACCCTCAGGAAAATTGTCACGGTGGTGAACCATGGGCTTCTGCATTTTGTTTTTGCGCTATCTGCTCAGCTTCAGCCATAGTCTTCTTAGCTCCATGCTATTCCTCATTCTTGTATTTTGACTTTTTGGTACATCACCACTGCTGCTTCTACAGGCTCCCAGGAAACATGTCCTCCTTGGATGTACTATTTACAAAAAAAAAAATAAAATAAAATAAAATTCCTTTCCTTTGTTGATATTTCCTATAATTTTCAGAGCCCCTATGCCAATGAGCTCACATTCATTTTCCTATTTGATACCCAAAATTCCTTTGAATGTAATAACTCTCCAATTTATACACCCCAAAACACATCTATGTGCTGGATTGGCTGACTTTTTTATACAATCGTAGGAAAATACAATGGCTCTTCAATGTAATTGATCTTGTGTAAAGACAGAGGAAAATATTGGAATGCCTGATCCCAGGAGGACTCTCAAATCTGGAAACTACTTTCTGTCAGCAATATCACTATCCAGTAGTCAGACTCAGAAACCTTCATTACAGTCGTGGCTAACAGGCAATATTTCTTCACTTTGAAGGAGTATGCAGTTCTGCTCCTTAAGGTATAGAGTGCAAGGGATGGAGGAGGGGCAAACAGAGTCCCAAGTAACAGAATCTATTCCTTGCTTTCCTTGCCACAGAGCTTTGGAGAAAACAAAAACATATCGAAGAAAGGTCTTAAAACATGGGAAGCAATTTGCTCTCAGATTTCTTGCCCTTTGGTTTAAATTTCCAATAGAAAAATGAATTATTTCTACAGAAAAGTGTAGGCAATTTAGAAGCAAAGACAACTGTTAATAGTGCTGGCATCAGTGGCGGTGTCCCGTGATAGAATAGCCAACTCAATGGCCGTTACTTCTACCTGATGTTAAAACTGTTTAGTTCAACTGATGACAAGGCAGCTATTCCTTTGTGGCGCTGTTATTGCAGAGTGTTGCAGAAAACACACATGACTGTTCTAAAGGAGATGCTTTCCTTTGTTACTTATTCATTCACCTAAATGTCCTTCAGGACTAAATCTGTGACTGTTCTGCATACAGAAATAGAGATCACATGGCTCCATTTCTATAAAAAGTTCACTTAAATAATTGTAATGATGTGAACAAGCCCATTGGAATATAAGCACAGTTTTAATGTGCATGAACTTATTTTTATATATAACAGTGCCTTAAATATATGACCTAAAATAATGTAACTATGCAAATATATCAAATGATGGAAAATGTTTTACATACTAGTCCGGAAGCTCAGGTTTACAATAGCTTTATCTCTTTCTTCAGAGGTTTTTCAGAAAACAAAGAGGGGTTCTTTAATTAAAATTTATCACTCTAGCCAGTAAAATCCTGCAAACTATTGTTTTTGGCACAGCCACATACCATATTCATGCCATATTCATCAGATCTCAGCTAACAAGCTGACAGAACTTTAAAAAGCTACACGGCTGCTTCTCAGCTCCATTCTGCAGACATATTTGGGTTCATGCAGTCAAAAAATATTAAAATACCAGCAGAACTGCTGAATAACCAGTTGCTTTTGAAATCAGAAGCTTTGAGAGAAAACAGATTTTTGATTGTTGAAGAGGGATTTACAGGAGACGTAGAAATGACAGCACCGCTTGCAGAACAATAAAGCTACCTGTAATGTCCTCTGCAAACTTATAGAGCACTTAAATTTAAAAATCAGTAAATTAAAAAACAAAACAAAACAAAACAAAAAATTCTATTTTTTACTTCAGGGAAAGAGAAGACATTGTATTTGACAGAATATTTCAATTTTTTTTTTTCCATGAAGATATTTTGAGATAGATGATTTCAGAAGAATATATTAAAAATCATTTCGAAAATATAAAGTGTCATGGTTTTAATCTTTTTTTTTTCCCCAGAAGAACTCTAATTTATAAGAGTTTTATGCAGTTAATCAAGCTTCAGAATTTAAAAGAAATTAAAAAACAAAGAAATCTATCAACTGTGCAGACACATTGGGTCCATGCAGTGTATTGTACATATAAGTCACTACAAAAGAAATTGACTCTATGCAGAAGTGTCTTTTACTTCAGGGAAAATAATCCATCTCCACCAGAACGTTAAAAACTTCCAAAAGAAAAAAAACCTTTCAGGCTTATTTCCCTGCTGCACTAAGCGCAGAGAGTACACATGCCAAAACCAAGCCCTACATCAGCACGGGATGCACCATACACAGCAAGGACAAGATACATACCAGGAGAGGTCATCTATCAGTCTGGCATAGCAGCCCTCATCTATCTGTGCTTTTTGCAATGGCGTGAATAAAAAGGACTTACTCCTATTTCCATTGTTAACCTATTCTCATTCTTTGTTTTTTTTTTCTTTCTTTCTTCAGAAAGTGTCAATTAAATAAATTAAACTGATAATGTTAATTGAATAGTGGGTTAGTACTATGCTCAAAGTAGGCAGAGCTCTCCCGTTTTCTTTCATGGAGGCTAATAAGAATACTGATCAATAACTGCTTTTGTCTAACTTTGCGTAAGGCAAAGTAGCAACGGTAAAGATATTTACACCCCTCAAGACATCAGTGTTTGCGCAGACACCTTACTCATCTTCTCCAAACCCCCACTGATTTCATGTCATCATCTAATAAAGCTCAAAAAGTCAACAGGCCATTAATACCCAGAACAAACACCTAAATAAAATTAATCTTCCGAGTGTTTTAAAATGCCCTGGAAATAATTACTGCGTTGATCATTAAAAAGGAAATGGGATGGTCAGAACTGTAAAAGCATCATTAATTACTATCAATATCTGATGTTAATTCTTATTAATAAAATAATCATACTACTATTAAGTGGCTAACACATTTGACAGCATTCAAATAAGACATTAACCAAGGAGCACATCCTTGAAGATTTGTATTTGAAATATTTTCATAGAATAGCTTGGGTTGGAAGGGACTTAAAAATTATCCAATTCCAATCCCCTGCCTTGGGCAGGATTGCCAGTCACTAGATCAAGTTTCCTGGGGCCCCATCCAACCTGGCATTGAATGCCTCCAGGAATGGGGCATGCACAGCTTCTCTGGGCAATCTGTTGCAGTGTCTCACCACTGTCTTAGTAAAAAATTTCCTCCCAGTACCTAACCTAAATACTTCCTCTTTCAGTTTAAAAATCTTCCTCCTTGTGATCCTTCCACCTAGTGATAGGTAGCACTATCAGACCACATAAAAAATCAGCCTCCTGCCTGTAAGCGCCCCTTAAGTGTTGGAAGGCCACAGTGAGGTCTACTCGGAACATCCTCTTCTCCAGGCAGAATAATCCTAGCTCTCTCAACCTTTCTTCACGTGAGTGGTGCTCCAGCCCTTTGATCAGCTTCACAGCCCTTTTCTGGACTCTCTCCAACAGCTCCCCACTCCTCCTGTACTGGGAGTCCCACACTGGACACAGTACTCCAAATGGAGCCTCACAAGGACAAAGTAGGAGGCAACAATCACTTCCCTCACCCTTCTGGCCAATCCTCTTTTGATGCAGCCCAGGATGTGGTTGGCCTTTCAGGCTGCAGGCATACACTTGTGGCTTGCAACAAGCTTTTCATCCACCAGAAACCCCAGCCCCCTCCACAGACCTGCTCTCAATGAGTTCTTCTCCCAGTCTGTACACGTATCTTGGGATTGTTCCAACCCAAGAGCAACACCTTGCACTTGGCCTTGTTGAACCTCATTTGGTTCTTATGGATCCATTTCCTAGGCTTGTCCATGTATCTTTGAATGGCATCCCTTACTTCTCTTGTACCAATTACAACACTTAGCTTAGTGTCACCTGTGAACTTGCTGAGAGTTCACTCAGTCCCATTGTCTAGGTCATCAATAAATGTGTTAAAAAACACTGATGCCAATACTGATGCCTGGAGGCTTCCACCTGGACATAGAGCTTTGGACCAGAAAATTTTCTTTTTGAAATCTGTATTTATCATACTCCTGATTGTTTAACAAAACATATTACAAATTCACAACATACTATCTACTAGCTACATAATGTTAAAAATAATGAGGAGGTATCAGTTAATTGACAACAGCATCACAAGGCATGACACCACTTTTGTTGTTGGGCCCAGCCATGCCCTGTGGTGGGGCCATTGGATTTGATCGGACTAAACTGTGGTCAGCACAGGGTAGTCCCACCTTCTCTTTACAGCCCCTTGCTGTGGATAACCTGATACATTATGACACCAGTATGTTCTTGGCTGGTCCCAGAGCTCCATATGTGCCAAGTATGGACTTTTTACCACACACTGACTATGCGGGTTTTACCCTCTGAAGAGCAACGGGAGCTGTGATGTTTTTCACACGGTCAGGATGTCCTGACCTTCACTGAGAGCTTTGGTATAGACATATATTTCTTCCACTGTGTGTTGCCACTCCCTTCTAGTGTGATGCTTTACCAGATCTGACGCTGGCTTGTCTGCTAATACACTAGTTCCAGGAGAAAATTAAGGCTTAGGAAGTTTTTCCTAAATGTTATAAATTTCTGGTGGGGATGGACCACAGTACTCCGAAGGTACTTCTCCCTCTGACAGATGCCACCTTGCTAAAAGGCCCAACTTGTCATGCTCTACGGAATCTGAAACGCCTTTATAGCTGGGACTAGTGAAACAGGTTTTCAGTGAGTTTGCCTTTGATCCTTCTACAAGTTCCGATTTGTCCATTAATTCTCTATGCTTTGAATTTCCCTCTCTCTGTTCTGCCTCCCACCCCACACCTGATGCTTACTAATTATTCTATTAATGAACTGATGTAATTAATTTTACAGAGACAAAACCTGCAGAAAACAGTTCAGAATTATGAGATTTGCTACAACTGACTGTGCTTATTACCTATGGAAATATAAATGCCCAAAGAAGATAAAATGCTTATCATAATAATGAAAAGAAATAAAAATCAAATTAAAATTCTGGTACTTATTAACTGAACAATACTAGTGGGGGAAAGAAAATTTACATGAAACAATTAGAGATACCAAGTAGGCTTGAAACTCTCAAAATACAACTTATGAGTGAAAAGTTCATGCTTTTCCATACAATATTATTGTAAGAAATATATTCCAATATTAATATCCTATCAGTACAATGCATATGTCATTTTTGTTGCTGTAATATAGTTTTTTACAATGATCAATTCCCAATTATTAGCCTGAAAAGGACCTTAATAGATAGATAAAGAGATGAATACCTCATTATTATACAGCCAACATCAAGTACTTCCATCATTTTTTCCTTTTTCTTTCAAAGGAGGAAATTAAACCTCTGCTTATAAGATTTATTGGTCCTTCAAAAAACAAAACCATTAGAATGAGTGACACATGATCAGAAAAAGTGTATTCTGAGTGTCTTAGAAGTTAATAAGCTGTTGGACTTTGAGATATTAAAACAATAAATTTGAGATACAAATTCACGAACAAGAAAAGTTGTAAAGTGTTCTATAGGATTCCATTTAGTCACTTCACGACAGTGAGTCTCTGTATATTACAATTCAAATCAAAATCCATAATAGAGACAAGCAGAAAGAAGGTGGAGGAGAAGGACACTGCTTTAAAGGACAGGAAGAATTTTTATCTGCCCCCATGTGAGAGGAACTCGGTAAGAGGGGCCAAATAGAGTGAGAAGGATGAAAGAAAATGGAATTAAGGAATTAAGGTATCATGATCTCCTTTGGTCATTTATTTTCTTTGTATGCCTTTTTTCAGCATATCAACTTGAATTTAGCCGTCTCTATAAGGATTAATCTTTGAACTATTTGTGAAATCCACCAATCAGAGTTATTTTTCTTACTTGTTCTTGTATGTAAAAGCACATGTATAGCAGCAGTCATAATGCTTGCATTTTGAAAGCCTGTTATCTGGCACTGTACTCTGCTGATTCATTATGACTATATGGAATTACAAAGACTTATGGTACAACACTGGGAAAGGGAGTACAGAAAACTAATAAAAAAAGACAAAAAGTCATCAAGATAGTCTCATCAAAAGTTTTTAAACAAGAAGTCTGATTGTGAGCAGTTTGTTGCATTAAAACGTCATCACTAATGAAACAGCATGTGTAGGTTTCGGAAATACAAGATGTCCAGCGACATTCAAAAATGTGTAGAATTCACAGTAAAGGAAATAAATCTTGGCAGGAATTATCACCAAGGTTGGAAAAGACCTCCATGATCCTCTAGTCTAACCATCCACCCATCATAAGTCCATTAAACCATGTCCCTTATCTGCCCAACACAGTTCCCAGCCTTCACATCTCTCACTAGTTCTCCTTTTTGTGAACAGCAGGTCTAGCAGGACATCTCTGCTGCTACATTCTCTTACCAGCTGTGCCAGGAAGTTATCTTCTACACACTCCAGAAACCTCCTAGACTTGTTTCTCACTTCTTTCTCTGCACTGTATTATATTTTCAGCACATATCAAGTTGAAGTCCCCCATGAGAACAAAGGCTGGTAGTCATGCAACTTCTGCCAGCTGGCTGTAGCACACCTCATCCACCTCTTCATCCTGGTTAGGCAGTCTGTAATAAATTCCCACAAGGATGTCAGACTTGTTGGCCCTCTCCCTGATCCTTACTCACAGGACTCGATCTTATAATTCCCAGCCCTGAGCTCAACATCTAAACACTCTCTAATATAGAGAGACATACCACCACCCCTCCTTCCTTGTCTATCTCTTCTGAAGAGCTTATAGCCATCCACTGCAGCACTCAAAAAGTGTTAATTATAAAGAATTACAGTAAGCTTAACTATAAAGAATAATAACAAGCTGAATCTGCAAGTGTTAGTCAGAAGATATTCCTAAATGGGACAAGAGCGTGACAGAAAACATAAAGCTGCTTGTTTAAAAAATGTTAATGATGAACATAGATCTCACTAAATAACAGAATAAAACTCAGAGAGGATAATCATGATGATAATAAAGGAGATATTATATCAACTGGAATAAATTTTCTGCAATAAATGAGCAATCCAAATCCAAATAGTTTCTATTCTGTGCAGCCACATCCTTAACGTCAGAAATACTCCCATCAACACCGTATGGGAAATGAAACTCTATGATCAGTATTGACCATATGACATTATCATTGCATTAAAACATGGGCTAGGAAGAAGATTAATAAATTGTTGAAAGCTATATCTCAGCAACAAAGATCAAACTACTCAATAGCAGCATGCTGCCTCAGATGAGGGCTTCAATTTTATTCTGAATTTATGGGAATACAATTACAGACTATGGACAGTCCTTACTCTCTTATAAGTAAAGCATCAGATAGAACATAATGAAAAATAAATGGGCCAATTGCTGTGTGAGGTCAAAAAGCCTGCTTTACTCTTTGACTTTAGCAGTATTGCACTGGGTGCAAATAAGTATTAGCATTTGAATAATTCTGTACATGACAGTCAATTTGTATGATGAAAATAGAACTTGCCTACTCAATACTCTATTTACAATTGCAAATGAAGGACTAGATTGATAAATCATCCAATTTCTGCCAACTTCTACACAAATAAGTTACCTATGGGCTGGAATTAATTTGTTGCAATGATATTGCAAGGTCAGACATTATGAAGAAGCATTGTGCCAACCACATCTCCACAAAGAGATGATGGCAGAGTCATCTGTTCGTCCTTTTCAGGTTTAGAACTGATGTCTTTAGCAACTTTTTTGATGTGAAAAGGTGATGGCAGGCCAGAGGAGGAGCTTCTGAACCAGCAGTTTTACAGTGACCTGTAGACAGAATGGAGAACAGTAGTTGCATTCCCAGTATTACTGCTGGTTCAAATACAGTGGAAATGGAATTCAGTGAACAAATTAGCACCCTCAAATAATCTCACATGTCAGGCTGCTATGGGCAATAGGTGAATATGAAATTCCCATCAGCATTCTTCATATTTAATTTTAACATACACCTTTCCATTGAATCATTTGCTTTATCTAGTGTCTTGTGACTTAAAGTTTTGAGAAAGAAATGTAAAAAACTACAAACTCTCTCTGCATGAAGAGAAGAAGCAAAACAGAATATGAAGTTAAAGAAGAAAGAAGTTTTTCCTTAGCTATTGCCAAGTATCAAATTAGTTTCTGTTCATTTGAAGACTCACTCTATATTAACTTTCCTTCTGACATTATAGGAAACAGAACTTGCCTGAGGCTTCATCCTTTAAAGACTATTTCTGAGATGTTTTGTCTGTAATTGTTAGTTGTTGTGAGGTTGCCTTGTTCTTAGATCACAGTTTGTGAGGAGAGAAATCTGAACAAACATATTATTTTTAAAACTATGATGATATATGATAGCAAAATGTCATTCAAGTTCCACTTCTGTGTAGTGATCCTTTCTCTGCATACATGAGATATACACATAACGATGCATTTAAAGGGAAAAAATTCTATTTGAAAGAACAGCAACAACAACAACAAAACACAACACAAAACAAACAACAACAACAAAAACTGCTCAACAGTTTAAAATGCAAAATAAAGCTTAGTTAGCCAAAAAAAGAAATCCATATCAATCCCTATGATTCTCCTTGCCTCCAGACTGTGATGGAAAAATGAAGCAATTAAAATAAAAAACAGGAAGCTTTTTAAACCTGCTTGGAGAACAGAGTGAAGGGCAATGGTGTAGTAAGTCTTAACATGATCAGTCCTGATTCAGCTTCCTACTCAACACACAGCCCTGTACACAAAACTCAACAGAATTTAAAACTGGACAGTAAGATTTTTGACCCTGAGTACAGCTTCTTCTGCATAACACCGAGGAGCTACTGTTAGTAACTACGGATAGCTATTCCTGAAAACTTTTATTTTCTATGTGAAAAAGCAAAGGATGAGTCTCTAAAGACAAAACAAAGCCATCCTAAAGGGAGTACACTCAAGATCTTTCTTTATTCAGTGATGAGAAATGTGTGCTGCAAAACTGCTCTTAAAAGAAATTTCACGCACCTAATTTTGGTGTCCAAGTGCTTAGGTGCATCTCCTTATCGCGTGTCAGTTACACTATTACTGGGGTTAAGCCCTAGTAATCCATTTTGCACAGTGTGAAGGAAGCAACAGAAGGTCTGCTTTTCTTTCATTTCTTTCTCCGCAGAAGAACATCCCAAGGCAAACTGGCTCATACACAACACACCTCATCCTAGAAATATTTTCTTAGGACACATTTTTTCCAGTTAGTGCCTACAAAATTGTGTGAAAAAAAAGTATTAACATAAACACAACAGAACAGTTGTAACTGCAAATACACTTTTGAATGAAATCTTCATCTTCTTCCCTCTGGAATAAGCAACTAACCAACTGCATAGGTGCCAGATGCGCTACACCACTCCAGGTTTCAAACCACACGAGCTGTGTTATTGTCTGCTTCTTTCCGCAATAAGGCAGCAATAGTCTTTAGCTACTGACTGGTGTCATAGATTCCCCACCTAGAAGATGGCTGTAACTTCATGCTCTCTTATCAGACATGACTGGTGAAATACATAGCTATGGCTGTAGCAACGCTGTACAATTAATACCAATAGCCATTTTTCCTTTATGACAGCTCTTAGATTGGTGAAAGCTATTAAAAATATTATTTATTTCTATAAAAAGCAGGCCTCGGTGAGTAAACAGCTCTAAGTCTTGTATTATGTTATCTTAAGTAAGGTATCTGAGGAAATACATTGGAGTATGCTAAGACTTCCTGCAATATCATGTAACTGTTCAAAATTACAAGTTAAGGGTTTATACTGCAAGGTTAAGCATTTTTTTTGTAGCTTTTCAGCCTGACAGTACAAAGTGTTAGTTATACATGGCATAATGAAGTCATACAAGACAGAAATGAATTATGCATGAAACTGGTCATACTGATTTCAAAATATCTTCCATGCATTATTTTCCACATATTATTCTACATGAAATAAAAACTGGGATCAAACTGTATGGAAGAGCTGCACAGAAAAATAACCAAAATCACATAAACTTTTCAAATTGTCACCACTTCTTAAATTGCCATGGTTCAATCTCTCCCCACCAAACTCAGGTCTGATACTCTGCTGTGTTTTGGGCTGGATATAGCAGCAGTGTGGTCACTTAGCAAGTTTGAGGTGCATGCAACAGAAAAATAATCACTTAGTGATTATTTTTAATGCCACAAGTACTTAAAATAAGGAAAACAAAATATCTTTTTCCTTAGAGCTCTTGCAACATAAAATACAGAGCATGGGCTGAATCTAGCCTTCACACCTGAATCTTGTTATGAAACTGTCTTCCCCCTTAACGTGTTACCTTAGTTAGGGGTCTCCATCTTTAAATTACTATAGAAGAAAAAGAATATGAAATAAATGATTCCCCAGTTACTTTTCCTTGGTGAAATTTGCAGTTTTTCATAGAATAATGTCATCATTTATTAAATCCACTTGTTTCACTAACATAAGTAAGAGAATATTTTTTTCAGTAGAGCTGACACTTCAGTGATTTCTGTCCATGTATTCTTGCTCTGTTACTAAAGAATGTTCAATTTATGAGACAAAAAAAGAAAGAACTGTTTCATGAATTCATTTATAACAATGGAGAAAAGAATGAGTGAAGCAGAATGTTACAGCAGAAAAAGTTCCTTGCAATGAGCAAGGCACTACAAATACACCTAGTGATCTTGAAAGTATATTTTTTGTTCTCTGTGATGAGGAAAAATGTATAAGGCAGTTCAGTCCTTGAAAGGTCTGAATTTTGTCTGCTTTGATATGAATACTGAGACTACTGTTTGGAGTGCTGTTCCTGATAAGAAATAAAGTAAGGTAGAAGAATGCATTTGAACAGTGTATGGATAGTCACACTTGTAATGATTAAACACAGCTTCATGCAGAGCAATTTCAAAAGCAAAATCATTACAAAGGGAACAAAATGTACTTTTACAAGAGCTTTATCCGACGTGACAACTACATTCTAATGTTAGTAACACATGCAGGTTTCATAGTCTCTATTTTGATTGTTTATACGTTCTGTTATCTGTGCCACAACCCCAATAATTACAAAACTAAGTAGCACACATTCCTGCATATAATTTATTTCTGTTTTTCATCCTTACCTTTTCCCCTTCTTATCTTTATTCTCAATTTTGCAATGTTCTGCTCTTACCATGTTTATACTTCTGAAGAATCATGGATGAGCATAAAGAGTGGAAAGATGAACCTTAATGGAGCGTAAGGGAGGTAGAGAAGAAACCAGAGATTTCTGAGGAGCCAAAAACACTGAGACATCATTAGAAAATAGTTTCAATGCAGGCTTGTTTGAAAATCTGAATCACTTCACTATTTCATCTCAAACATTCATACACTAGTGAGCTGCAAAGTACAGGCAGTGCTAGAAAACATTTTTTGCTGAAAAGAACCAGATAGAAAGTGGTCTTGATGGACCATAACTTCAATACGAATCAGCAATGTACCCTGTTGTGACAAAGGTTAAATGCATACTGGGTTGCATTAGCAAAAGCTTAGCCAGCAGGTCAAGGAAGTCAATTATTTCCCTTTATTCAGCACTAGCAAGGCTGTATTTGAAATACAGTGTTAGTTCCAGGCTTTCCAGTGCAAGGAATATGGCATCAAACTGAAGAGAACACAGAAGAAGGCCACTAAGATTGTTAGGGAGGGGACTGGAGCACTGGCCATATTCATGGAGACTGAGAAAGGCTGGATTTGCTCATGCTCAATAAAATAAGGCCACTGGAGGATCTGCTTTATTTCTTTCACCTTATTCTTTATTCTTCATTTCACCTTATTCTTCATTTAAAGGAGGAATATAGAGAAGACAGAGTCTGTTTCTGAGACCTGTACAACCAAAAAAGACAAGGGACAACTTTCACTAGCTTCAACAGAACGAACTCAAATTGGACATAAGGAAAAAAATTATTTCCAAAAATGATTTAAGTGTTGGAGCAGGATGTCTAAAGACAAGGTGACATGGAAATATTCAGAATCCAACCAAGTAAGGCGTGGGGCAACTTCAACTACTTTCAGAGCAAGATCTACTTCCTGTGATCAGGAGGTAAAACTGGATAACTTTCAGAGGTCTCTTCCAACCTGAGTTATTTTATGAACTATGAGGAAATCATTTTGCTACTTATCCACAAAACAATTGCAACACCATAATTTTGCAGTCATTTTTATACAGCATAAACCAGCTGAATAAAGAGATCCAGTCCTACTCCCTTGCTCAGCTATTCATTCTCAGCCTTATATTAACTCCTCACTCGTGCCAACACAAAAGCTCATGATTCCAGGTGCTAAACCAGATGGAGAAACTGGTCCAAGTTAAAATGGAATATTTATCTTGCTTGCCCCTCTGTCATCCTCTTCCTTTGTCCAACACAATTGTTTGTGTAAGCAAAGCAGCAGGAAAAGTAAGCTGGGGAAAGCTGAACTGCCTCTTCACAGCTGCAGGAGTTTAAAGTGATCGTTAAACCACAGCATAAATTTTTCTAGCTTGTCCACAGCCAATGGCCTCAGCTCTCTTGTAATAAACTGTTTCTATGGGTATAATTCTCTTCTTGTGGTTTTTGCTCAAAGTCTGCTAACCTCAGCTGGTGAGCTGTGGCCTCTGTGGCATGTTACATCTGTTGTGCAATAATAACCATGCCACAAGCCAAGTATCAAAAAGTGCCAGATGATTTTTCATCCTTGTCTTTTTTTTTTTTAAATTCCTTATTTACAGAGTATTAAGGGTCTCAACTGCCCCTAGAGAGGATCCTGCTTTATTATCTAGAACATTATGACAAAATTCAAGCTCACTGGAAGTCATTTAAGCTGAAACTCCATTTCTTTTTTTTTTTTTTTTTTTTTTTCCTTCAGTGGAGGATCCTAAAAGGAGTGGTCACTGAAAATACTGTTCTTAATTGTCCACCTTTCCAAAGGCCTAATACTTGTGTAACTTTGAAGGATAATAATTGGGGAGGAAAAAAAAAACAAAATCATTTTTAGGAAGCCTTTGTCTATACACAGCCACATCATTAATGACTGTTCACATACAGCCATCACCTCCATCAGCTCCAGGTCTGGAGATTCCTCCTGCCTGGCTGCTGGAGCCCAGAGCACTGCACCCAGAGACTTGGAGCCTCCACTCCAGGCCCATGGGCACAGCTACTGCATGCACCTTTTCATGTTCAGCTGGCACTGAAGCCAAGCAAGTACCTCACACAGACACACACTGCCTCACACATTGCACTAGCATAGACAGACCCAGTCCCCTTAGGTTGGCCCAAACAGCAGGCATTTGGTGCAGGCACACACACACTTTCAAGATAGGATATTACTGACTGGCTAACATTAATGAAGAAGATGCTCTCACCTTGCATATATACCTACACATCAATCATTCATTTGGGCCTACATATCTTTACAAATGATCAAAATTCAGATTAACCAAGTCAACATGATCACTTTGCTAAACAGCCTCTGTGAAAAACAAAACAAAACAAAAACAAACAGGTTAAGTCTCTACTTTTATCTTATTGAACAGAATTTTTTTTTCCAAACACATTACTACTCTCAAAAAAGCCATCTACAAAATGTTACAGGTTGCCACTCTTCACCTCAAGCATGTTTCACTTCCTGTGTAAATTCTTGAATAAAACACCAAAGAAAAATTTTAAATACTGTTTTCAGTTATCTTTAAATGTTCTTTCAGTTATCTTTAAATGTAGCTGCTGAGCAGAACTGACCAGAATTTGGGGTTCTCGTGGTATGAAGGGTACAAGTATATTACTGGAATGGCATTTAGGACTGGAGTTTCTGTTCAGCCTCAGGTTCACTATATGGCTGGTGACAACTCACTTGAACTACTTCAGTTCTTAGTTCCTTTTTCTCTGAGATGGTGGTAAGCTTTCCCACTTCGCAGTGCTATTCTAAAGATCAGTGCACTCCAGTTTTGAGGTGGTCAGACATGAAAGTCACGAGGCCTAAAAATGAAATACCTTGATGAGGATACTGAGTAAAGGCTCCCTTCAAAGCAGAAGGGTACAGAGAAGATTTTGAAAAGCACCTCACCTAAGAG
Source organism: Lagopus muta (assembly GCF_023343835.1). Lineage (NCBI taxonomy): Eukaryota > Metazoa > Chordata > Aves > Galliformes > Phasianidae > Lagopus > Lagopus muta. The sequence goes on from NC_064433.1 coordinate 160,485,457, forward strand.
GTTCAAAGCATAAAAGAGAAGGAGGGAATTCTTTTTTACCTGACTTCAGTCAGATGCCTACATTAACAGACTAGTCAGAGTTAAAAAAAAAAGAACTGACATGTAATATTTGGAAAGCAATTTAAGTTGCATACCATTAAGCTTTAGAGGAACTTCTCTAGCTGTATCAACAGTAAGAAGCCTTCCCTGGTCCAAGCATACGCTGACTATCAGGGCTAAACACACGCACCAACCTCTCTTCTGTCCAAAGGACTTATTTTCTTAGTCTAGGTTATCTTGTTCTGTGCATATACATAAATCCAGGCTAGGATCACTGACAAATGTGAGTAGACTACAGATCTCTGAACATTACGAGATACTCAAACCATCACATGGGGCTCCTAACCCTTCTCTAGTTCTCTTAGTGCATCATTGCTGTTAGCTCATTGTTCAGTCTTGGGTACTTTTTTTTTTTTTTTTTTTTTTAGGATAATTTCAATTAAATTTAGCTTTTTACTATGAAAAAATATAAATAGCAAACAAATGTAAAAATAATGTAGATAATATAAACAATAAATATACATATATGTAAAGTAATATATATAAAACAAGTACACAGAAACTTGACATGCAAATAAAAATCTATTCTTTCTTTGTTAACATTGTTAAGGTTGCATGAGTCCTTCCAGTAGACATCTCTACTAAAATTATTTACATAACATACAACACTTAGCAGCATAATTTCAAAATCTGTCCCTTATCAAACCTTGAGGGCCCTAGAGCAGAGAGGGCCAACTCAGAGAAACACTTCATATTCTCAACCCCTTGATGATGCACAGTTGTAAAGACAGATTTATAACAACTTCTTAAACTCCATTGCCAGTCTTCAATTCTTCTTTTATTTCTTTCAGCTAATTTCCTGCTGCACATTGAGAGCAACCATGTGTAATGAGAAGAAACAGAAGAGGACTCATAAAAGAAGAGGACTCATAAAACATATGGACTAGACTTCCCAAAATTAGGCGTAATCTAGTGTGCATTTCTAAATTATGCATATAAAAGCTAATAGTAGATAACTGACCACGTGCAACACACACACCTGACTTGAACTGCATAGTAGGTATTGGATGAGTTAAGTCATTCAATTGCTTGTTTCGAGTTGTGAATATCTAGTTTGAAATTGTAGCCCATATATCTATTTACTACAACAAATCTACAGACACGTATTCTGTAAATTCAAGAATAAGGAGCTGCAGAAAGCAGCTAGCATGCCACAATACAAAATGTTCTCTGAAGGAAAAAAAAATGAAAGAAAACTTACAGACAGATTGTTTATGACTCGAAGAGTGTAAACACGCATCTATTTTATTTAACTCAGTAATCCTCTGACACAACTTGTGATGTGTTTGATGAGCAGGTTTCTTGTTCATCTTCCATTATAGAAGTAGTCTGCTTTCCGCAGGGGAATTGGCAGCTGGCAGCAATCAAAACCATCTAACTGCCAGTATCTCATTTAAAGAGAATGACATTCAGCTACAAAACTCCAAAATGACTTTAATTCACTGTACTATACTATGCATCTCAATGAAAAATATGTTCTCACTTAGAGACATTTAGACTTTCGCTTCCCATGGAAGATTTTGATCATTAAGCACTACTTCAGAGGTATCAGCTCCTGATGTTGTTTGCTCTTGACCAGACAACTAACATTCTAACCTCAGCAACAAGGTAATCCATCTATCATAATCCAGTTTGAATATGTTGTTAAATAATGGTAAGTCATCTTCTTTAGAATTAATCTATACGGCAATTCAGTTTCTGCATGGCAAGTTATCCCATAAGTTATCCACATAATGTGCTGCAACAGGGATTCCCACTTATCCTTAATCCCAGGATTCTGAAAGAATAAAACTCATACTAACAAGCTACTTAACAACAGAAGACAAAAGAACATTTCCTTAAAACTGTGAAGAATATCTAGTTCTGTCAGCATCTTGTCCTGACTTTCAAAAATGTTGTGAATTTAGTCTTCTAACCTAGTGTACACTAAGTAGCTTGAACTAGGTAGTGTCTCCCCAGCAAACTGCAGTTCCCAGGCCTGTTCCACTATCAGATTTTGATACAGCACAGCTCTGCAGAACCCACAGTTTCAACTTGAAAGCCCCGTTATTCTAGAGAATTCTGTGTATTGCTACACTAGGGGATTAACAAGGAGCAGTGATAGCAGTGGTAACATCTTTTTCTGTGCTGTTTTCACTGTCATCACTTGCAATTCCTGCAGACTAGTGGAGCTGGTTTTTTTCTTTTTAATTATTCTTTTCATTAATATGCTGGTAATTTCCCTAGTTACCATAGCACAAAGAGGTCTGTATCTGTATTTGAACCCATGTGCTATTCTGTCATAGATCTATATTCATTTTTCTATTTCCAGTCTGTAGTGTCAGAGCACTGTTGACATAACTTAAGCTTATTTTGGCCCTCTGGAATTCATTTTCCAGGCAAATCTTAGTTAATTTATGCATTTATGTTTTAATTTTGTATCTTCCAGTAAAATCAATTGCTTATTGCATTTTATCAGATATTCTTTCTTTCCCGGCATTACATTTTTGGCTCTTGATTCACTCATAGACTCATCTATTTTGAGATTATTTTCAATGCATCTTTTATTTCACATTTGTGCAGAATGCTCAATTCTTAGTGTTCAGTGCATTATCATGATGAAGTTACTCAATAACTAACTTGAGTTAATTAAAAACTATGAAACATAACAAGTGGCACAGAACCAGTTGCAGTCCGAAATAAGGGACCTCATTCAGTGCTTACATGGAACTTGTAAGTGTTCCTTTATTTTTTTGTTTTCCTTACATATTCCAGGTGGAAATTCTAGTAAACCTGTCAGGTTATTTCCAGTGAACCTGTCAGGTTATTTCCTTAGGCATTTATTCATGGCATTTTTGTACAGCAAACACAGTAGGCCAAAGCACTTAGATTTTCTTTATTCAGAGATCCACTCTAAATGCTTCCACATAACAGAATCTGAATCACTGTAGTTTCATTCTTGGCTTCCTAATTCAAAATCAGTCATTTATAATGAATGCTTCTAACTCCTCATATTTTGTCTTATTTAACATTATCTAAATGTATTTGTAACAGTCTGAAGCTACTGATTTTTTAGAAAGCAAAACCCTGGAATTTACAGATCAGTTTAAAAAGTTGAATATATGTAGTAGAGAATTTGTTCATTATGTAACCTTTTGCTGAGAGTCACCCAACTGATGAAATATAAACTACGTGCCTTCTTTTTGCTAAAAGCACAAACTGAGAAAGACACACAACAGCATGAAATACCTGAAGCTGTATGTCTGTTATCAAAAAGCACAAAAGACCAATTCTGGGGACGGTAATCAAGGTCTACAGAAGTCACATTGACTCAGATTGTTTCCATGGAATATTCAACAAAATAATTTATCCAGCAAAACCCCAGAGGAAGGGTGGGCTGGTACTGCTATCTACTCGCTCCTAGAATAAATAACTCAATTGATTCAGAAAACTGACTACGTTCTCACAGCTATAAAAATTAATCAATATGTTATCTGTATGCTTTTACAGTACCCAATTTAAAATTGTAATTTCTCTCTCATTTATTTCTTCTGCCTGTATGGTTTTCCAGTTCCATTTAGCAACAAGAAGTTAAATTTTTCACAAAGGATTAGAAGGCATGCACTGAGCAGTTAAATAACAGTTACTCATTTTTTTGCAGTTCCATTTCTGATCTCCCTGTGCATATCTATACTGTGATGTTGGAGAGGGTCTGTACCTTTCTACTGTCATCCTAACCTGACTATTGCATTAGGTAAATCAAGAGTAGGGAGATTAAAAAATGTCATTAGTGCAGCTGTTTATTGTTTTTCCCTTGACAGATATCAAACCTCTGCAGTTTAAAGCCGAGCCAAGGCATAATGCAGCAGATTGCCCATCTGGTGTGACTTCAGAATATTAAAACCTCCTGTAGGCTATCAGCACAAGGACCAGTCAAATTCTTTGCTGTCATCCAGACATCTTATTTTGTACTGCACAAGCGGTGTGATTTCCAATTAAGATGCTCAAAAGCATAGTTATTAACTTGTGATGAGTTCTGATCATATTATCCAACCACAAAACTTCTGTATTTCATCTGTAACAGTCCAGCTAAAATGTAGTGAGTGAGACAATATTTTGTCTCAGATCTGAAAATATTATAGGAAATCAAGAACTGTCATTTACAAAGTGAAAAATCAAACAACTTTCTAGACTCTGTTGAACAGTGTCACTGTAGATTAATGTGATACAATTCCTAAGTGATTGTGAAACCGTAATTTACATAACTAAGACTGAATTTGAACAAATGTAGCATTTATAACCTTCCAGTGTAAAATAAGCAGTTGTACAATGACAGATTTCAGTTCTAGGTATACAGGTCAAGTTTTCCTCTATTTCCAGCTAAATGAATAATTGCATCCTTCCCCAGCTTCTCTCACAAGACAAGCACACGTACGGTTCCAAGTTAAAAATACCACAAGTCTGAAAGCTTTATTGAACAATGTCAACTGTGGAATGTGGATTATTTAGTACATATGGTTAACTCTGGCAAATTACAACATGTACTTAATGATTAGAACATTACATTTGGAAAGCAAGGATGTTTTACTGTGATGTATATGTTCTGGTGAATTTTCCCAAGTAAAAGCAGGCAGAAACTCAGAGTTGAGGCTTTCTGGTTTTTGCATATGACACAAATATCAAGCTCTGTGTATTAATTAAGGTGTTTACTATTACAAAATGCCAGGGTCATAGAGCTGAAATGAGAAAATGCCCCCAAACTCCCAAATCTGCCTCTTTGTAAAAGGGGATAGAGAACAGATCAGAAGCAAAACTTACTAGTGGACAGGCTGCAATCAAAATCTCCATTTTTGTGGGCATACTAACAAAGGAGAATTCTAAAGAAAGATTTGAAAAAGAATAGTGAAACTGCTTATTGGTGTTTACAGAATACTTCTTCATAAAGTGAATACTATCTGGAGAAAATGGACAAAGGTACCTAGTTAGAAATCCAACAAATTTGTGAAGGGACTGATGTAATTCACTGGCTAAATAAGAGAGTTAATTTTTTCATATTCCAAAACATATGAAGGCTGAAGGAAAAGTTTTGAAAGCAAGAAAAATTAGTATATTTTAACAGAAAGAATGAGGAAGGAGAGAAAGATGAAGCAGAAAGATGGATTTTACCAACAAAATATTCTAGAAAATTTAGCAGCATTCATCCTTAATCACCATCCAACAGGACAGCATATTTATAACTTAAACATTCCAGTAGTTTCAAAAGCAGTTTAATATCCATAGCGATAACAGACTGCAGCAAAAAGTATAAGAGAAATATTCATTAATCCTTCTGGGAAAGAAAAATCTGCCTTCAATTTTCAGACTATCAAAAGCTATTGTCAAAGATGTGCAGATTATTATTCAAAATTTTATTCTCTGAAGATCACAAGAGAATATTCTTGTTAATTCCAATGAGTTATTAACATCACTAGTTAAATATTTCTACCTCTTCCGAACTAATATGAATAGGTCTAATAAAATCTATTGAAAAGGAGTGAATTTATTGACTGCAAATTGCTGATGTCCTCAGAATAGTTTAAGAAAATGAGATTTATCTCATTTACTTTCTGCATATAAAAGTTAGTCACCTAATTTAAGCCAGTTATCAAAGCACCTTCTATCATCAGTGAAGACACAGAAGGATCTCCAGAACTTTCCATTGATTTATGAAATCTTTCAATTTGTTTCAAATACATATTTTAAGGGTGGATGAACTGCCTGTTGGAGGTGCTGGCTTCTCTCCATTAGCTAAAGAGCTTCAGTTAAGTGTGATTTCAATAAGCACTAAACTTAGCTTAGTTCTCTATCTTTCAGATTGCCCTAAACATCAGAATATGAATCTTCTCTTTACATAAATGCTATAAACCCCCCACATATTTGTTGTTTTATGAAACTGTAGTACTTCTAAATATTTTTGAGGTAGGATGACACTCATCACCAATATCATTTCTGATATTTGACAGGCAGGGCTACAGGTAAAATGATATCACTGGAGTACAAAAAAAAAAAAGAGACAAGAGTCTTACAGTGGATGACATAGCTGTTGGGAAGGATAGGTGAGTCAAGCTCACAACACACATAAGCACTGCAATTTTGCAAGATAAGTACATTCCATTGCTCAGTTCTCAGCACCACTCAGGACATAAACCTGTCAGCTGCTCTTGTTGCTGAGATGCATGCTGCTTTTGCTTCAAAGTGTGTTGTACTTCAGAGGATTCTGTATCATGCTGTTCTATTCCTATTTTCAGTGAAAAATGCAATGGAGTTTATCCAGGCACTGCTCTTAATTGTGTATGCTTTGAACCACTTTGGGAACAACATTGTTCCTCTTCCCATACCGTAGTTCACACAAAGAAAGATGTTGTGAACATATGTATCATCCATTCAAATCACGTATCTGAACAATTACAGCTTGGCCTCCTGTATTAATATCTCACGACAGTCAGCAAACCTGGATCACTTTGCAGCTCATAATATTCACTCTCCTTCAATGGGACTAAGAGGTTTTTGCTGACATTCTAGCTGGTAAAAATATATCTATCTGCTGTCCAAATCTGAAACTCACACAAATTTATGGTAAATAACAACTTTATGAGCACTTAGTAGGATATAAGGATTGATGACCTGGTGATTCCCTGTTCGATTTTTAATCTTGGCAAGGGTTATTCTGATTTTGAAGATTTCCTTCTCACTAGAACCATTATGATCATAAAAAATGAGAAATAAATGAACTCATGAATGAAAAGATTTGCAGTTTTGTAGGCAGATGGGAAAAAGGAATTACATTATTTTTCGGGGACTAATGAACACATAGTTGTGTATTTGTTTGTTTTTCAGATTAACTGTTGAAGAACTAACAAAGATAACACACCTAATGAGATCACTCAAGGGATTCACAGAATCATAGAAACACTAAGGCTGGAAAAGGCCACTAAGATGAGCTAGTCCAACCGTACACCTACCAACAATACTGCCCACTAAATCATGTCACTAAGTACTACATCTACCCTTTCCTTAGGCAGCTCCAGGGACAGTGACTCAACCACCTCCCTGGGCAGCTCATTCCAAAGCCTAACCACTCTTCCAGAAAAGAAATTCTTCCTAATATCCAACCTGAACCTTCCCTGGTGCAACATGAGGCCATTCCCTCTAGTCCTATTACTGCTAACTGTGAAAAGAGGTCAACTTCCACCCGCCACAACCTTCTTTCAGGTAGCTGTAGAGAGCAATAAAGTCTCCCCTGAACCCCCTTTTCTCCAGACTAAACAATGCCAGTTCCCTCAGCTGCTCTTCATAAAACTTGTGTTCCAGACTCCTCACCAGCTCTGTTGCCCTTCTCTGGACATGCTCCAGGCCCTTCATGCTCATCTTGCAGTGAGGGGCCTAAGACCGAAAGCAGTACTTGAGGTGTGGCCTCAACAGCCATAAGTTCAGAGGGAAGATCACCTCCACAGTCTGCAAGCAACACAGTAGCATTGCATGAGGTTGTTGTGATCAAAGAACAGAACTTACACTTGGTCTTGCTGCATTTCATCTCATTGGCCTCAGCCCAGTGATCCAGCCTGTCCAGATATCTCTGAAGGGCTGTCCTCCTTCATGCTGGGCTCTAGCTTTTATGACTTTCTCTCTGCACGTGCTAGCAATTTCCTTGTACTCTCCCAGAGTTGCTTTTCCTTTCTTCCATAGGAGGTAAACTCTTTTTCTCTCAGAATTTCAGAAGTTCCCTGTTCAGCCACACTGGTCTCTGCCTCATCTTACAGCACAGGGGGATAGCCTGAACCTTTAACACTTCCTTCTTGAGGAGCATCTAGCCTTCCTGGATCTCTTTATCCTTCAGGACAGACTCCCAAGGGACTCTCCCTAGCAGTGCCCTAAACAGTTCAAAGTCTATCCTCCAGAAGTCCAAAGCAGCAGTTTTGCTGACTCCACTTCTGACTTCACGAAGAGTACAGAACTCCACCATTTTTATTCCTAAGGCAGCTCCCAATCTCCACATCTCCCACTAGTCCTTCTCTGTTTGGGAACCGCAGGTCTGGTGGGGTCTGTCCCCCAGAAGTCTCACTTATGTGAGCTGTGTCAGGAAGTCTGTCTCTTCATCCTGGTTTGTCAGTCCATAGCAAAGCCCCACCAGGATGCCCACCTTGTTGGTATTCTCCCTTATCCTTACTCACAGGACTTGACCTTTTTATTTCCAGCCCCGAGCTCTACAACACTCTCTAACATAGAGAGTGCCTACCCCTTCTGAAGGAATAACAGCCATCCATTGCAGTACTCCAGTTGTGGGAGTGATCTCATCATGTTTCAATAAATTGCAAGTAAGTCACAGTTTGTCTGCTGTACAATGGCTTCTAGCTCCTCCTGCTTTGTTGCCCACGCAGCATGCACTTCAGATGAGCCATTGGCCATACCCACTACTCTGGCATTGTTCTCCCAAACTCATCTCTAGCGAGTCTTGTTCCATCCCTTTCTCCATTTACATGTAGTTTAAAGCCCTTTCAGTGAGCCCTACCAGCTCCTGGGGTAAGATCTGTTTCCTTCTTCACAGATAGATTCAAGCATGTATCATACCATATCACCAGAGAAAAATGAGACCTTCACTCTGCCAGATAAGCTATTGCAGACAAGTATAAAAAACAATTAGATAATTGTTGGGCAGCCTATCTTGCCATCCTGTATCCCTTATACTGTATAGTCCCCCTTGTATCCCTGCACTGTATAGTACAGATTCTTTATGTCAAGACTTCTGCCAGGTCAATGAACCTTACTGTTACAGCCTGAGTGCACAAATAGGCCTTAATTACCCCAAGCAGCTTCACCTGTGACCTCCATTCACACTACCTACTTACAGGATCAATTTTTTCTCCTTTAGAGCTTTCAGTCCCTACTTTATCTCTGTTGTAGGAGTTCACAGCCATGAACCCTGCTGATCTTGAGCTACAGTGTGATTTGACCTGTCTCATCACTGTGGATGTGCCACTCATCAGTAGACTGTGTCTGACCCTTTTTACCTTCATAGAGCCTGACACTGACGTTTGCAGAGATTTCTTGGCATGACTTCATACCTGCCTTATTGTCATAAACTCCTGATGATGCCCAGACATGTACTTACTTATACATCAAGATTTTGCTCTCTATTTTTTTTTTTAATAGAGTAATAGAAACCACATGAACTATCGATACAAGTAGATTTTGGTTTCAGAAGTTTCTTCTCTTATGAAGTTGTGCCACAATAAATTGAAAGCGTTGTGAGAGGATATTATCAACTGCAGCCAGCTGAAAGGCACCTCTATAATGATTACAATAAATTTTTTCTCTTTCATAGCTTCAGAATGTTAGTTACATCTTCAAGTCCTATCAAATGACCTCTGTATCACAATTCAACTTAATCTTCCTCATTTCTGCAGTAATGTCTTGTAAAAGTAACTGAAAACATTCATTTTTCTTAACCACCAGCTTAAAGTTATTATAGTGTAGGTGAAGGAAAATGGAAACTTAAGAAGTTTATTCTGATTCATTCTTGTCAGGAAACTGTCACTTCACAAACTTCTAATAAGAAACTTAGCTTAGTAACTGCTGCATTGGATGAGTACTTGTGATACAAAGTACACTTTCCAAATACATTCTTCATCTTCCTGTGACAAGAGATGAAGCTTCTGTAGAACATCAGAACAGTAGCAAATTGTACCCAGTTTGTAGAAGTGTACAATTATGTGAGTTAAAGAGCTATTAAAAATCAGCCAAGCTCACTGAAACATCCCAGGAAACAGAGGAACAAAAAGTAATACACAGATTGAATAGAAACAGAGTGACTTCAGTTAACCACAAAATCTTTAGTTTCACATAGAAAATATTTCAGTAGTTTAAAAAAAAAAAAAATTTTTTTTTTTTCTTCTTGAAATGAAAAGAAACATTTATCTTAATATACATGTTGAGTATGAACTGGAGCTGAACATTAAGTTGCAATGACCATAATGCAATTACATCCATTATTCCTCTGAAAGGAAAAGCTAAAATGAGAAACTTAAAAAGATGGATTAGAGTGTCTGTCAAAAACAAATAAAAGCTATATAAACAAATTACAGTCAATTTTAAGACTAAGTTAAGACTAGTTAATACATAACTAACTTAAAAAAAAAAAAACAACACATGTATACACATATATATGTTGATGCATATATATCTCAAAATAATATATCTGTCAAAAGATAACAAGAGATTTTAGAAAGTGGAGAATCATAGAATCATAAAATCATAGAGTCACAAGGTTGGAAAGGACCTACAAGATCATCTAGTCCAAACATCTTCCCATTACCACTGCTACCACAAGCCACTAAGCCATATCACATAGCTCCTTATCCAGACACCTCTTGAACGCTGCCAAGGACAGTGACTCCACCACCTCCCTGAGCAGCCATTCCAGTGCCTGACCGCTCTCTGAGAGAAAAAGTTTCTTCTAATGTCTAAACTAAACCTCCTCTTGTGACCATTTCCTCGGATCCTGTTTGTCGTCTGGGAGAAGAGGCCAAACCCCACCTCACCACAACCCCCCTTCAGGAAGTTGTACAGTGCAATGAGGTCTCCCCCGAGCCTCCTCTTCTCCAGACACAACAATCCCAGCTCCCTCAGCCGCTCCTCATAAGACTTGTGCTCCAGACCCCTCACCAGTTTCATTGCCCTTCTCTGGACACGTTCCAGGGCCTCAATGTCTTTCTTGCAGTGAGGGGCCCAAAACAGAACACAGTACTCAAGGTGTGGCCTCACCAGTGCTGAGTACAGGGGGATGATCACCTCCCTGCTCCTGCTGGCCACACTGTTTCTAACGCAGGTCTGGATGCCGTTGGCCCTCCTGGCCACCTGGGCACACTGTCGGCTCATGTTCAGCTGAGCATCAACCAGCACCCCCAGCTCCCTTTCCTCTTCACAGTCATCCAGCCACTCAGCACCAAGCCTCTAGTGCTGCATGGCATTATTGTAGCCAAAGTGCAGGACGTGGCACTTGGCCTTGTTGAACCTCATCCCATTCACCTCAGCCCAGTGATCCAGCTTAGCTACATCTCTCTGAAGGGCCTCCTTACCCTCAAGCAGATCGACACCACCTCCCAGCTTGGTGTCATCTGCAAACCTACTGAGGGTACGCTCAATCTCCTCACCTAGGTCATCAGTGAAGATATTAAACAAGATTTGTCCCATTACTGATCCATGGGAGACATCACTTGTAACGGATCACCAGCTGGACTGAACTCCATTAACCACTACCCATTGGGCACGGCCCTCCAGCCAGTTCCTTACCCAAAGAAGGGTATGACCTGTCCAGGCCGTGGGCAGCCAGTTTCCCCCAGAGAACACTGTGAGAGACCGTGTCAAAGGCTTTACTGAAGTCTGGGTAGACTACATCAACTGCCTTTCCCTCGTCTACCAGGCTGATCACCCAGTCATAGAAGGAGATGAGGTTGGTCAAGCGCGACCTGCCTTTCACAAAGCTGTGCTGACTGGGCCTGATCCCCTGGGCACCACGCACATGTCATGTGATCTCACCCAAGGTCATTTGCTCCATAACTTTCGCTGGTACTGAAGTCAGGCTAGTTCTCCGGATCCTCCTTACAGCCCTTCTTGTAGATGGGAGTCAAATTGGCAAGCCTCCAGTCCTCTGGGACCTCTCCAGTTAACCAGGAGAGCTGGTGGATAGCAGAGAGAGGCTCAGCAGTCACCACAACCAGCTCCCTCAGCACCCTAGCATAAAGCAATCCAGTCCCATGTACTTGTGATGGTCCAGATGAAGGAGGAGCTCTCTAACCATTTCCACCTGAATCACGGGGGGTGTATTCTGCGTAGCATTCCAGGCTTCCAGATCAGGGCATAAATAACTGACCTGCTATTTAGTTGGATAATAACTAAGGATAACTGAGGATAACTGACCTGCCTATTAAAGGGAGATGCAAAGAGGGCATTGAGGACATCAGCCTTCTCCTTATGTTTAGCGGTCACATTCCCTGCTGCATCAAGTAAAGGATAGAAATTATCTCTGGTTCTTCTCTTACCGTGGATATATTTATAAAAGGATTTCTTATTCTCCTTTACTGCAGTAGCCAATCTGAGTTCAAGTTGGGCTTTTGCCCTCCTAAATTCCTCCCTGCATACCTCAGCAACTTCCTTGTAGTCTCCCCACGTAGCCTGTCCCTTCTTCCAGAGGATGTAGACTATCTTTTTCTTCTGAAGTCTCAACAATAGTTCTAGGTTCATCCACACCGATCTTCTTCCCCTATATCTTGCCTTATGATACTCAGGAACAGCCTGTTTTTGTGCTTTTAAGATTTCCATCTTGAGGAGTGTCCAGGCTTCCTGGACCCCTTAATCCTTAAGGAATGACTCCCAAGGGACCCATGCTACAAGCATCCTGAACAGATCTAAGTCCACCCTCTGGAAGTTCAAGATAGCAGTTTTGCTGGTTACCCTTCTGACATCGCCAAGAATAGAGAATTCTACAATTTCATGGTCGCTCTGCCCAAGACCTTCCCCAGTCTTCACATCTCCCACCAGTTCTTCTCTGTTAGTGAAGAGTAGGTCTAGCAGGGCATCACTCCCCTGGTAGGCTCTCGTACCAGCTGCATAACGAAGCTATCTTCCACACACTCTAGAAGCCTCATGGACTGCTTCCTCTGCACAGTATTATATTTCCAACATACAATCAGGGTGACTTCTGCAAGCTGCTCATAGAATGCCTCGTCCAGCTCTTCATCCTGATTAGGCCATCTATAACAGACCGCCACCAAGATGTCGCCCCTACAGGCCTTCCCCCAATCCTTACCCACAGACACTCAGCTTTCAAGCTCTTCAATATTAAAACAGTCTTTAATATAAGGGGCCATACCACCACCCTTCCTTCCTTGCCTATCCCTTCTGAAGAACTTGTAGCCACCCATCACAGCACTCCAGTCACGGGAGTGGTCCCACCATGTTTGGGTAATAGCAGCTAGGTCATGGTTAGCCTGATGCACAGTCACTTCCAGCTCCTCCAGTTTGCTGCCCATGCTGCACGCATTGGTGTAGATGCACTTCAGCTGAATCATCTGCCTCACCCCTAGCTCCATCATTCCTCTAAGCTCATCTCTGGTGAGCCCTGTTTTGTCCCCTTCCCCCATCATAGCTAGTTTAAAGCTCTTTCGATAAGCCCCGCTAGCTCCTGTGCTAGGATTTGTTTCCCCCTTTGAGATAGGTAGGTTCCGTGCATGGACAACAGGTCAGAGGCTGAGTAAACTGCTCTATGATCCAAGAACCCAAAGTTTCTGCCTGGATACCAGCCTCTAAACCAATTATTCATTGCTTGTACTTTCCAAGCTCACTCCATGTCCCTCACTACCCCTGAAGGTATAAAACAAAAGATCACTTGAGCTCCCACTCCTTGAACTAAATGTCCTAAACCCCTGAAATCTCTTTTCATAGCTCGTAGACTTCTCTGAGCAGTTTCATCGCTGCTCATCTGAACTACAAGTAATGGAAAGTAATAAGGACCTAACCAGCTTCAGGAGTTTTCTAGTTATGTCCCTGTCCCAGAAACACTTCCCTTCACACTTCCCTACAGCTCAGATCTGGTCTGCAGGTGGAACACCTGTCACCTTCACTGGGCAGTAGCAGGCTTAGTCACTTTCTGTAGCCAGAAACCTGAACTGCTATATTTTTGGGCAGGTCCTCCAACTGAGTCGCTCCAGTCTTGGAATAAGCCCGCTGCCTGGTGGAGACTGTGTTTAAGCCTGTGGTCTCAGAGACTGCCAAGAGGAGATACCATCTCCTGAAAGAGGAGGGACAATACTTACACTCCTCACGCTTCACCCACCTCCCACACCTACAACTGCAGCACTGTATGGCAGTATGGGCTGTGCTCACTTACTCAACCTCCCCGTTCTCAGTGGGCAGCAACAACGGTTACTCACCTGCTGTACTCTCCCCGAGGTTATTTAAAACATATCTCCTGGTGCCAAGGGCAGGTGATGAAATGTTCATAGGGTGTTTAAACTGTGCCGCTAATATGCCAGCTGCACCCCTGCTCGCTCACCGCCTACAAGCTGCCAGTCCCCCAGCACAAGCACATCACTGTTGCTGGCTTCAAAAAAGCCTTAAAAAGAGGTTTTTTTTGTTGTCCTTTTTCACTCTGTATCCCTTGATCAGTGCAGTCTTACCTGCTCTGAAGCTAGTCTCTGCAGCATGATGTCATATCCTTGTAGAAAGTAACATGAATTATCACATCATAGAATCATAGAATGGCAAAAAGGAGCACAATGCTTATCTAGTTTCAATCCCCCTGCTATCTGCAGGGTCACCAACCACTAGACCAGGCTGCCCAGATCCACATCCAGCCTGGCCTTGAAATCTTCCGGAGATGGGGCATCCACAACCTGTTTGGGCAACCTGTTCCAGTGTGTCAACACACAATGTGTGAAAAACTTCCTCCTAATATCTAACCTAAACATCCCGTCTCAGTTTAAGATCATTCCCCCTTGTCCTATCACCATCCACTCTCATAAACAGATGTACCCCCTCCTGTTTCTATGCTCCCTTCAAATACTGGAAGGCCGCAATGAGGTCTCCCCAGTTCCCTCAACCTTTCCTCATAGGAGAGGTGCTCCAGCCCTCTGATCATCTGGACTCATTCCAACAGTTCTGCGTCTTTCTTGTGCTGGGGGCCCCAGACCTGGATGCAGTACTCCAGATGGGGCCTCACAAAAGCTGAGTAGAGTGGGACAATCACCTCCCTCTCCCTGCTGGCCACCCCTTTTTAATGCAGCCCAGAACACAGTTGGCTTTCCGGGTTGCAAGCATACACTGTTGGCTCATGTCCAGCTACTTGTCCACCAGAACCCCCAAATCTTTCTCTGCAGGGCTGCTCTCAAGGAATTCTGCACCCAGTCTGTATGAACACCTGGGATGTAAGAATAAAACACAGACTTGGAAATTTGAAAAGTGAAGCATTAAAACAATGAAAATACACTGAAAAAGGAAAGCTATGATGAATTCAGTGAGTTACCTAGAAATAATAGAAGATAATTGTACACCCCAGCATTCTGACATAAGCCTTAAAAAGTTTTCAGTAAATGCCCTGAAATGTCTCTATGCTTGATCATACTACTGTGAAGAACAACTTCACAGTTTTCTCCTCTAGAAACGCATTTATTTTCTTTTGGGAAAAAAATAACAATTCATACTAACTTTGCAATGAACATTTTCTACTATAATGGTAAAATAGACAGTAATGGTAATTCATTTAATTCTTTAGGTGGCTCTGAAAATCCCACACTTAGTATAAAATTATATAACATAGCCTTTACTGCAATCCACGACACTCAGACCACTTAAAATCTTTAATTTATATCAGCTGTCCAGGCTTGGCCCAGTCAGTTCTGCAGTTAGAACTGAAGATAATTTGGCATATAATTAAATTACAAACCTGAACTTTATAATAATGTAGTATGCAATGTATCCTAAATAGTGCCACAAATCACATCTTCAATATCCTCATAAAGATCCATTTGATGAACTGTATAATGGACTTATTCACTGATTTTTTTTCCCTATCCCATCTTATAGGAGCTACATTAAATTTCCTCAGTCGAGTGAGAGGTTAGCCTAAAATATTTTGTGAGAAATTATTAGCAATATGTAATCTACAGTGAATGAATTGAGCAAACTAGTTTCCTACTTATTATACCCTCATCTTTAACAGGGTGACTTTGAAAGCTTCAAAAAGGAAAATGGTGTCATTCAGATTACAACTACTCTTGAAAGTCATTTGTTTAAATTTTAGCTAGAAAAGAGAGTGAATAAATCCATTGTATGTAAAATTTTGTTTGACATTTCCAAAAGTTACGACTGATACAAAATCAATAACAGGACTGTGACATACGCTGTTTTCAGGTATGCCTTTCTCATCTTTATACTCTGCTACACAACAGTATGGACATGAGGAAACAGCTGCAAGTTGTGCCAGGGGTGGTTTCTATCAGGTGTTGGAAAGAATTTCTTCACAAATCAACATTGCAACAGTCTGCTGAGTGAGGTGGCAGAGAAAAGTGTGGATGCGACACTTAGGAATGTGGTTTAGTATTAGGTGATAATGATGTTCCAGGGTAAATCTGTAATTTTTCATTTGCCTAAATAAATCTATGCTACATACATACAGATTATAACAACTTATGATTAAATGACAATTGAATTATGCCCAATAAAGCAAAAGAATTTGAGCTCTCTTTTTTACAGAGAAAACCACAGCAAATTACTTTTTATAAAACTGTATTTAATCAATTTAAAATTCATTTAATTCTATTTAATACTTGCAGAGCATGATTTTCCTCAGAAATTTAACGTAAATTTGGTCATTTATTAGCACAATAAACCTGTTAGCAGCCAGGTTCCTTCGTAAATCTAATATACGAACAATTTGAGTTTCTATCTCAATTTATCTTAATAATGGAATAATAGGATTCTCACATTGTTGCTGTGAAAAATAAGTAATATCTAATCCATAGGCTATATTTAATAACATAACATTGTAGTACATTTAAATTATCAGGGACTCTATTGCAATATGAAAATGCACCTGTTAAGAGTTTCTTAAGTAAGAAACATCATCAATTCACTCAATAAGACACAACAACAGGCTGTGTTTTTCAAACTTAATTTTTATTACTTACTTTTTTTTTTATTATTAGGTTAGCAATCCTGTAATTTATTTTTGGTGTAACTACTTTATTAACTGTTCGAATAAGATTTTAGGAAAGGTGTAAGATACAATCAGTTGGTATAATTTACAAACAGTTATGTCGGTTTGAGAGATTTGAGATAGAGAGCCTGCTTGGTGCTTTTCATGAAAGAAAGAAGAAATATCCTGGAAAGGCACTTGCAGCTAGCATCCTTCTTGTTTCTGCCAGTTGGAGCACTTGTGTGGCCTTACTAACAAAGCCTGTTGAAACTGTATGATAGCTGTATAAGAACAATAACATTTCTTACAAAATTCTAACTTTTATGTGACAGTCTAATAGGATTAATCTAATTTAAAAAAAAAAAAAGAAAAACAGTTAATTTACAGTTTTACTGTCTTTGTGTAGGCAAGAACTAGGCATCTCTAAATAAAATATGGAGAACTGCCTAATTTCAGTCAAAAGCCAGCTTGCAAATCCAGTACATAGGGATTTATTTGAAAAACCGCCTCCCTGGAAGAATGAATATCAAGAAGATATTCATTTCTGTAGGTTTAAGACTTGAGCCACACTAAAGAAAAAAAAAAAGACACGGAATAAAATTGGGAGAATCAAGTTAAATACATCAATTCAAATTTTGCAAATATTCCTATGTTTAAGTTATGCTGCTTCTTTGTCTCATACGTTTTTGAAACTGACAAACTCATTTGAGAAAAGAATAAAGCAAAATCATCAAGCTATATGCATGTTCCAGCCAGTATGCACTGTCCAAGTATAGTCTCTTCAAAACTGCAGAATCATAGAATTGTTTAAGTTGGAATGAACCCTTAAAGGTAATCTAGTCCAATTCCCCTGCAATGAACACAGACACCTACAGCTAGGTCAGGTTGCTCAGAGCCTGGTCCAGCCTGACCTTGAATGCTTCCAGGGATGGGATATTCACCACCTTTCTTGGAAATGTTTTTTTCTATCCAGTCTAAATCTCCCCTCTTTTACTTTGAAATCGTTTCCCTTTGTTCTGCCACAACAGACTGTGATAAAGCATCTTTCCCCTTTCCTTCTCCAGGCCAAACAGCCTCAGCTCTCTCAGCCTGTCCTCACAGGGGAGATACTAGAGCCTGTGTTACTGATTCATTCTTGCACCTACTACTCTGTTATTATTAATCTTGACCAACTATGCTGTTAAGCACCTAAGAAGCACAAGAGAGGTAATGTAAAAGATAATAATAATTGATCAAAAGTACTAACATTTATTTTTGGCTTAGAAAATTGTCTAATAAATTATTCTCTTTAGTGTTTCCCTATTATCGCAATACAGTACTTTGAAAGTGATATATTGGCACAAAGCATTGTGTTCTACCACAGTGCAATTAGGAGGTCCATTTAAACAGCTTTATCGTATGCATACATAGGCTGATTAATTTTCTAATCAAATGTTCCAGGAAATCATTAACCATGACATTAAACAGTGTCATGCTAATTACACTTTCCACAAAGAATTCCAATACAAATTTACAAAAGATCTACAGAAATGTGCCAAAGAACAAACAGTTTAATGTATTCAAATAATTCTAGCCCCACAGCTCCACAGTGTTGGGTCCCAGACCTCCAAAGGTCCAGTTTGGGGCTAAACTCTACCGTGCTTTATTGGAACTCCACATCACTGCAGGCATTACGAGCTGCAAGTGTGATGGGGTGCATCTGCTTGGGCGATGCTGAGGGACTGATAACTTTATCTTTTGTCACTGCATTGTAATGAAAGGCATTCAAATTATTTTGAAAAAGTGAATACAATCACAGAATCACAGAATTGTAGGGGATGGAAGGTACCTCAGGAGATCATCTAGTCTTGGGAAGACATTTTATTTTTGCTATATTCAAGGCATAACTACACTTTAAAAACAAGATCAGTGTCTTTCTTACTGAAGGAAAGAGAAACTGGTGCTATTTTGGCAAATACTCTAGATATGAATGCTGAGCGTTATCTTTTTTTTCTTAATGATACCCAGCACTGAGTATCTCTGTTGCAAAGAAAGGCTGAGAGACCTGGGTACAACTGTTTATGGCTGTTTAGGAGGGTGGATAATGAGAGGACAAGGGGGAATGGTCTTAAACTGAGACAGGGGAGGTTTAGGTTAGATAATAGGAAGAAGTTTTTCATACATTGTGTGTTGACACACTGGAACAGGTTGCCCAAACAGGTTGTGGATGCCCCATCTCTGGAAGATTTCAAGGCCAGGCTGGATGCGGATCGGGGCAGCCTGGTCTAGTGGTTGGCGACCCTGCAGATAGCTGGGGGATTGAAACTAGATGAGCATTGTTCTCCTTTTCAATCCAGGCCATTCTACAATATGATTCTATGAAAGGGTGGGACTCAAGCCGATGGGGGCAGACTCTTTCCAGTGGCATGCAGCAATGAAATCATGACTGTAAGACTGATAGAGCACTGGAACAGGCTGCCCA
The DNA here is from genome assembly GCF_023343835.1 of Lagopus muta. NCBI lineage: Eukaryota > Metazoa > Chordata > Aves > Galliformes > Phasianidae > Lagopus > Lagopus muta. Next base: position 160,504,725 of record NC_064433.1, read on the forward strand.
GAGATGTTGTGGAGTCTCCTTCTCTGGACACGTACCTGCACATGCACAGTTCAACCAGTGAGGGAGCCGCCCTGTCAGGGCACACCGCCACAAGCTTCGAATTACGTGGCAGTATAAAACTTCCTGGGGCCAAAATTACACAGACTAATAGGAAGTGTCAGGGAGAGAACGGGAAAAAAAGGAACATTGAACCACAGCTCCAAACGAAGTCACAAAACCCGCCCGCAGGGCCACGGCTCCCCGAACTGACAGAGGAGACGCACCCCTCCCCCCAGGACGTCCGGGACTACAGCTCCCGCCGTGCGCGGGGAGCGGGCCACAGCGCTCTCTGGGACACGTAGTACGAGAAACGAGCGGCGAGAGCGCCGGCTCTCGGGGAGAACAGCTGATTCAGCGGCGATTGGCAGAAGGCCATCCAATCAGGAAGCGACCGTTTCCTTCTGCCGCCGTGGATTGGCTGTCGTGGAGGGGTATGGGGCGGGACCGGCAGTGGCGGGACGATTCGGACGGCGTTGCATTCCTGGGCGCTGAGCGTTGGGGTGCGGCCGTTTGGAGTGCGTTGTGCTGCCCCCGGTCCGTGTGTGGCGCGAAGCTGCTTCCGCGGTGCAGTCCGGAGGGCGGCCATCGCTACCTGGATTAAAGGCTGCTGGCTGTAAATCCTCTGCCTGGCTTTAGCCCTGAGGCCCCCTCCTACTCCCCCGCGGCGCCCTGCCGGCCCAGCTCAGCTAAGCCGCTCTAATCGCAGCCCCCGGCTGTCTCCGTTTCGCCTTTTCAGGGCACGGCCATGGAGTCGCGGCGGCCGCGGCCGCGCTCGCCACCGGGTCGCGGCGGGAGGGAGAACAAGGGGATCCGCAGGAAGGGCCCGCCGGCGGCCGGCGGACCTGAGGAGGCCGTGGACGGCAGGAAGCCTAAATTCGTAAGTACGGTTCCGTCCTACGGCCCTGCCCGTGGCATAGGCGGAGGCCTGCCTGAATGTGCGCCCGGGAGAGCCTCCCTGAGGGTTCCAGGGTCCTCCCGCCCCAGCTTGCTTCTGTCCTGCTGTCCTCACAGGGCTCGGCTCCCTGTTGCCTCGCGTGCTTTCAGGTCACTGCTCTTTATGAAGAAGTTTTCTGAATCACTGTGTGACAGTTGTAGGGGTGTTAACAGAATGGCTTTTCACCGTAAGCGATACCACTTCCACTAGAGCTAGATGTTTGGGCTTTGTTTTGGTCACATAAACCGTTTAGTGGAAAATGGACTCTGAATTTCATAGAACATCCTGAGTTGGAAGGGAATATTGAGTCCAAGTCCTGGCTCCACAGGGGGTGACCTAGAAATCAGACTGTACGTCTGAGAGAGTTGTCCAAATGCTTCTTGAACTCCCAACAAGTTCAGTTCTTTGACCGCTTCCCTGAGGAGCCTGTTTCATGCCTGACCACCTCTCTGGTGCAGAGCCTTTTCTAGTTGTCCAATCTGATCCTCTCATGAGGATGCTATGAGGCTGTCGCTGGAGAACAAATATCAGCTCTGCCCCTCTGCTTCTCTTGCCCCCATAGGCCGCAATGAGGTCTCTCAGTCTCCTCTTCTCTGGGCTGAAAAAGCCAAGAGACTTCATCTGCTCATCATATGTCTTCCCCTCTAGATCCTTCCCAATCTTTGAAGCCCTTCTTTGGACGCTTTCTAATAGAATACTGTAGTAATAGTGTAACATAGTAATCTAAGGGATGCAGATCTACCTAGCCCTGCTTTACAAGGTTTGTCTAACAAACTCATCAGTTGGGAAACTGAAAAGAGCAAATAGGTGCCTACAAAATTATATGTATGTAAAATGTGCCCTAGCTAAAAAGAACCTAAAAATAGCCATTTCTTTTCTTTGGACACGCCAAGTTATTCAAATATCAAAGCTGAGCAAATACACATTCTACAAGTACCCACCACATGCAGAGCAGATGTGTACCATGCTCTTTAGAATGTGTGTGTATGAATCTGTGGGCCAAGAGCTGGTCACAGATAAATACAGGGCTGTGTCAGAAAACATTTCTTTAGCCTAGGGTCTCTGAGTGAAAAGCTATATAGTCTGCTCAGTTGGACTAGTGTTGGTATATAACTTGGTGACTGGTTTATTCCTGCAGGAAGCAAGAGGCAGATTTGTGTATGATTAAGGCTGACAACAGCATTGAGTTAAAAATCTTTTATTTCTTGGCTATGCTTTGACTGTCAAGGTCTTAGGCAAATTGCGTTTTGCCATCATTTCCACTGTTTAAACACATTTGGGGAGGGAAATCAGGGTGTTGCCATCAGTTTCGGTATTCCCCTCAATAGAAATACAAACATTTTTTAGGGAGTGGAACTGTCAGATATAACAAGGCCCTTGAGAATTTGTTACTGAAAGGAACTCAGATGGGATTTGTAGAGAAAAGACGCCTTCTTTTTGGTGCAGATGAGCTTGTTTGTTGTGTCTGTTTGTGAAGCCTAGGCATGTGCAGGTGAGGGCATCAGCTCACTGGCTTCTTAGGACAATAGTATTGATTTTACTTTGACCCAAATACACAAAGCCAAGGAAGCTGGATTTGGGTGTTTTACTTAGCTTTGTAGAGTGTGTGATTATTGTGACAGTATGGCTTTTTTTTTTTTTTCTCTCCCAGTTTCTGAAATTCTTTAAGCAAGAGTGACTGAGAATATTCTTAATTCTCGAGAATGCTTTGTCACTTTCAGAAGTGCTTGACCTGAAACAACAGTCTTGTATTTTATCTTTAGAAGTACTCTAAAAGCAAAGATGTTGCCTTGGGATGGTGGTATGTGACAGTTCTTTCTAATGTGGCCTGTCTTCTAGGTATGCCATTAGCTCACTGGGAGACCTTAGGAAGAGCTGATATTCCATAAGCAGAGTGTTAGTTTTTGTCTCTGTCTTCGCGTAAACTGCTGAAAAGTATGCGTTGCAAATCTCATCTGTGGCAATTAACAGTTTCTATGGGGTCGCAAGCTGTTTCATGCCCCGAAATCTAAAAAGTTGCTACAGCTTCTGTAACCATTGGGGTGTTTTCTCTAATCCCTGGTTTGTCTCAGGTAATAATTTTCTGCTGAAGAAAGGTACAAATCAGTATAAGTTGTGAATATCTGTTATTTTAGTGATTGTAGGCCTTAATCAACATCTCTGATTTGTAGTGGTTTCCTTGAAGGGTACTGGGAGAAATGTGTTTCTTTTTGTCATATCATCAATTTCTGCTTTAAGATGTTGCAATGCAGAATATTTATCCGTTATTAAAACTAAAATTGGTATGTTCTCCTTCGTCCTCTCTACCTCCTGTCTTCTTAAGAGACTTATTTTAGAGAGAGGAGTGAATGGTGTGCAAGATGTTGTATGTGTATTGATTTGTTCATATCTAATTTCTCCTGTAATACATCTTCTTTCATTTGTTAGATTAGTTTTGTGTCACAGTACGCTGAACTTCTCCTTACTCCTTTGAATTATGTGTAATCCAGTCATAAATACAGGCTCTACCCTGTCTATGTTTGGGATACTTGTCATGCCATACTTCTTCGTGTAACCTGAACTGTGTTTCTTATCTAATATGCATTTATCAAGTGTGGTTAAAATTGACTATTAGATTCAACAAACTCAAGTCATCCAGATTGGATTAGTCTAATTTTCCTTAGGACAAAAGGCTTCAAGATAAATTCCAAGTTGGACTGTTCCAATCAATGGAACATATTGATCTGGCACTTGAGAGTTACCAAATCAACAGTAGTTAAGCCTATCTGGAAAAGAATTTGATTCCTTGACAGACCTTTAGGTGAAATTGGATTGCTGGTTAACAAAATTGACATTGTTAACATGCACTTTTTTTTCCCCCTCCAACAGAACTCCTTATTTAGCAGCACATTCTTTTGATTTTTTACCACTTCATTTAGATGAGGGAGAAAGAGTCTTTGGGCTAAATAGTTGTTAATTCCAATTAAACGTCTTCCTGAAGTACTGCCGTCCTGAATAAACTGGCTTCGCAGAAGAAGGAATTTGAGTTGTAGTTCCTAGCTCTCTCTTCTTTCACAGAATCATTTAAGAAAAAAACCAAACAAAAAAAACATTTTTATGGCATGATGATTAGCTCTGAAGCATTTAACAGTTTGGCTTTGTTCAGCAGGTCTAAGGGTTTGGTACAGTGAAATTCTTGGAAGGATAACGTGTTCTGTGATACTTTGGTGGCCTGGCTTTGTTGATCTTTGAGAGGTTTGAGTTTGGTAAAAAGCAGAAATGGAATAAAGGATGGCAGAGGTTCAACCTAGCTATATATTTTCTGAGCAGGAATCTTCTGAAATCCACTGAGGAGGGTGTTCCTTTTACTTGGTGGATGTATACATATTTTCTTAGAAATGTTTAGAAATTGTGTAAATGATTGCTAGATCACTTGAACTACTTCTAATTGCTCTTCACTGGGACCACATCTTGTAGGTGCTAGACCACAGAATGCCAACTGGACGTACAGATGATTTAGAAGTGTTTGGTCAGTAATACACTGAAATTAATACAATCTTCAGTGACTTTCAGATTGTATTTTTTAAGTTCTCTGTGAAATTTATATGAGTCAGGAAGACTTTCTTGTTTGCAGCAATCTGTTTAACATAGGCAAATTAACACTTGCATTTAATAGTGTTTATAAATCAAAGAAAGATGTAGTTAAAAGCAAAAGCATTTCTGTTTGAATGGCGTAGAGGAGAAAGGTAAGACCAATCTGTGTCAATATCTTTAATTATGAAGTGACTGAATTATTGCTGCAGTTATACTGCAGTGTAAGACCTTGAATCTAAATTAGTCTTTTAAAGAAATGATTGCTGAACAGATGTTACCTAAAACTCTTTATTGCTGCTCTGTAAAATTGTAAATTCCTCATGCTGTTATTTTTGTTGGCATGAATTAACACTGTGGGTTATGATACTAAATTTTAGTGCTGAGTTCTGGCACTTTGTTATATAATCTTACCTGTAAGCACCAATTTTAAGTTTAACTCATCAACGTCTAAACAATATCGCTGTGTAGAAACTGTCATGTTAAGATAATTTTGCCCCTAATTGCTTTTCAAACTGCTTTCCAAGCAACAGAGAGAGTATATGCATATTAAAAAAAGAAAAAAAAGAAAAAAAAGGAAGGAAGCTATTAAATAAATGCTGAAGTAATGTATTGGAAATTAAAAATAGGAGATGCTGTCGGGCTATGCTGAAATTTTTAAAGTGCATTTACAGATTGAGATAGCAAAATTACTTAGGGAATACTGTGTCAAAGGGGATCTTAAAGTAATAACATCCAGTGTAACAATCCAATTTGCACTGCTGTAACTGAGTCTACAGGTTTCTTTGCAATCCTTTCTTCAGTCTTCTAGTTGTGATTCTACTGGATAATTGTCTTTGGGGAAAAAACAGCTTGTGTTGAATCTTTCTGGTGATAGAATCAATGGCAGTATTGGAGTTCTTTCTCACTTTCTAATTTAAGAAGGTAGATTTGTGTGATTATATGTACATCATCAGTCGTGGTAATTTCAGCTTCCAGTCTTAAATCAGCCAATTCTCTTAAAACTCATGGTATCTTGTTTAAATTCTCCTTTATTTATCTTTTCTTACACAGACTATAAGCTGTTCTTTATGTATCAAGCTGTGCATATGCAGTGGGTTGTTTTTGTTTTTAAATTTCTGTGATCATTATTTTTTCCTCTTTTTCCATCTTTCTGTAAGGAAGCAAATATAAAGATTGAAAAAGGATTTGAATACTCAGATGTGGGAGGTGTTTTTTCTTTTCTTCCTTTTTCTTTTATAGATACAAATTATTTAAGAGCTTCAGTGTGATGGCATGCATGTGTGTTTAGCTGCCTGAGATTCTGCTACTTTGAATGGCTTGAACTCCTGTCATATTGGCAGCAGTGTATGGTTGGGTGCTTATTTGTCTTCTAATTCCATTTATGATGAACAAGTTGGGCTTCTGCCTGTCTAGCATGTTAACATTATCCATCCATGCCAGGTATAATCTGAATTCAAGTAAAAACATACTGTTTTTTAAACAAGTTGTTTTCATTCAGGAAGATGAGTGATGTTAGTCTGTGCTTATATGATGACGAGAAGAGCACCACAAGAAAAGGTAGAAGCTGCCTTTGGTAGAGAACATTTGAATGTTACAGAGTATATCTTACACTGCTCTAGGATGTTCTTCATCCTTTGCAGCATACATTGAGCTGTAGTGTTGGTGTTTCTCATTTCTTTGCTTCATTTCACTGCATCAACCCAGAGTTGCCTGGAGTAATTATAAAAAGCAGTGACTCAATTTGTTAAACCTTGTCTTGCAAATTCACTTTCAGTGTGTGCTACAAAACTGTTTGTATAAAGAGTCTTCTGCATACTAATAAGATTCTTTACTGTGAGCATACAGGAAGACAAGCAGTATTGACGTACTTTCCCTGGCACTACGTCCAAAAGTTGTATCACACATGGCGACTCCGTATTTGACATTTGTATAAGACATGGTGATTCTTTTGTTCTGAAGGTAAACTTCTGCCTAGCAGTGCATGTGTTGGGAATGGCCTGTTGTGCCATGTTGTACCCTTCAGTTTCTGTCTAAGGTTTTCGTTGTCTTTGATGTTTTTGAGATCAGGCCTTCTGACAGCTTATCAAGTACACTGCACCATACACTGAACGTATGTATGTATCCTTTGTCTAATTAAACCAGTTATTTGTCAGTATGCCTGAGGGACTTCAGTAAGGAGTAATTCCATGTCAAATTGCTTTCTTCAAAAATATTAAATCTATGTTCTTTTTAATTCTGAGTTAGCTTTGGATGAAGTGCCGCCAGCTCAATTTCTAAGTAAAATCACCTCCTTCTCCCTATCCCAGACTAAAAAATAAGTTATATTAGGTGTTTATGTAGCTGAAGACTAAGTAATGGTGATACTTCTGCTTTTTCAGCTGTAGGTGCTACTGATCCCAGTAAATTTTGACTTTCTAAGCATGCTAAATCCACGTAAATCTGGACTTTCCAAATACTGTAGGTCTTTAATCTCTTGATGTTTTTGTTTTTCTTTGAGTGCAAAATAGGATGTTGACATAAAATAAGATTAGCAATATTATATGTATCTATTTACTCCATTAATAAACTCGAGAAATATTTGGATGTAGCTTCTGTGTTCTCAGAAGAAATTATTTTACTATTCTAGAGTAGTTCATGGAAGGCATAGAGTAGCATATCAGTATTTTCATCCACTGCAAGGTAATATTCTGTAGGCTTGCATAATGTTCTTAGCAGTAACTGTAGCTACTACTTGAACACTACTTAACCCAGTTTTGTTTACTTGCAGGCCTGTACTTTAGACAACCTGCTCACCTGAGCAGACTATGTCTTACTTCTGTCAATGTACATATCTAGGACTGAAAATAAAAATTTATGCTTGTAATAAAGCGCTCTGCATCCTACTTAAGCATGATCTATTTATTTTTTACCTGTTATTGTAACTTTGTTTGCCCTGGCAAGAATGAACATGTACTCCTGTTCTCAAATCATGACATTGCTCTTAACTTCTTGCCATTAAAAGAGATCAACTTAACATCCAGTCTTATAAGATTTTGGTGAATCAGTGCTATTTTCCTCATTCTGTATACTTGGATGCTACCAAAGACAACGGAAATAGGCAACTGACTTTACCTTTCCAGAGGAGGATGATTTGGTGAGGGAGAGGAAAAGAGTTGCCATGTTCTAATTGGTATCTTGGAAGTTTTTTTGCTATAAAATTCACAGAACGTATATTTTGAAATGTCTTAACAGCAAGTCATACAGTGCTTTGATATTAGAATGCTGAAGGAACTGAACACTGCTAGGTTGTAGTTTCTATTGGCTTTCTCCTGCTTTCTAACAAAATTGATAGATTAGTGCTATTTAAGTACAGTTGCTTTCTGTAGCCCTCTTTTGAAATAAGACCAGACAACAGTGTTTGCATAAACTCCTACACAGAAAATTTTAGATTTTCTGCACTTAGAGTAGTAGTCAATAAACTGAAGGCTTGAAAAACTCACAGTTGTGTACTGAGTTTCTTATACATTATGTTGTCCTTAATTGGCTGCACAGCCAGCCTTCTTTTCACTAATGAGCCAACTGAATTGAGTTATGAGATGTTCTAATGTATAGCATAGGGAACTTTCAGCCTTTCTAACAGTAAATTCCCTTGCTAAATTTCACATGTAATTCTGTAAATCATAGAATGGCTTAGATTAGAAAGGACCTGGAAGATTATTGAGTTCCAAACTCCCTGCTGTGGGCTGGGTTGCTCAGAGCCCCATCCAACCTGGCATTGAATGCATCCAGGATTTCTCTGCACAGCCTTTTTCAGAACCTCCCCACTTTCTGAAAAATTTCCTTCAAACGTCTAATCTACATCTCCTTTCTTTTACTTTGAAGCCATTCCCCTTTGTCCTATCACTGTCTACCCATGTAAGAAGTCAGTCTTCCTCCTGTTATAAATGACTGGAAGGCTGCGATGAGATCTCTCCAGAGCTTTTTCTTCTCCATGCTGAAGAAGCCCAGCTCCTTCAGCTTTTCTTCATAGGTGTGGAGCTCCAGCATTCTTATATTCATGAGTGAAAGCTGGCTTGAACTATCCCACTCGCTTTGTCTTTTTCAGAGGAAAAGCCAAAAGCTCAAAAATGTTCCCTTGATTCCATGGATGCTGATGAATGTCTTCTACTGAGCAGTGCAGAACACTGACCTTTAAAGGTTGCTTCCAACTCTAAGGGTTCTATGATCAAAAATTTGCTTCTCAGTGGAACTGAACCTGCTACTGTGTTCTCTGCCATTGTGTAGAATTTGATTTGAGTCAAAATTCCACCACAAAACAGGTAATGCAAAATAGACTTTCATTCTAAGCAGATTCCTCAGTGAGGCATGAATAAACACTTGTGGTCTTTGCAGGGCAGTTCCATTGTAAGACCAGATGATAGTGTTTTCTCTTGGTTTTGACTGCTGAAAGACAGAGACATCAACAATTTTCTAAATGTTAAGTCAGGAGCTCTTTAAGTGCAGAAATTAATATTCAGGTTGTCTTTGTAGCTATTTTGGAAAATGAGAAGGAGACAAAACAATGCATAGCATAGTGTGTGACAGAGGTCTGATCTATTTCTGCAGTGGGAAATCTAGGGTACATATCTTCAATCTGCTGACTACACGGAAGTGTTTTCCCGTTTATTATTCTTAATGTTTTGTTATCACAGAGATTGGAAGGGACCTCAAAAGATCATCTAGTCCAATCCCCCTGCCGGAGCAGGAGCACCTAGATCAGGTCACACAGGAACACATCCAGACAGATTTTGAATGTCTCCAGAGGAAGACCACACAACCTCTCTGGGCAAGTTCCAGAGTTGTGTTACCTTTACTGTGAAAAAGTTTTTCCTCATGTTTATGTGGAACCTCCCATGTTCCAGCTTGCACCCATTGCCCTTTCTCCTATCACTGTGAATTCTCATCTGTTGTAACAGAGTAGGGTTGTCCATACATAGCTCCAATTTTTTATTTTTTTTTTTATTATTGATGTTAGAACTTACACTATATTACTGGGTGGTAATTGTTTCCTCACACTTCATTTATTTTTTAATTTCATAGCTGCTCATCACGTGTTTCTTCCTCAGTTTCTTGATAATACTGAGGATAGAGCTATTGCAGGATAACACTTGTCATAACGCAAAATGTTGTTCTGTACTGAGGGAAGAGAAAACAAAGATGTCGTAGGTTATGATCACAGAATCATAGAATCAAGTTGGGATGACCCCGTAAGGGTCACCTTGCCCAAATCCCCTGCAGTGAGCAGGGAAATCTACAGCTCAGTCAGGTTGCTCAGTGGCTGATCCAATGTGATCTTCAATGTCTCCAGGAATGGGGTATTCAGCACCTTTCTGGGCAACCTGTTCCAAATTTGGTGATGACGAAATGTAGGAGTTTTAAATCTAATTAATCTAGATACAGCCACTGACAGTTGCTGTAGCTCCTGCCAAACTTTGTACGCTTGACGGTGAGGAACCTAGCAACAGGGAAAGAATCAGCCTCACCAAATATGTGACTTTATGTTCTTCCTGTTTCTTTGCCAAGCTTTGTCATATAAAACAGTGCATTGGATCCCTGCAGCACAGATATATCAGTCATCTGTACTCTTCAGTACCGCTCTTAGGTTTTGTGCAGAAACTCTGCTCCTAGCACTTGCTGTATATGCCTGTATACAGTGGAGTGCAGAAGAGTTCAGGAGCTTTTATTTTATACAACAATGAGTGATCATGAGCATTTGAATGTTATACTAAGAAATAGAGTGAGTTTCTGCTCATAGTTTAATGTTCTGCTTCCCACACAGGCATTGCTAGAGAGCAGTCAATGGTCTTGACTGTGTGCTGCAGCTTGGCAGTCAGAACTTTAGGCTACTGGGGATCTGTTTTCCTGTTGAATTTAAAATCTCTTGGCTGAGTCTTCTGGTGGTGTCCCCAGAGCCATTTTCGGATTATGGATTTTTCAGATTCGTTATGAATATTATATATTCAATATATATATATTAGGTCTTCTGCTGTAGTATATTTATCTATAATCATAATAAAGTGGAACTTGTTTCAAGCTATGCTTATCTATATTCTTCTGCATGGAGTTATACTTTTTAAGGATCAGATTACAGATTTTTTTGTGGAGGATCTGCACTGTATTCCTTCGAAAACTTGCTGTGCAATGTAAACCAACAAAATGCAGTTTGCAAAGGCATTATTAGAATTCAGTACTGATGACATGGCATCTTTTGAATAGCAGTGGTTATAGATGATGTTTTTTGTTATTGTTTTGTTTCTTGACTATATAATTGTGACATGTCTGGTTTCCTGTTTAATTTACAGCATTTAAATATCAAGACATTGACAGATGATGTGGTAAGACAACTTAATATGTTTTGCTTTGGCTTTGCTAAGCTAATAACCTCGTTGCTAACACAGTATAAGTGACCTTTTTGCTACAGAAACAATCTTAACTTGGAAACTAATGTAGTTAATTGGTAAAGTCTTACTAAACTGTTGGTTATCTGTAACATACTCTGCTCAAGTAGTGAAAAATCTCTGCATGGCTTTGAAATATGTTCATGGCTAAATCATGCCTGAGTGAGTTTGACAAGTAATTGTGCCTGCTGATGTATGATATAGTTAAAATGTCTGTGATTGCATACTTAATAATAAAGTTCCTTGGTCTGTGTGGCTAGCTTAAAATCCAGTGATTAATAAACTAACAGTTGCTTGTAAAGTCATTAATGCTTGCTTCAAGCAATTTCAGTTATTATCAATATCATACTAATGGTATGTTTCGAAAAACTTCATCTGACTTCAACAGCAGAAGAGATTATCACAATGCAGATCTTTTTTCTTTGCAATTAAAGTACACTTGTTTTGTTGTCCCTACCATTGTTCTGTTGGTTAGAGTATCTTTTCTGAATGTAAATAATTCTGGAAAGTCTTGGAATTTATGTGAGAAACAGTGTTCACTAGGCACTTAAAGATTAGTTGTTATGACTTCAGTATTTATTTTTTGCTATGTTGTGTTTCTGCAGAAATACTTCTGTGCATAACTGAGTGCTTACATGTAGAGAGTTTTATAGTGGAGGACGAACATAGAAAGTTTTATTCTGGACAGCATGCAATGCACTTGAACTGAGAAACAGTGCAAGTTAGCAGTATTTGGAGATTCTTAGTTTTAGTATTTGAATTGTTCTGTGTTATTCCTGAGATTCTGCTGATGAATTGTCTGGTTATACTGACATATCCCCTTTAAGTCCTAAACCATGATATTTTTTAGAATGTGTGTTCCTTCTAGCTTCTTCATTTAGAGATTATGAAAGCAAGAATATTCTGTAAAAGAGCAGCAAGTAGCTAGCTATCTGACACAGAGTCTACTTGCAAGATCACTGTGCAAACAAATATGTTTTATAATTGGAGGGCTGCATATTCCAGTAAATTATTTGTAATGCTCATTTTTTTTTTTTTTTTAAGAATTGTGCATATTAACAGGCTTTTCTTAGAAATAGAACTGCTTATGTATGTAGGGAAAAAAGTGTACACCAAAATTCTGCTGTATAGATGAGAAAAGGTTTGCAATTTATAGTATGCAGAGAAACAAGATTCAGAGTGAAATATGTTCTGCACATCCAGGTCCTGACTGTGTACAGGAATAAATTCTGTGACTTCTAATATTCTGCCATTAGTTAAATGCTTTGGTTTAAAAAAAAAAAAAAAAAAAAAGTAGAATAATCTCTGAGAAATGAATGTATCAGGACAAAGAAGTCATCCAATGAAAGGGATTATTCCGTGCATCTTGGTTTATTTAAGCCTTACTCTTACTAAGCTCTACTATTACCAGTGGAACTTCTCATTTAGCAAGATGTTAATCTTGAAGAGCTATTTGACTGTTGAAGAAAGAATACACTTTCTTTTTTATTTTCTGAGAGTTTTAAGGAGGAAAAAGTGAGGATGTCTTTGACTCAGTGTCATTAGAAATAAATTCTCTAATGTCACGTGAAGTATTTTTGCTGGTAAAGAAGATTAGTGTCTTGCTTTTACTTTCAAATACAAGGAAATAAATTGATGCAACTCTTCGTTTCCTGTATGTTCCTCCTCCAGTATTAATTATTTCAAATGAAGGCATGGGAATTGTCTAATTTTCTGTTCTTCCTTCTCATGTTGCTATTGTTAGGCTAGTTTTTCACCATGAGTTTGTGTTAGGGTGTTACAGCAAAATTCCATGACTGAACTGCTGGCTCCTGGATTAAAGTGACTGGCAGAATGTTTGGAAGACTGAACTATTCTATTGTAGCAGATTTTCCTTATGTGAAACTGTGTTTTCTGTAGGTGTAGTAAGTGGAGGGCAGTAAAAAATTCGAGATCTTGAAAATTGGCAAGTATTTGTCCTGTAGACAGAATGTAAATGGTACCAAGAGAAGCAGAAGCTTTGCACAGTGCTTGGTTGTTACCTCATCAAACAAGAAATGAAGATTTTCCAGCTGCATGTTTCATGTCAGTTCTTTTCTAATAGATTGTGTTTAGTGATTATCTGTCCTTGATGGTCCATGTATGCATTTCTCCATGAGAATGGGAGAGGAAGACTGTTCAGTACTTCTCATAATGCAGATTAAGCTAAAACAGAACAATTTTTAATCAAGTTTCTTGATAATGTGCTACTATAACTAGTGAACAAACAACACATTTCAGGTAGCTGGGCTTTTTCCACCTAAACCTACCTCATTCTCCCATTTGGTACTTTCTAATCTAGTACTAATGCTTTTTTTTTGTTGTTCCTCTCTCTCTCTCTCTCTCTCTCTCTCTGCCTCCCAAGGTGTTAAGGTCCGATCACTGCAGTAAATAGCTTAAACAGAAGATATAAAGAAGTACAGGTTATGCTCCAAGTGTGTGTATTTATTACAAAATTTATGTTGTGCTCAGCCAGTGATGAGATATTGGATTATGTCCAATTTTTAAAGCGTGTTTAACATCACTTTTTAGATAAAATCTTTCTGATGAGATAGAGGGAAGGTATGTGTGTTAACTTTAATTCTGGAGACCTACAAGGCATTGCACTTAAGCTCTTGCTTCAGATACGTGCATTAGGAGATACTCTCTGTAAGCAAAGTCAAAACTTAATTCATAGTCTTACCTTTTGAATCTAGTATTTGTATATGTTGTTGGTCAAATTGCATTGATACCAACATTTGGAGTCCAGTATGCTGAAATGTTTTTCTAAAAATGCTTCCTGTTTTCTATTCCGTTTCTCTGGAGTTCATTCTTCCACTACCTGTTTGGATTTAACGACTTCAGCCAGGGAAGGGAGTCTAACAGACTGAAGGGTTTCCCACATCTTTCATTGAGCTCAGCATGAAGGTGGGGGTTTCTTTCTGCTTGAAGAGTTTAGTGGTTTGTTTATTTATTTATTTATTTCCACTATCTTCTTCCGTATCATCCAGCCTCAGTTTGGAGTAACTTTTGCTCTTGAACTGAGGAAACAGTATCAAAGTCAAGATTATTCACTTATTTTTACAGAAATGCCTGTAGGTGCTGTTTTCATAGATCTGTGGCAATTTTACCTGAGGGAACAGTCATGCTAAATCAACTGTGAACTCTGAAAGAAGTGCACAACCAATATTTTTGTGGAACAATTCCAGCTTCTTTAAACAGTAAATCTTTTAAGTACTCTGTGTCTTGAGAGTCTGTGGGTGTTTCTAGTATTCCCATGTGCATGAAAATTGGAACTCTGCATTGCCAAACTCACTGCAAATGCTTTAAAGGCATATCATTAAATTTCTATTGAGAAACTCTGTATCTGCTTGTGTTATGAGTTTACAATTCAGTTTTATTATTCCCTTCTTTTTGCATTCATTTCCTTGAGCTTATCTAAGATAGGCAGTAGGAAGCCGAGTCTCAGCTGATGTAGTGTTCTGTCCTTGATGTAGGTAACTTCTGCTATTAAATCACTTCTGTAGTTCCCTGCTTTATCCTTCTTTGACTGTAAATAAGACCAGCCATGCCAGTTGATTCCACTTGATTTGTTGGTTCCCAGAACATCTGCAAAGCAATTTGTATCAATCCTCAGAAAACAGCTGCTTTATCCTCTATAGATTATTTTAGGATCTAACTTCTGCAAATGGTTAACCACCTTCAACCTAAATTTTTCATGTAACTGGAAAATTAATACAAGCACAATAGATTTGAGAGTTGTAATAATTTACTTACACTCAATGTGCTTGAGAATTTATTGTGGCATTTACATTTACTTCAAATTCAACAATATACAGCAATTAAAACCCTACTTTTAGATATACCATATATGTCCATTAGAATTATACTGAATTTATTGGTTTACAATGTATCCTACATATGTCAGTTTTGTGTAAAACCTCACTTTCAGAGGAGAACTCTCTTAGCAAGTTTCCTCAACAGAAATGTGAACATGAATATGGTTATACAGATATGTGTTTTTAATTCTTAATATTAAGGTGTTAATTAAAAGTGGGAGAAGAAGATGAGGGAAGCAAGATGGCAGATGGAGTAATACCTCTAATTCTTTTAGCACAGGTTTTGAAATTCTGAAGAGCCAGCAATTAGCCTGCTGATAATTAATCCATTGATTCCTGCATTATCATGCGTGTAAGTTCAATAGACACTGTTGTCTTACAGAAGATGGTATAAGAAGTTTTTACTAAGATCAAAGTGAGAACACAAATAGATGTAGTTCCTGGGGATCTGATCAGGAAGTGGGATAAGCTGGAAGGTTTTTCAGCTTGGACACTTCCTTGAATCTGTGTGACTTTGATCTTCAGGTCTTTTAAAGAGAACCTATGAAATTGGAAGCCAATAAAAGTTTGGATGCCATTCATCCTGTGATGGCTACTTCATTCTGGCTTTTGCAGATATTCTTCATACTCACTGATTCAAATTGTGATACCTACTTAGCAGTCGGTCTGAAATAAAGTCTTGAGGGGATGAGTGGCACTTATCTGGAATTGTCATTTTATGTTTTTCCTTAATGTTTAGTATCATCGCTTCTTAGGGGCTTTGAGTATGTTTAGAATGCTCTTAATGTATTTCCAACAGTGAAGGACATCATTATATTATGTTTGATAGCAAGTGTTGGGCTTTAAGCTCTATTAATATTTTAAGTAGCAAAAATACTGCTTCTGACCTTACTGTCAAATTGGCTATAAATGTGTAAATCATGAGGAAAGAGGGAATTTTTGCTTTGTTAGGGATGGAAAATGTTGGGGACAATAAATCCAATAACCTATGTCACGTCTCCATGCCTAATCAATAGTGAGACTGAGTGTATATTCCCAGTAGGCACACACACAAACACAAGTGTACAATATACACAGATATAAGTATACCTGGCCACACTGATCAAAACTGATGTTCTCAGCACTTGTACAGCGATTGTAACCTGAGGCCATTACCTCTTGTCCTGTCGCTAGTTACCTGGGAAAAGAGGCTGACCCCCACCTCACCATAATGTCCTTTCAGGTAGTTGTAAGGAGCAGTAATGTCCCCCCTGAGCCTTCTGTTCTCCAGACTGAACAATCCCAGTTCGCTTAGCTGCTCCCCGTAAGACTTGTGCTCCAGATGCTTCACAGCTTCATTGTCCTTCTCTGGATATGCTTCAGAGCCTCAGTGATTTTCTTATAGTGAAAGGCTCAAAACTGAGCACAATACCTGAGGTGTGGCCTTACAGAGTTGAGTACAGAGGGACTACAGCCTCCTGGTCCTGCTGGCAACACTATTTCTAAGACAAGCCAGGATGCCATTGGCCTTCTTGGCTACCTGGGCACACTGCTAGCTCATGTTCACCAACTGCTGATTAATGCCCCCAGATCCTGCTGATAGGTGCTGTCGGTTGCTCTCTTTTGAGCAGTTTCTTTAATGTGACAGTGTTTAAAAAAATTCATTAGAATTGAAATCCCTAACGGATTGGAGTATTGCTCTGACTATGCCACCTTTAAAATAAATGGTCACATTCACTTCTAGTAATAAAGAAGTTAAGCTCTCGTCTTTTTTTCTGTATGCACAGTTTCTTACCTTTAAGTTACGTGAGAACTTAATTCATCTGCATATCTTTTGCTGCCAAGAAATGATTGAGATAACTTCTAGTGTGTAGATGCTGTCAGCACTGTACTGTATATGCAGTAACATATTCTCATCGTCTGTTAGAGTTTGTTAGTAATGTCTGACTGCCATGCTGCTGAAGTTGTAGTTTCACAGAGCTTTGCTATGGAACAAAGTTGTGGAAGGAGTGCTACTGTAAGGCAATTTTAAAATGTATTGTAGTGTAAGGGACCATACAGATTTTCTGTGATGACTCCCTGACAATCTTCAGGGTGATAAATGTAAAAGGCTCCTTAGAAGTGTTCTCTTGATAACTCACATCTATGTGTTGACTGCGATTTACTTTTCGCTGTATTTCAGTTCTGACATTTAGGATTTTGTTTCATTCGCTTTGACATTTCTTCTTGTGGATAATTCAAACTGGCAGAATAAAGTGCATGGCTAATTATGGAACTTCCAGTCTTTGGTGGTGAGAGGCATAAAGGCGTAAAAATTAAAGTATACACAGATATCCCATTGCTTTAAATTCAAGTTTATAAGTAAAGACTCATACTTTTTCTGCTGTGCTAATTCATTTCTTTATCTTTTTTCTTTTCATCTTCTTCTATTTCACCTTAAACAAGTAAAAACAAAAGCAAAGCAAAAAAAGAAAATCTGTCTTCCTCCTCTCCTTTCATAGAAAAGGCACCCCCTAAGCCAACCAAAGGCACTAACCAGCCAAAAAAGAATAAAGGGGGCGGGGGGGAGAAAGAGAGTAAAATAGCTCAGCCAGTCCAAAACTGTGTTTTGAGCAGAAAAGACTTAGGACAGTTTCAGCTAGCTTTTGCTAACAGAACAATGATATACCCCTACTACTTGTAGAAATTGCTTACCTCTGGATGGAGAACTGGTCGTACTTTCAGCTGTCTTTATTTTCAAGTGCTAACATTTCTTAGTTAACTTCACTTCTCTTTCTAATATCACATAATTTTTAACTTGAGTGCTATTCATGCACAGTTGATTTGTTTTTACAATTTAAAACAGATTTTACTGGATATTTTTGTACTCATTATTTTACTACCGTTTTTTATAGCTTTCTTATCTAAAATGCAGTTTTTCTTAACTCTAGCAACATTGTGCTGTGGTGATAGGAATATATTCTTGTTGGAACTCACTAGCTGGTCACAGATTCCCTGTAACGCTTCTGTGTACTCTATTGAAAAAAAAAAATCTAACTTTCTCCTTTGAGTGCTCAGAAGTATCTTATTGCATCTCTCTTTTTTCCCCTAACACCTTATTGCCTTCGAACTTTTGACTTTGGGTAGTCTTCTGAGTTCAGTCAGTACTTCAAGATAAATCTCAGTTTGGAGAATTTCAAAGAGACTATGGAAGTATTTTCTATCAAGAGCATTTGATACACTTATTTATTCTTTGGCTATTTGTAATACTGACTGTAGAAAGATTCTAAGGAAAAGAATTTTTCTCTTGAGAAAATTGTTCTAAAAAGCATTGCTTCAATATACTTATGAATGTTTTTATTGGTTAGAACAGGAAAGCTGTATTTAAAAAGATAGAATGTCAGACCTTCTAGAAACTGTAATGATGCTGATACAAAGCTGTCTTTAGATATCTCCCACTGCTTAGCTTGGTTTAAATATATTTTTGATATAACATAGAAGATTATTGAACTATATTTTTGCCATTTCCTCCTCTGCACTTGGATCGCCAGCAGCATCAGTGGTAAATTTCATTACAACCAAGCAATGAAATTTCTATTCCTTGTGTAAAGAGCTTTCTGTGGACCATGAAATTATTCACTTGTATGGAGTATTGAGAGGTATTAACTTTTCTGAAGTACCAGTAATGCGAAATTCAAGAGTAATGGATGTAGAATACCCACACTGTGCTACTGTTCAGGTCTTGTGAATTTTGTTGTTATTCTCTGTGTTGGCTATGTTGGGATGGATGAGAAACTGACTGAATTTATGAATCAAGATTACAGAGAGGGTAGGGACAGTTGACATTATAGATTTGCTACAGGCCACCTGACCAAGATGACTGCATGGGTGAAGCCCTCCATGGACAGATAGGAGAGGCGTCAGGTTCACAAGCCTAGGTCCTCATGGAGGACTTCGACCACACCAAAATCTATTGGAAAGATAACACAGAAAGACATAAGCAATCCAGGAGGTGCCTGGATTTGTTGGTGATAACTTATCCAACAAGGAGACAAGATGAGGTGAGATGAAATGCTGGACCTCATTCTCACCAAAAAGGAGGGGCTGGTGGGGCATGTGAAGCTCAAGGACAGCCTTGGCTGCGAAAGGATGGGGGTCAAGATCCTTAGGGTAGTTAGAAAGTAGTGCAGCAAGCTGGCTACTCTGGACCTCAGGAGAGTGCATTTTGGCCTCTGGGATCTTCTTGGTAGAGTAGTGTGGGGTCTAATCTTGGAGGGAAGAGGGCCCGAGAAAACTAATATTCAAGGATAACCTCCTTCAAACTGGAGGCTCAATGCATCCCAACAGCGAGAATGTTAGGCCATGTGCCAGGAGATCTGCCTCGATAAACAAGGAGTTCCTAGAGAAACCCAGTCATAAAAAAAGAAGCTTGCAGAGGGTGGAAGGAAGGAAGGACAAGTAGCCTGGGAGAAATACAGACAAATTATCTGAGCAGTCATGGATCAGAGCAGTAAAGCTAAAGCCCTAGTAGAATTAAATGTGACCAAGGATATCTAGGGCAACAAGAAAAGCTTTTGTAAGTATGCTAATGATAAAGGGAAGACTAGAGAAAACATGAGTGCTCTCTAGGAGGAAACAGGATATCTGGTTACTTCAGTCTTCACCAGCAAGTTCTCTACCCACTCCAACCAAGCCATAGAAAGCAAAGGCAGGGACTGGGAGAATGAAGAATTACGTGCTGTAGTAGAAGATAAGGTCTAAGACATCTGTGGAATGTGAAGATGCACAGGTCCATGGGACCTGGTTCAGATGAATCTGTGGATACTGAGGGAAGTGGCTAATGAATTTGCTAAGCCACTATCTATTGTATTTTAAAGTCATGACAGTCCCCCATGAAGTTACCACTGACTGGAAATGGGAAAACACAATCTAGATTTTTAAAAGAGGAAAAAAATAAGACCCAGAGAATTTACATGGCAGTCAAAAATCATGGAGCACATCCTACTGAAAATGGTGCTAAGGGACACCAAACAAAGAAGTGTTTAACGATGGCCAGTGTGGCTTCACTAAGAGCAAATTGTGCATAACAAATTTGGTGGCCTTTTGCAGTGGGGTTAAAGCATTGGTGAATGAAGGAAGAAAAACTGATGTTATCAACTTGAAGTTGTGCCAAATATTTGATGCTGTCCTGGTCAGCATCCAGCTGGTCTCTAAAGTGAAGATAGACAGATCTGATGAACCAAACCACTCGATGGACAAGAGCTGTTGTCATTGGCTTGATGTCCAAGTGAAGACTAGCCATCTGATGTTCCTCATGGCTTGCTAGTGTTGAGACTGGTATTGTTTAACATCTTGGTTGGTGACAAGGACAGTGGCATTGAATGCACCCTCAGTAAGTTTGCTGACAACACCAAACTTTGTGTTCCAGTTTAAACGTTTGAGGGTTTTGTTGCCATCCAGAGGTACCTGGACAGGCACGAGAAGCGAGCCTATGTGTACCTCTTGAACTTCAGCGAGGCCAAGTGCCTCACTACACCTGTGTGGGGCAATCCCAAACACAAATACGTATTGGATGGAGAGTGAGAGCAATCCTGAAGAGAAGGATTTGGAGCTGTTGGTTGATGAGAGACACAACATGAGCCAGCAGTGTCTGCTCATAAACCAGAAGGCTAATCATATCCTGTGGTGCATGGAAAGAAGCATAGCCAGCAGGGCAAGGAAGGTGATTCTCTACTGCACTCTTATGAGAAGAGAAGCTGGATGCCCCGCTTCTGGAAGTGTTCAAGACCACGTTGGATGGAGCTTTGGGCAGCCTGGTATAGTAGGAGGTGTCCCTGCACAAGGAATAGGGGCTAAAACTAGATGATCTTGAAGGTGTCTTGCAACCCAAACCATTCTGTGACTCCTTTTTTTCAATTTCCCTTTTTTAGATCTATAGAATTCTTCAGATTTCTTTGCTTTAGATTATTCAGAAGAATTTGTTTTACATGTTTTTAAATGCTTATAATGCTAGCATCTCACTTACCTTTCCTTGTTCTGTTCGACAAATATATTTGAATAGTGTGCTTTCTCCTTTAAGACAAGTGGTATTGAATTAGCTGATTATATGAAATATGAGTATTAGAAGCTCACCTGTAATGCTGCAAAGCATCTAGCACATAGTCTAATATTCTAAAAGAAGTTAAAACAAAGCATAAATTAAAGATGTGAACAACTGAAAGAAAGCAAAATACATCTTTTTAGGGATGAATCAGCCTTCATCCCTGAACTGTTGCTCAGTTCCTTATAGAATAAGAGGAACTCTGGGTATTTTATTTCACTGACTAGAGTGGTTTTGTTGACTGGCTCACTTTTATCTTAAGAACTGCTATGCCTTTGTGGAGCAGGAGAAGGAAGAGGGAAGCCTTAGGGAACAAGGGCTGTAAGAAAGGGAAGGAAGAGGGGACATATGGAGGAACAAGTGCTTGGAGGTAGGGGCTAAAAGTTTTATGGATAAATGAGTGAAGAGGTATAGGGCACATCTTGCTTGTCATCCCTTTACCCACTGAATCGTCCTGAAATTTGTGATTTCAGCCACGGTGTTTTCCCTCTGCCCCTGCTTCAGTTCTCCGTACTAAGAATCTTCAAATATAATGGTGTGGTTTTCTTTGTTTGTTTGTTTTTTTGTTTTTGTTTTTTTTTTTGGTTGTGCCCTAGATAACAAACATGAGCACAGAGAAAAGCTGTTGGCTAACGTGTTCTTTGGAGCAGGTGTACTGACTTGCATTGGTGCTTATTGAAGTCCATTCATTGAGAAGAAATCTCTCCTGTCAGTTGGTTGTATATTTTAAGATTCTGGTCTAGTCAATGAAGTTTGCAATCTGGCTTCATCTCTGCATGCTTGCCCTAGACTTATAGTTTTAACGACAGGAAGGAAAATTGCAGTCTGATCAAGATGTGAGATGGCTTTTGTCACTGATGAATCTGTACTTTGCTTTCCACAATGTTCCCCTCCCTTTTGCTTTTGTTGCATTCTCTTTCTTCCTGGGTCTTGCCTGTGTAATTATTCCTTTTGAGTGTGCTTTCCATACTGCCTGCTGGTTTGATGTGACACTGAAGGGCCTCATCTTCCATGCTGAGTTCTTTTATGTTTATGCTATATTAATTTTCTGGTTTTGCATGTTCTACAACCATCTGTATGAGTGGCTTGTAATCTATGTTCTAAAAATGTTCTATTTCAATTTTGAACAGGAAGAATTTAAATTCTTTTTGTCTTTTCCTCTAAACCTCTCTTTATGCATAGTCAGTTTCTGCTCTGTTGGTGAGAGTGGAGCGCTTATACTCAATTTTTGCCACTAATTTTCTTTGTTCTCTCTGATCTTAGCTTCACAGATGCTGTAATAACTACTTGTCATTTAGTGTGGTAACTTTGATGTGCTTATTGAATGATATCTCAAAATACTCATCTTTAGGATTTATTGAAACCTCAATAGTATTTGCATAGCAGTTCAAAGATGTAAGGCTACTGATAAGGTTGAAATCTTGTCAAAAATCTTTTGTGCATCAAACTGAACTGGAACTTTCTTTTGTGTTGACAAATGTAACATTGCTGTTCATATCTGCTCAAAAGGCTGTTACAAGGATGATTCAGTCTCTAACACTGAAACATCTTAAAATTTCAGTAAAATGTAGTTAATACCAAACCAAGGAAAAAAACCCAAACAACAAATGCAAAACCCAAGCCCAAACACTTTTCCAAAGAAGCTTTAGTATCTTTTCAAAAAGTAAAGTAAGAATCATTGTCTTATATTGGTGATAAAGCTTTAACTTATTCATTAAACTGTGAATTTATACTACTTGTTTTTAACAACCTTTAAGTTTTTATGCTTCTAAGTGAATTTTTAAATAATTGGGACACAGAAAAGTGCTGAGCTCAGGTAATAATTGAAATGGAAAATAAATAGAACAGTGTCTTAGTCATGCTAACTTGTCTTATTAGTAAAAAGTAACATCACTGTATATCATTATACTCTTTTACAATGTCAGGGATGCAGCCATTTTAGACTTAGGAGAAACAGTTTAGAACTGTGCCTTATATAAATCTACTTTTTTTTCTTCCATATTCTACATGTAATGGTTATGAGGAACTCTTCATAAATCCTTAGTTGGTTTTGTAAATACAATTTTCCTCAAAATTTTTTCTGTTCTGTGTGGTATCTTCATAATTTAGTGGAATTCTTATTTGCTACTGAAGTGCCAAGCAACTTACCATTATATGTATCCTTAAGAAACCACTTTAATTAAGGCAGTTAAGAAACAGGTAAGTTACTACAGAAAAATCAGAATGTTGAGACTCCAAGAATACCCATCTTAATTAGGAGTACACAGAATGGGGAAAATGTGTGAAATATTCTGTTTCTGTTTTCAGCTGGACAGATTTGCCAGTATAAGAATTCCAGGGAGCAAAAAGGAAAGACCTGCTCTGCCACATATGAAGCAGTCACACTCTACAGATGGGTCGTCTACACCTACTGATGTGGAAGATTTTGTTCCAAAACCCCTGTCAGAAAGAGAAATCATAGCGCTCTTTGAAAAAATGATGGTAGGTGTCTTATACTGTCTTTTTTCACTGAAGAATGCCGGCATGCATTATGATCTTCACCTGAATTACTATTTTTGTTGTTCTCTGGACCATTTCCAAAGAAAATGAAGCCTTTTAATTTTTGACAAGATTTGTGTGCCTGCAATACTTAATATGGAAACGAAAGGCTTCTGATTATTAGAAGTGAGATTCTGCAACAGGTTTTGATGAGGAGAAAGAAGGGGAATCCTGCTTGCTTTTAAAATGACTTGAAACATAAAGGGGCTTTATGCCTTTGAATGCCACAGCAGGGTTTCGTTCCAATCTAATATTTGCACAAAAAAGACTTGGAATTCTTGCCCCTAAGTCAATGTGTTCTCTACAAGGTGCATGCAGTCTTAGTGTAGTTTCTTCTATAGCTGTCATCATTGATCTGCTACAAACGAGTGGTCACTTGCCAGAAAGATCATGTGATGTTGGTACCACTTCAACTGGTGTTTTTTGTTTGGTTGTTTTTTTTTTTTTAACACAGTTGATGATATTTTAGGGAATGGAAGATCAACTGTTTAAAAGTAAACAGCCTTTAGGGAAAAGAGTGAGATTGGAAAAGCAGAAATTCACAGAATTTCTTCACAGAAATTAATAATTACTTGTCTCCTGTGAAGCCCACATCAGCTACTATTGACTAGGTTGTGGAGGAAATTAAATGTAGTCTTAGAGGAGTGCTCTTATAGAATTTATAATTCCTAGTACTCTTTAGTGTTTAGTTTTGAAGGTATATTTGTACTACCGTTGAGAATTATGACTGAGAGAATAGTAATTTTTGTAATTTCGTTGTTGAAGTCAAGCTTTCTGGAGATACTTTTGCTGAAAAATATCAGTTGGTCAGTACTGAAGGGAACAGCTTCTAAAATCAGAAACCTCACTGAGTACATTATGCTACTTTTTGGGTTTTCTTGGATAAATATTGCTTAATTTTTCCCACATTGTGTGCACTAATGTCCTGTTGGTGGTTGAAATTATGAAAAAGTTTCATTTTTGCTCACGGAATTATGAAAGAATACATAATACCAGATTGTCAAGGATGATTACTTGCTCCTTTCATTTGTGATTATTGCTGTTAGGAAGGTATTCATGTGAAATGATTGACTCATATTTTCCAAAGAGGTATCGCCTACCTACAGAATAACTTAAAATGATTTGAGGGGAAATAAAAGATTCGAGTTGAAACCTAAGCCACAGTTGACATGCCTCCTTAAGCAGTTGAATACTTCTTATTTGTGAAATTCTATTGTTTTGGTGTTTCATATCATAGAATCATATCATAGAATGGCCTGGGTTGAATAGTACCACAATGATCATCTAGTTTGAAACCCCCTGCTATCTGCAGGGTTGCCAACCACCAGACCAGGCTGCCCAGAGCCACATCCAAGCAACCTGGCCTTGAATACCTCCAGGGATGGGGCATTCACAACCTCCTTGGGCAACCTGTTCCAGTGCATCACCACCCTCTGTGTGAAAAACTTCCTCCTAACATTTAACATAAACCTCCTCTGTCTTAGTTTTAAACCATTCCTCCTTGTCCTATCACTATCCATCCGCATAAACAGCCATTTTCCCTTCTGTTTATATGCTCCATCCAAGTACTGGAAGGCTGTAATGAGGTCTCCTCGGGGCCTTCTCCATGCTAAACAATCCCTGTTCCCTCAACCTTTCCTCATAGGAGGGATGCTCCAGCCCTCTGATCATCTTAGTGGCTCTCCTCTGGGCTCATTCCAACAGTTCTGTGTCTTTCTTGTGCTGGAGCACCCAGATCCGATGCAGTACTCCAGATGGGGCCTCACAAGAACCAAGTAGAGTGGGACAATCACCTCCCTCTCCCTGCTGGCCACCCCTTTTTTAATGCAGCCCAGAACACAGTTGGCTTTCCGGGTTGCAAGCGCACACTCCTGGCTCATGTCCAGCTACTTGTCCACCAAATCCTTCTCTGCAGGGCTGGTGTCCAGGAGATCTTCCCCCAGTACGTATAAATACATAATTAAGTATAAGATTGCCCCAGCCCCGTAGTTCCCCGGGTCTTCCTTTCTCCCTTTCTTAAAAATGGGAGTAACGTTTCCCTTTTTCCAGTCACCGGGGACTTCACCAGACAGCCATGATTTTCCAAATACGATGGGGAGCGGCTTGGCAACCACATCAGCTGTCTCATTCAGAACCCGAGGATGTTTCCTTTGTTTAAAAAAAAAAACAAACCAAAAAAAAGCAAGAGATGACTTCTTACTGCACATGCAGGCAGAATATAATATTTCCTATGAATGAACTTGCCCTTACATCTAGGATTATGCAATATGTTTTGTACTGATAAGTTTCTTAGTTTCTTGCCTTTTTTTTTTTTTACAGTATGGTTAGATGTTGGATATTTTCTGCAACAAAAGCAAGGCCTTTGTTTTCACTTCATTACTCAATAAGATCAGGAGTTTTATTTCCAGAAAACTGAAAAGAGCAAGACTACTTTAAACAGAGGAATGTAATAGCTACAGGCAAACATGAAACTTTTTTTAATTTAATTTCTCCATTATATAGCATATACGCACATTTCAATTTTATTGTGAAAGAAAATCTATGGTATTTTACAAGCAAGGTACTGAAGATGTGGTAAGTTTCAGGAAAGGCTAAAAATGACCTAGGCATGTTTTTTTTTGTTTTATTTGCAAAATGCTTTACTGAATATTTTGGTTTCAGTGTTCTTAACATTCCTGTTTATGTAAGCTTTAAAAATACAGTTGAAATATTGAATAAAATCCAGCTAGCACTATTAAATATACATGTAAAGTATGTTTTCATTTGAGGTTAGTATTGCTATACATCTGTATACCTGTGGAAAGAATTTTGAGGCACAAAATCCTGAAGACATTTATTGGAACTTGCAAGAAAAAAAAATTGTTCGTTAATATCAAGATGGACTTTATTTTAGTTGTTAGAATATGGCTTGTCACGTGCACATCATAAAGGATATGCTGCCTGGTAATAAGAGTCTTCATAGATATGTTGTTCAGCATTTAATAGATGGTAGTGATTTAAATTATACTATTGTATGAAATGAGAGATACCTGTACATGATAACAAGGAAAAGACTAGAGAGAACAGTAAGGTCAATCTGACAATTTTTTCTTCCTAATTTTTAGCCCAAGGCATAAAGATTTTCATGCACCTGTTTAGAATTTACAATTGTAGTAAAATTGTAGTACTTTACATGCTTTGAAAAAAATTTTGAAGAAGTAAATTAGAAAGAACTTCCTTATCAGTTTCTTATTTTAAATGCCTTTCACGTTGTCCCTAAATCCTTTTTTCCCAAACCTTACATTAATGTCTGAACTCCCTGATGAATTTTAGAAGTCCTGTTTGATTATGTAATTTCCTGCTAAAAATTTTCCTGGCTAGCAAACAAATAAACAAACAAACAAACAAAAAAAAAAAAACCAAAAAACCACCCTAAAAACTAAAAATTAAATTTTTAGCCTTCCATCTTTAGTACTTTGATTTTTGACATCCTAAAGACTTCACCTTGTGTGGTTGATTGTTCTCATTCTCATCCTGAAAAAAAAGCTGTAGCTGCTTATGAAAGCTTTAATAAAGACAAGCAGCTTTAAATATATTTTGTTTTTATTTTTTTCCATAATGTTAAATACAGAAAACTTACCCCCACCTTGTTTTGTTCCCAGACATATGAAAGTCTTATACATTATCCCAACAGTGTTTTAAAAGCACACATTTTGGCTTGATTTTTTTTTTTAAATTTTTTTGTGCAGCATTTTTGAATGAATTAGCCAAGTTGCCTATCATTAAGTAAATCATAGTGGTTTATTGTTTACTATCACTATCAACAAAAATCTAGAAAATGTAGCATTTATTTTCAAGATAATGCCCCAACATTTGGTTTACTAAGAGGCAAAATGCAGTATTCAGCTATTGCACAAGGCAGTTGTCAATTTTTTTCATGGATTCTGGTAGTCAGGAGGGCAAACACAGTGCTGATCTGTTTCTTCCAGATCCAGACAAATACTAAAATAAAAGATTTAAGAACATTTGAGTTCTTCTCAAGGGAGTTCTTCTCATGTAAAATGGATAGGAACTGTAGTAATATGAAGAAAAATAGATGGATGAACTGTTGAGATTTACATAACGAACGTGTTATGTAAGTGTACGCTGTGACTATCAAAATGAAGAAAAAGGCATGTGTCAAGAGTATGTGTCCTTATGTACTGCTAGAATTTTGTTCTTGGCATAAGATGATAGTTTCTCTCTGAACTTTTTTGATCAAAGAAGTACAGCACTTTGAAGAATAGAACAGCTATGAGAAAAGATTGAAGTATGTGTGGCCTCCTTTCTTTCAGCTTGTTTAGACAAACTTGTTTTGCATTAATTTTTTGATATGGGAAGGAGCATGAATGCATGAGCTAGTTGCCACAGAGTCAAAAGACTGTGATATTATCATATTTTAAGTCAAAGAACTTTTTTCAGCATGCACCCTGTACTTGTTTGGCACTTGTGGTAAAAGCAAAGAAAAAAAAAGCTTATTTTACTAAGTGAGAAAACTTTCTCTAGTCCTTCAGGAAAGGAAATGATGACATTTGTGAGCAGAAAAACAAAACAGAATCTACATGAAATTGCCCTGATTTTGCTGTGAAGCAATTCAGCTTAAAGGGTCTAGCATTTTCTGCAACTTCTTACAGCTCAGATTTATAACAGCTAAATATTTCTAGAAATTGTGCTTGACCTTGTTCTATTCCATATGAAAACTGGGGAAAGACAAGGAAGTTCAAGTTTCAATGATCTTTAAATTTTGATGTTCAACTTGCTTTCTTAAAATTGAAAGAATAATTTGTTTGCTTTCTGTCACTGGTTCTTCAGTAGGTGAAATGAGCTTTGATATTGAGATTGTGAGACAATACCCCATCAGTGGGCAATGAGTTTCAGCTGAAAATAACTGCAGTAATTTGTCCTAAGTTTGGTTGACCATAATAATGCTAAATGTATACATAAATTTGTGTATATATTGTTTCCAAATGCCATTTTAACCTACAGCATGAAAGGAAATGTCTGTTGTCACAAAATGTAGAACTGATTGTAACAGTCAGAGCATTCCTAGGCTTGGAACACTAGGAGTTCATGAGTCAGAACTGTCGCTGAATAGCTGCTCTGTGGCTTTGAATGGGGTTCTGCATACAAAAATGCTGTTTTTGACTCTTGGGTTTATGTTTGCATGAAATGTGACATTGGTTTTGATAGCAGTTGAAGGTGTTGTTTTAGTGATGAAGACATCAAGAATTTGGTCCTCGCCTTTTGTAGAAGTGAATATTATTCTGTGAACTACCCTTGGGAAAAAGGAGATTGCATTTCCCAGCTTTATATGTTTCAATATTTAAAGTGATTTTTGAGAAGAGGTTTTGCTACTTCTGTTTGTGATGCACTCGTTTATCCTGGCTCAGTTGCTTTTTTTTTTCAATTTGATTTGCTGAGGAAGGTAGATACACTTCTTTGTGATTTTAAATAACATCTAACTTAGCTATTTGTATAAGAACTTTCAGTTGCTTAGGTTCATGTTTTTGTGTCTTTACTTTTTATAATCAGTATTTTATGGTTAAACAACTATTGCTTGATGCCAAAACTTCTTTTATTTCTCTTTCCATTCTAGGAAGATATGAATTTAAATGAAGACAAGAAGATGCCATTGAGAGAAAAGGATTTTAATACCAAAAAAGAAATGGTGATGCAATACATTAGCACTGCTTCAAAGTCTGTACGTACATTTGGATGAAATATATGAAAAATGACTTAACATTTACCTTCCTTACTACTAGAGAGGAAAAGTAATGTACGCATATTACTTTCTTTTGATTAACTTATTTCTCAGATAAAAACATTTTTAAGGGACATTATCTCATAAGTTTACAAGCTGCAATAAAAGATACCTAGTGCAGGGCCAAACTGAACGGATATTGTTTAAGATGAGCCTGAGAGCTACTAGTCCTTCTGTAGCATAAAAATTCTTTAGTACTGGAAGATTGGGAAGTCAGTCAATTTTTCTTTTTTGGAGATATTTCACAGAAAATCAGGAAACTTCAGGCCACAGATACAACACCCCTGGTATTTCTCAGCCCAGAACAAATTACCTAGGTTTATACGTTGTTGATACTCCAAGCCTCCACAGTCGTTCTAAGAGCTAAATTGTTTGATCTAAAAAGTGACTAATAGTAGAACATGGATGGCTGTGCAGAGTTGCTGCATCTGTGTATGTTACTGAAACCTCGCCATATTGATGATAGTGTTAAGACTCCCTTTCTTGAGAGAGAAGATTTTGTGCTGGCTCTTGATTTCCTAGCACTTACTGCTTGCAAAGAACTGAAGCCTGTAGCTGATGAATAGGTTTCATTGATCCTTTCAAATGTCATTTGCAATAAAGATTTTTTTTTGTTATCATCATGTGTTTTTTGTTAGCGGAGCCTATAGCACTATGCACAGAGCAGCCATACAGGGTACTCTGTTGAAGAAGACAGGTCAGTTTTCCTCCTCCAGGACAGTGGTTTGTTCCAACACACTTTTGTTTTGCCCCAGCAATATTGTTTCCATTTTCCCCTCCCTGACTTCCCACCTGTCTTCCTTCGTGCTATGTGAGACCTCTGATGAATAATTCATGAAGAGAAACTCTTGTATTTACTGAACTATGTTACTACTGCTATATCTTTACTAGAAATAGCATTCAGATTTCTGAGGAACTGGGAGGAGCTTTTCTGTGATGTATAAATTCAGCTGTTTGATACAGTAGTCCTGCAGATGAATATGATTTAGTGTTGGTGCTGTTGGGACGGGAAACTCATGGTCTCCCACCATCCTCCTTGCAAACTCTTTGTTGCCAGCATGTTTTTAAGTGCCTCAAGTGTACTGGACGCACCAGGTGCCCTCTATATCTTAGGGGAATAGTGCACTTGCACGCTGTACTGCACTTAGAATCTTTCAGTGTACCTTCACTAGAGGAAAGGGGTGTGAATTCTTTTCAGATGAGCTGAAATGCTGAATATGTGCCTGAGTGTTATGTATAACTGATCCCATCTCACGTCTCTGTTCCTATTAATGAGACACATACTAAGCTATCTTATGTTGGTACAAAGTATATTTGCTTACAACCCTTCTACAGAGTCCTCACCAGGCTTCATTTAAAGCAGTTGTTATTATAAACACTACTGAAATGGAGAACAGGTCCCTACTGTAATAAATCACTGAATATGAAAGAGCCTTTAGTGATCAGTGGATTCTACTGTAACCGAAGCTTCATCATTGGCTTCAGTATCAGGATTTCTCTTTCTTGGAAGTGCAGAACACTTTTCCAACGTTTACAAAGAATGGCTCTATTACTGGTATATCTAGAGATCACACTGGTTTTGGCAGATCTATATATATATATAGTTGCTTATTTATGTATAGAATACTGTAACCTACCTCCTCACATATATGACATGTTTAGAATGAATCCATCGCTTTAGGACCAAGGAATGTACTTCTGAGTAACTTAAGTTCTGCAGACAGGCATAGTTTGATACTCCTTGATTCCTTTTTACTTAGAGAGTTCTTAAACAGTTAGCTAAACAAAAGCTTCTGTACATGTTCGTAAACATGCTGTCATCATCAGCCTTTATTAATGCTTTAAGAAGCTCCCTGTAGAAGAATTTTTGAGCATGTAAAGCCTCTTTGTCTGGGGAACTTACTAAAAATTTGGACAATAATATAATTTACATGCTTGAATAATTCTTCTGAAGCACTTCAGAATATTCTGCTATTGTGTATTTGTTTTCTTGTAATGTACAGTGTTTAGATGAAGCCTTATTTCTTCCTTTAAAATATCAGCTGAGAGGTATGTATCACATACTGCTTCAAAACATAAAGGTTTGAAAATCTTAAGTGAAATTTTTGTTTCCTGTGGTATCATGTCGTATTTATCAGGAAGCATTCAGAATCAGAGAATCATAGAATGGGATTGAAAGGGACCCCAAGGATTATCAAGTTCCAACCCCTCTGCCATAGTCAGGGCCACCAGCCTCCAGAAGAGGGAACATAGTTGTATTAAAAGGCTACCTCATCTACCAAAGTAAATTTCACTTCTCTGTATGTGAAACATACACAGACTGGATTTTTAAAGTGAGTTTTCTTCGCAAGATTTCATTTTTGTTGTTCAGCTTACTCCCTTGTAATGTTGTAACTGAATTAATTAATGCTGACTTCATACTGCATCTGCTCACAGACCAGTTGTTCTTCAGTTGAGCAATTAAATTTTGAGAGGCACTGATGCCTCAAGATATTTCCTGTTTCTCGGTTAATTCAAGCATTTTGAACTTAAGCAGCTTTTCCCATGCAGAAATATAGCTAATATAATCAGTTTCACAATTGATATCAGCTACAGTTCTCATTTTACTTGAGCAGTGGCAGATGCATCATATTCTTATTAAGTAGCAGAACTGTGTTATAACTGTGAATAATAAGTGGTACTTGGTACTGTGGATATGTTGTGCACACACTCATACAGTTCATTGGCGTCATCTGCACAAGATAATGTTCAGGTGGGGAAGTGAATGTGAAACAGAGAGGCTGGATGTTGATGCAGGTCTCCATTGCCTATGATAGTGTCTTTGGATGGGTCAGATGAGACTTCCTGAGTTGTCATTCTAATAAACTTTTGTTGTCTGGCTGGGTTCATTTTCCCTGCGACCTCTCTACATGTTGCTATTACTTTCAAAACACCTTCTAATTATCTTAACTGTACATCTGGTCCATATGACTTTCCTACTTGACCATTTCTGCATTGAAAGAAGGCTGTTTTACCAACTATTTATAAGTATCTTAGCTGTATCCAGCTTGGTCAGTTTTACAGCAAGAACTGCTGGGATATGTCAATGAAAATGACAAGTTCTCCACCCAGGATATTAATCCATATGCTTAGGCATACAAGTAGTGCTTATCAATTAGTCTGTGCACAGCAGGAGCTGCCAGGAGAGTTTCTGGGACTTTTTGAAATTCCCATGTGTAGAAGAACTTCTGTAACATTTAGTTAAATGTTTTGTTGTGACGGCTGCTAGGATTTCAGTTGGTCATCTTGTCTCTAGCCACTCCATTATCTCATCCATGCAGAGAATAGCTGAGGAGATCCAGAACTGCACAGGGAACTGAATGCATGCATTTGCACACAGCTGCACCCCTGACCCACTGTTACACCAGAGATGTGACTTAGATTACCTACACTTGTCACAGCTGTAACTCAAATTCCATAGACTCAGGAGTATGTACTGTCTTGTCTTAAAATGTTTGGGCATTTATTGTACCAGGATGGATGTGTTCAGTATGCACGCTGTTGAATAATAGAACAGCAATCCTTGTCACTGATCCCCCTTAGGCATTTAATTTGTAGAGTTTTATACAACATTCTTTTACCTTTCATATTCTATCAAATCTGTTATGTGCTTCTTAATGTTATGAGTTTTTTTAATTTGTTTTTTGAGATCTTTTACATTTGGCTTAGAGATTCTCTTCAGTTATTTCCTCATCTCTGTGGAGCTCTAACACAGCCATACTTATAGGGAAGCTCAGCTGCTTGCCTGATGGAAATGTAAGTTACTATCTTGGTGAAGAGGATGATTTTGGAAGCACTTCAGTTTTAGATCCAGGGCTTGAAAAGATTTTCATGGAATATTCTTGTCAATTAGATGTATTTTTAAGAAGGTGGTGTGTTGTTCCTAACATTACCGGAGTATACTGGTGGTAACTCTTGGATCCAGAAAGAATCTGAATAGGTGTTGTGTGAAAAAGACAAAGTAGTTGGCAGAAAATGAATCTCCCTGCATTCCAGCTTGTTCTCAGCTATCCCTGGGGCCGGGGACAGCGAGCTTAGATCCTGAGTGATGTACAGTTTGATGCTGTAAGTCTGGTCGTGTTCACTATCACAGTAAAAAATTCACAAATAATGCACTGCCCAAGTTGTCTGGTTGTGTTCAAATGAGCTCTCATGACCACCTTTAAGGAATTTGGGTAGGCCCACTAAGAACTCCTGTGGCTGGATTGAGTAGGTCAGTTCAACTCCCTTGACTACCTGGTGATGCTCTTCCACTGTGGTCAACTGAGTTCCCATCAAGAGCTCTGCAAGTCAGATTCTGACTGTTTGGACTCCAGCATATGTCAGTGCACCTGGGAAGTAATAATCGCTTGCATTTCCTGCTGAGGCACTCCATGAGATCCTTCTCTGCATGTTTCTGCTGCCTGTTGAGATCCACCTGAATGCCAGTGAGCCATCTAATCTGTCAGCCAGTCATACTAATTTTTAATCTCATCTCTTTCAGAATTTTTTTTTTGTGCTTTGCTTCCAGGAACAGGAAAGAACAACTTTCAGCACTTAAACTCTTGACTTAAGCCCAATCAGCCTCACAGTATAACCAATATAATAATAAAGTATTATTAAGTAACTCTCTTTAATGCTATATCATAACTATACCTCAGCTCCCAGCAAAATGAGTCTTTCCATTGGGTCAACCCAAATATAGGTTGCATGCCTCATCCCCATCTGCCCTGAAAAAAAAAAGTGTGAAGGAGTGAATACTATTAAGAGTATAGTGAATGCTTCTTAGATTTTTAATTTTAACTGCAAATTCTATGGCTGCTTTTGTTGAGGGTGACTGTTGTTTTGTTTAAAACACTGGATATTCTGTGTCCTCCCAAAAGGTCATTAATATTTTGAATTTACTTTAAGCAACATTTCTCATTTAATGATTTAATGATGAGTTGAGGCAATTGTCTTTTAGCTTATGTTGCTTAAAATAGGAAGTACAGGAAATATTTTGTCTATATAAAACTGCTTTTATAGCACTGCATTAGCTTGTCATAGCATTTTCTTTTCAGTGCCCTCAGGTCCCCATTGGCCTCCCCACCCACCAAAAAAGACCAGAATCCAAAAAGCAAAATTTGGGTAAAATTCTTATTTTAAAATACCATGTTATTGCATCAGCAGGCATTGGGCTGGGATTTATCTTTCAGAACTTAAGTTGCTGCTTAAAGTGTTCAAGTCCCTCCTTTTTTTTTTCTTTTTTTGTTTGTTTGTTTGTTTGTTGTTTATTTTCCTGAGGTGTTTACTTCATCCCTTAGAACCAAGGTAGTCTTTTTTTTCTATAGTTCCAGCCTCATACTGTTGTGCTGCCAGGATCTTGAAGAAAAAAGTGTTTTGCAGCATGTTACTGCAGTGATATCCTGAATACTCTTCAGATGCACTGGTTATTCAGTCTGTATTCCCATAAGAATGCCATGACCTACCTGGATGCCTGTCCAGTGATCATCTCAGATTTTTTTTTTTTTTGTATTGAATATTAAAAATTAAAATGTTTGCAATGCACAGAATTAATTTGTTACAAAAACACTATTTCACCAAGTGTGCATGATGCATTTTTATGTTTGCTGTCTGCTACTTTTGACTACCAATCATAAACTTAATCACGAATTGGCAAAAATGTAATCAGCATTCAACATAAACAGTGTATGGACAACAAATAGTTGCAGACTTAGATCTAAAATATAATGTTTTCCCACATTTTATGGATCAAAACCAAAGTTTAGTCATCAATGGTTTATTCAAGTGCTGTACATGCCAAATAAAAAATGAATTTGTTTTCTGTTTTTCAGGGAAGTCTCAAGAACAGTCGAAAGATTTCACCACAAGAATTTATCCAGGAATTAAAATCTGGATCAACAGATGAAAGACTAGTGACTTGCTTAGAATCACTTCGTGTGTCCTTAACTAGTAATCCTGTCAGGTAATGCAGAATTTGAACATCATTAACAAATATTGCAAAGATTGATCACATTCTTATTTCTTCATGGATTAAAATGAATGGATCTCTAGATGTGCACATTTCAAGGTTTTCCACTTAATGAATGTGTATGTTTTAATGAATGATTATATCTTTTTTTCTTTTTCTGCATTGATTATATACCTTCTGCAAATATTGTTTTTGTAAAGCATATTTTTAATTAACAGAGAAGATAAGAATCAAGTGATAGTGAATAGTTTTATCCTGGTACTTT
The DNA here is from genome assembly GCF_023343835.1 of Lagopus muta. Lineage (NCBI taxonomy): Eukaryota > Metazoa > Chordata > Aves > Galliformes > Phasianidae > Lagopus > Lagopus muta. Next base: position 160,540,152 of record NC_064433.1, read on the forward strand.
AAAACAAAACAATAACAAAGGAAACAAACTGAAATTACAGCTTGTGGCTCTAAGGAAAGAATCTCTAGAGCAAAATATATCCTCTGATCTTGATCACTGTTCTTGAGGTGAATAAATGGGGACATAAATATCTCATAGTTACAAACAGTTCATGAAAAGTGATTTGGTGATCTATTTATTCTTCTTTCATATAGTAGTTGCAAGAAACTTAGATAATTCCATTAAGAGAACTTTTTAAAAATGCACTGAGAATGGGACACTGACAGCTACCTTGGTATTTTATCAGGCTGACAAAAAGCTGTGTTGCCTCCAGGTATAGGGCAAGTAATTTGTTATTCTGTTGTGAAAGCAAAGGAAAGGGCAATAATAACACAATGGTATCTTACACACTGAATCATTCCCAGCCTCTTCAACTGCTGGGCATGTGATAAAGTGTCTGCGTACAATTTCACCCAATACAAAATATGGTAAGAAACATCAAGTAGGATCATCTTTAGATCAGATATAGCCAGTTATTCTCAAAATACTTGATCAATGTTTGCCTGATCTGTTTCAGAACAAACCACCCTGGCTGAGAAAATCTATTTTAAAGTATTTATACATTTACATGAAAAACTTATAAAAGCATCTGATCCTAGTGTATAATTTAAATAAGTCCACTATAGTTCTGTGTCTAGCAAATAGAAAGAACATTGTAATCCTCTCCTGCAATGAGAATGGAAATATTTTGTCTTTCAAAAGAGCTTCTGCATCTTACCTTGTATTATTTGCAGTAGAATGACTTATTATTTGTCACTGATGAGGTCCCACTATTATAGGTGTATCTGAAAATTCTGATTACTCTTCAAATGTAATATAAATAATAATAATAAAGTATTATGACAACAAATAAATTTTACTCCCAGATACATAATTTTTTACCCACTGCATTCAATAGTGTGTAAATAATAGAATCATTGAGGTTGGGAAACCAAGGTCATCTAGTCCAATCACTGCCCCATCTTTACCATACTCACTATATCTTATCCCTAAGTAGCACATCTACCCTTTTCTTGAAAATTTCTGGGGAACATGACTCCACTACTTCCCTGTGCAGCTTGTCCAATGCATTATCACTCTTCCCGAGAAGAAGTTTTTCTAATAGCTAACCTGAACCTCTCCTTGTGCAATGTGAGCCCATTACTACTTGTCCTATCACTAGTTATTTGGGTGAGGAGACCAATCGTAGTCTCACTATTAACTTCTTTTCAGATAGTTTTAGAGAGTGATGGGGTCTCCCCTGAGCCTTCTTTTCTCCAGTCTAAAGAATCCCAGTTCCTTCAGTCATTCTTCATAGGATTTGAGCTCCAGACCCTTCACCCATTTTTTTGCTTTTATAGTCTGGACAGGCTCCAGTGCCTCAGAGGCTTTCTTGTAGTAAGAGGCCTAAAATTGAACACTGTAGTGTTCTGTACTGAACACTGAAGTGTGCAGTCCTACCAGGGCCATGCACAGAGAAAAGATCTCCCTGGTTCTGCTGGCTATACTATTTCTGATACAAGTCAGAATGTCATTGGCTTTCTTGGCCAGCTGAGTATGCTACTGGCTTGTGTTTACCCAGCTGCTGATTAATATCCCCAGATACTTTTCCTCCACCTAGCTTTCCAGTCACACTGCCCCATGCCAGTAGTGTTGGCAGGCATACTGTGACCAAAGTGCATGACCTGACACTTGGTCTTGTTGAACTTCATCCACTGGACTCAGTCCATCAGTCCAGGCTCTTTGGATCCTCTTTATGGCCTTCCTGCAACTTAATGTTATCTGCAAACTTGTTGAGGTTGCATTCAATCTCCTCATCCAGATCATCAGTAAACATATTGGTCAGGACTGGCTCCAATATTGATCCCTAGAGAACACCTCTAGTGACTGGTTGCCAGCTGGATTTAACTCCTTTCACTGCCAATCTCTGAGCCTGGCTGTTCAGGCAGCTTTTTACCCTGTGAAGAGCATACCTGTCCAAGCCATGAGCTACTAGCTTCTCCAGGAGAATGCTGTGGGAAACAGAAACAGAAACTTTACTAAAATCCAGGTAGATTACATCCACAGTCTTTCCCTTGTCCACTAGGCAGGTTATCTGGTCATAGAAGGAGATGCTGGTCAAGCATGACCTGCCTTTCATGAACCCATGCTGGCTGGACCTAATGCAATGGAGAAAACATATAATGTTAGTGCAGTGAACAGTAGTTTTTTTCCTAATTCTTATAAACTTTTTGGGGGTGTTGAACTTCTGATTTTTCAGAATGGATATTTAGTTTTTACATGAAAGACAATTTTTTTTTTTTTTTTTTGAATACAGGACAAGGGTTTCTTTAGCATAAGCTTTTTAAGTAAAATATTGTAAAGAATTCACAGAAACTATTGCTGCAACACCCACAACAGAATCTTTGTTTTAGTGATTATAGAAACTATTACATCTGTATCATGCTAGGTATCTTATGTTCTGATTATGATTTTGTAATCAGTTAATAGTTAAATGCACTATGCTAATTTCATGGAAGAGAAAGAAAGAGTAGGGTCAAGAGAGACCTGTTATGAAATGAATTTCTGTCTTTTTTAGTAGTAAGCAATCTAAAATTTTATGACATTAGTATGGAAAGTTAACTAAAGTTGTCAGGAAATATTTCCTGTCACTTATGGGAAGAGAAGAGTCTTCAGGTATCCCCTTCCCTTAACTCACAGCGGCGTATAAAAGGCAGGACATGTCTTCTGTTATGACTACAAATGTTAGTGTTGTCTGTGAAATGTAGGGTTATGTAATTGATCAAACATTGTTTCAGCAAGACCAAGAGGTGCTATCCAGGGGATGGCTGCAGTAATGCAGGCAGTCAATGAAGAGTAGAACTTTGTTGTATCAAGCCATTTTGACCAAAAATAAACAGAAAAGTGAAGCAGTTGTCTGGTAGAAACAGCTTGCCAAGGCTTAGTCTCATGAAAGTTAGCTTTGGTCAGAACTGAATTTTTTGTTTTGTTCTCTTGAAAGTATTCACATGCATTCATATCTCAGGGAAACATTTCTGTATTTTCTGTAGGCATTTTCTTCCTTTTTTACCATTTGTTGTTTAGATTCTCTAATTTTCATTAGATACTCTAATGTTTTGGTTTTTTTTAAGGTAATCTAATTGGGCCAAGGAGTGAAGGCAATGCCCCTTGATCCTCTGTTGAATAAAGATCAAATTTAGGTCATAAAATCATCAAGTTATACTGCTTTTATTTATTCTAAAAAATTTCATTTATTTTAATTAATATTTGAAATATCAATTGTTTTAATGTCTTCCTTTCTCCCTAGCTGGGTAGAAAACTTCGGCCGAGAAGGTCTGGGTCTTCTGTTGGATGTTTTGGAAAGACTGGTTGAGACAAAGCAGTAAGGATAACTTTCTTTAAAATTGATAGTTTTTATTATTATGTATACAGCATTTAATTACAATAATATATTTCTTTAATCTAATCAGCCAGGACAAAGCTGTGAAGAGAAGCCAGCATAAGGTTATACAGTGTTTGAGAGCCTTCATGAATAATAAGGTATGGGATTTTCTTTAATCTGGAAGTTTGTTCTACTGCTGTTCAGTCTGATATTGTACACGATCAGTCAGTGTGTGTGTAATTTGGAGAAGCAGAGGGTTGGTCAGCTGTGACTAGAAAAACTTCCACCACATCGATTTGCAGAAGCCTGCTTTCATAATAGTATAAACTTTTGATACTGATGTTTGCTCTCATTAAAAAATGAGTGACCTGTTTTGACCTTTCCCTCATTTAATTTTGTTTTTTTTTTTATTTGAAAGAGTTAAATATGATTTGAAATATATGCTCAAGGAAACTGTTGTCATATTGTACTGGACTTTCAATATTATCATTTGGTTTTCTTCCAACTCTCATTATAAGTATTTTTCTTCTGTTTAGTATGGATTGGAAAGAATTCTGGGAGAAGAGAGGAGCCTTTTGTTGCTGATCAAAGCAATTGATCCCAAGCAAACTAATATGATGACAGACATAGTCAAACTCCTTTCTGCAATGTGCATTGTTGGAGAAGAAAGCATGTAAGTACTGCATTTAGCCAGATAAAGTAAGGTAATTTTGGGATGATTAATATTATAATTGTGTTTAAATGATACACTGAATTTTTCGACTAATGCTTGAAAGTAGTATCTGTACTGTGTTGTCATTTTTGAAAATACCTTTATCTGTAACTTTTTTTATGGTTGTATTGGTAAGAATTTTCTTTTTTGGCATATGAATGAACTGGTTAGATGGAAGTAGTTTTGCAGCCATTTTTTTCCTAGAAGTTTTTTAACATTGCATTTAAGGTGTTTTAGCCATTGTAATCTAGTAGTCACTCTTTGGTTACATAAGTCTCCAAAGTAAACTATGCTTAAACCTTCTACATTTGTACCCTAAAATTGAAATAGGTGAATGTTCTGGCAGCATGACTCTTAATATGGCAAATGAACAAGAAGGTTAAATATCTCTCTTGAGTGAAATGCTTTTATTTTTGTATAGCCTTGAAAAAATTTTGGAAGCTATAACAGCAGCAGCAGAGGAAAGAAACGTTGATAGATTCTCTCCTATCGTAGAAGGACTTCAGGATAACTCAGTTCAGCTGCAAGTAAGCAATTTTTTGCACCAATAGTCTTTACAACAAGCAAGTTTTATATATTATTTTATATATTTTTATATAGTTTTATGTATATATAGTTTTATATATTTTTATATAGCTTTATATATTTTTCTGCATTACAAAAAGGGATACTGAAGAAGAAGAGATACTGTTTTAAATAAAGGTTCAATTTGGGAATATTTTTTAAAATGTAATCTTTGAAAATGCATTATTGGAAGATTCAGTCTTGAGAAACATAATGATGTTGTGGTTGAATTTGCTTTCTTCTGCTTACCCAAATCTTACAGATTTTTTGAATTAAAGTTATACTGCCTTTTAAAGTAAAGCGTGAGTTATGTATTAAATGCAAAAGTATCTAATCTCTAATGATATTAGCTTGAAATTAAATATAAATATTCATAGAAAACAAGAACTTTTAGCAGTGTTTAAAAAATAATTTTTAAATGAACATGAAATCTGTCTTTCATATCTACTTCTTCACTTTATTTGCCTTCACCCACAGCGAAAGCAAAGAACTTTTCACCTTATTTTCAGTTTGCTTCAGTTGAGATATAGAAATACAGAAAGATGCAAAGTTTTACAGTAAAATTGAGCAATCTTTATAAGTCATTATTCTATTAGTGTGAATAGTAACTCGTATTGATTTTCATGTAACTTGGGTGAATGAAAAATTTTTCGTATCATATTCTGAATTTTGCCACAGTGGCAGGAGATAAATCTGCAGTTTGGAAGAAATGGTTGTATTACTCCACTGTCACCTTTTGTATTAAACAGTTCATGTCTGATAGTAAAAATTGCTTTTGCTTTCTCAGTCGTTTTAGTAGTCTAGATATCAAATTGTAATATAACTTGTTGAGTAATAAACTGCCTTTCTTTAGTCTCCAGTTTTGTAAAAATCACTACCAAAATACTTTGTTTTCTGAAGTGCGTTCTAGAATAAAAATTATGTCTGTGCTGAGCGTAGGTCAATGGAAGATTAAGTAAAAGATTAAAGGAAAGTGGATTACTTTGATTGGCGAAGAGATAGTTGACTTCCTTTTTTGAAAGGTTTCGTTTATAGGTATTGCCATTTTTCTTTCCCATGTGAGAGCTGATGGCAAGTCATTTTTCAGAATCTTGTTGCCATAGCAAGAAATAGTTCCAGTGATGAGACAAATTCACTTTTGGGCAGTTTTGTTGTCCTTTATATAAGGCTCTGCTTACAGTAAATGTGAGAAAGAGGGATTGAAGGAGGGAATGTGTGTCAGGAGGAAGAATAGAAGGAACTTTGAGCCTCAGTTGTAGTTGGTCTGGAAAGGGACTGCACAGGGAAATTGTACATTGTAAGACAACAAATTTCCTTCCTGTGTTCTGAAGCTTTTGAACCTGCAGACCAGACACAAGTTTCTCACAGTAATGGGTTTCTACCTTTAGTGCTTTTGCAAGAATCTTAATGGTTCTTTAGCATTAGTTTTAAGTATGCAATCTGCTGTATGTCTTTCTTCCTTTGGAATCTGTTTCATCTAGATTTCAGGGTAAATTATGTTTAAGTTAATACATGTCTATTGAGTATAATTTTTGCTCAGTGTTTTAGCATCCTGGAGATAGCAGGCAGTAGGAATTTGGGAATTTGGTTGCTTTTTTTTTGTTGTCTGTTTGGTTTTCGTGCATTTTTTTTTCTTTTTTTTTTTTTCTTTTCTGGATCTTTTTTTGTTTTGTTTATTTGTTTATTTTCATTCCTTTTGATTTTCAGAGTTGCATATATTCACATGTGGATCTGATTATAAAAAAAAAAAAAAGCTTTAAATCCTTTTTCTGTATAGTTTAAAAAGCACACCAAAACTGCAGTAAAAGCAGTCCTTAGTGTATCTGCTGCTTCATAGAAAATAAATGAGTACATACGATTAATTTAGCCAAGAATCATCTTTCACATTTTTTAGAAATTAATGCATAAAGACCTCTATAGTTCTGTAAGCATGTAAACAATTAATAGCTATTTTAGATCAACATTTGTGAATAAGCTTCAAATATTACAGTCCCTTGTGAACAGCTGTTGGTAAGCAGCCTGCTTGATAAATAGATAGATACCAGTATGAATGGCAGCTGAGACAGTTGATGTACAGCATAAAAAATAGTTACAGCTGATTTTCTCTAAGCAGTTAGCTCTTTCTTATGAGTGCATTCATGCTTAGTATGTACAATGATGCTCAACTCCCTTAGTGAGGTAGCACTGATGAGATAACTGAATCAGTGCAGAAACTTCAGCTGGATTGTTAACTGTGCAGTAATCATTTTTCTAGGACTGCTCTTCTGATATTAAACAAATAATTTTCTCCTAGTTACAGCATTGTAGAATTGTATTGTTCCTTGTTTTGGGATTTGTTGTCCTCTGATACAGAGGAAAGCAGAATTTTTAAAACTGACAGTTATATGTTACAATTAGAGTACTTAAATAATCTGGTAACTTACTTTGGATTTATTGAGGATTTCAAATTTTCTGCAAATAGCTAACATGTTCCATTTACTGTGCTTTCTGGTCATAGAAACTTAATGAAATTTCACATTTTTTGGAGTTAAGCTTGCATTTGAACACTTTCATCTAAAAAGCTTTTTTCTTTTTCAGACTGTAAAAATGCTAGCTAGGTTTGTTTATTATTTTTTTGCTTTTTTTTTTTTTTTTTTGTAAGGCTTCTCATGTGAATCAATTGTAAACTTCTATAACGATGACATTGACCTAGTGGTTAATTTGACAGTGTTTTAATGAGACAAAAGTTTACAGTTGTCAGTTACTTGGCATATTTGCCTTGATTATCTGCCTGATATGTATAGGCTTGCTTTGTAGCAAGTGAATTTGACACTAACAACTGACCTTTTCAATTTTAAGTTGACTAACATTTCTGTTGCTTGAAAGGTGAATTTATGAGAAGCCCTAGTATGTTAATTTTTGTATTTTCAGTGAAACCTCAATATATCTATTTTTTTATTGGCTGAAAACAAAGGATATTCTACTTTGGATCTTTCATAAGGATTATCAGCAAGTACAGCAAGAGTACTTGCATATTTTTGGTTCAAGATGGATTGGTGATCCTAGTTTGAGAAAAAAGCTACAGCCAGAAGTAATATTGAACTTGCTGAGAAGTATTTTTATGTCAAAGTTCTTTCCTATTCATGAGTAGCATCCCTCACAGTATTTATAAATCGACAGAGAATACCATTTCATCCTTCTTTTTTATCTAATAACATGGCCTATGATATTTTGGTTAGCTGAAACACTTGGCAGTTCTTGGCCATTTGGTCCTAATGAGATTCTTTCCATAAATGAGTAACTAATATGAGCAAAGCACACCTTATCTAAATGCAGAGACTGATAATATTATTTAAGATTCATGTAAATGTGCAAATGTACATTTGTGTGGACAAAACATTTCATTGCTAAGAATATTTTAGTATTAGCAGGGGGAAACAATTTAGGAAAATTAGTAAAGTACCAAAGCCAAATCTGTATCTGGTTAAGTATTAGGAAACAAAATTTAATTAAATCTATATTATCTTTTGTCCTTTCTACAACTGTTGATAAAAGTGAGAAAAATGAAGTTGAAAATCTTCCTGCATTTCTCTTATCTCAAGATGATGATGCTTAGCCACCTATTAAGATGATGCTTAGCCACCTATTCAATATTAGTAATCATGTCTGTATGATGAAAAGCTGCTGTGAGCTACTGAGTTTTCAACACTTTCCTTGAGAAAAGTACCAGTTATGTTATCTTTGTGTTCAACTGAGAAGAATAACAGCATTCCTCAGAGAATGCAGAGAAAATCAGGATTCAAATTTTGAGCTGTAAGCTCTCACCTGATGGAATGTATCTATCTCATTGGTCTACTTTATTATAGAGGAGAACATTCAAATTGTTGCCATTCTAGATGAACTCAGTGATCATCCATGCAAAGCTCTTCTCCCTGCCCGGGAAAGAGGGCTTAGAAATTACAGTCCTTGACATTGCAACAAAATTTTAGAAGGCCCATCAAAGAGTTGCATATTACTGTATATCTTTTAAGTATTAGAGCAAAAAATAGTTGGACTTATTCAGGCATCTTCTCAAGGTCTGCAGTATCTACAACTTTTGATGAATTGACTGTAGCTGTAGACCATTTTTTCAAAAGGTATTGGTCACAATGAATTTTGACTTCTTAGGAAGTTAATTTACTTGTCTTCACTGAACTTCTTGCTAGCTCAGCAGAAGTACCTCTTCATTATTGAAGATGAGATGTCTTTTAGATGTGGACATGGCCTTGCCTCTTTTTGTCCATGACTGAAAAATTCAAAAGACTGTCAATCTCATTCAAGGTAATTGAGTGCAAAAGAATGCTGTTGTATTGTCAGTTTGGGCCCACTCATCTGAAGTGCAAGTAATGACTGATTTTTCTGTGTACCAAGAATTGACATTTATAGAGCTGTCAACTGGTGCATCACAGCATTTTCTTCAAGTACTTTGAGAATTGTCAAGGAACAGTTTTGCATTTGGGACTACTGTCCTTCAATTTTTGATTAGGAACAGAGAAGACAATAACTCATGAGTGGATACTGCTTGGAATTCTGCATGTACAGACAAATAATTGAAGAAAATTAATTATCTGTCTGTCTGAAAAGAATTGTCTGTAAGAATTACTTTTTTCTTCTGCAAGAGGTTCTTTCAACTGTGTAGAAGATGTTTTCTCTTTGGTCTTACCCTTTATTTGCAGCATTTGGACAGAAGGACCTGAAAGGCCTGTTGATGCTTTCTTCTGATAAATGCTGTGAACAGGCAGTGAATGTGTTAGGAAACAACTTATTTCAAATAAGTTTCCAATCTAACACAGCAGAAGTAAGCCATCTCAGGAATTTCTGGAATTTGAATTAATTAATTGATTGATTGATTAAATTTTTGGGAAGGAATTACCATGTCTGTCATTTCAACTGTATTTCTTTAATTAGTAATAGGGAGTAAACTCATCGTCTGACTACTGTTAGGTCTGAGGTCAATAGTAGTTTCTGGTAATTTAAGAATTATAAATATCAGTTGATATTTAAATTTGCAGAATTTTTAAAGCATACTGTTACACAGATTTAGCACTACTTTAAAATAGGTATGTCACAATCTGATATTTTCATCTTTAATTTAAAAAAACAAAACAAACAAAACAAACAAAAAAAAGGCATTAGTTTTTATTTTTCTGATTCATTTTTTCAGTTGAGACTTCCTTTCTCCTAAGCAAAAAAAGAGGAAGATGAAAGTAGAATGTTAGTTATTCAAAATTGTAGGCCAAAAACAAACAAGCTTTCTTTAAAAAAAAAAAAAAAAAAAAAAAAAAAAAAAAAAAAAAAAAAGAAGAAAAGTTCTCAAATAAAGTAAGCCATTGAGCATTCTGCGTTACTTTCACAACACGTCAGATGTCTTTGTGTATTAGACAAATGTATGCAGTACTTGCAGATAAACACATTTCCTTCAGAGGTTCCCACTCTTTTGTGCTGGCATTTGGAAGCCAGGTGGGGTACACTGAATGTGTACTATATATTCGTGTTTAAGATTGTGAATTGGGTCCCTACTTGGTAATGATGATGTATCCTAGAGTGCCCTAGTCGCTCCATTTGTGTTGTAACGATCTATAGAATCAATCAGAGAAAAATGGGAGTTCAGCAGAGGAGTTTAACTACATGTGGCATTCGTCTGTGTATGGACATCTAAGTGTAGATATCTGAAGTTTCAACTGTGTTGTATTGGGAAACTCTAATAATAATTCTATTTCTATAAGAATAATTCTATTTCTTGAATTCTGTCTTGTGCTTATACCAAGCTTGCTGCTGTTTTATTGACGTATCTTCAAACAGAGTAAAAGAGTATTAATATATTTTATTCAAACTGTGAACTTCAGAACGGAAAAAACTGTCTTACTTCTTGAATCTTCCAATGGATTATTGGTTGAAACTGCCTATTGGCAAGCCGCTGTTCATCAAGCTATTCAACAAGTATGAGGGATATTTTTCTCTTTCTCTTGGTTTTGATATTTCTTCCTGAGATCTAACTTTCCCAAAAGCAAATTACTCAGAAGTAAATTTAAGTGAGGTATTTTTTGTAATTTGGGTTTGTTTCCTCTTGTATAACCTGCACTCTTTCTGCTTTTTGCAGACTTTTCTTTGAAGGCTGCAACAACTATTCTGAACAAGATTTTAAAGGTCATGACAGACAAATATTGGATACAAATATCTTGTTCAGTTTCCAGAAAAGCTTGATTATGCAACAGGAGAGTCTTAAGTTGTCTTCTGTTGGGTACTGTTAAAACAAATACTTGTAGATTTTATTCAAATCACATTGAGCACGTAAGGTTAACTTTTTTGTGTTATTGTGTGAAATTTTATTATTTTTTTTAAAGAAGCTTATAGTTTAATAAACTCTTTTCTTATCCTTATAAAAGATTTTGATATTTTACAAACTTTTTCTGTTTTGAAAATCAAACTTAGGCCAGTCAGAGCATTCTTGCCTGTTGCTTGAGCCTTCCAACAAGTCCCATGAGTCTGTGAGAAAGAATTTTGCTTCACAGAGCCATAGAATCATAGAATAGAATCATAGAATCACTCAGGGTGGAAAAGACCGTAAAGATCATCAAGTCCAACCATGACCTAACCGTACTACCCTAACTAACAACCCTCTGCTAAATCGTGTCCCTGAGCACTGCATCCAAATGGATTTTAAACACATCCAGGGCTGGTGACTCAATTACCTTTCTGGGGAGCCTATTCCAGTACTTACAACCCTTTCTGTATAGAAGTTTTTCCTGATATCCAGCCTAAACTTACCCTGGCACAACTTGAGGCCATTTTCCCCTCATCCTGTCACCTGTCACCAGTGAGAAGAGACCAACCCCGCTCTTGCTGCAAGCACCTTTCAGATATTGGAAGAGGACAATAAGGTCTCCCCTCAGCCTCCATTTTCCCCAGACTAAACAGACCCAGATCCTTCAGTTGCTCCTTGTAGGGCATATTCTCCAAGCCCTTCACAAGCCTTGTTGCCCTTCTTTGGACCTGCTCCAGCACCTCAATGTCCTTTCTGCACTGAGGTGCCCAAAACTGAACACAGTACTCGAGGTGAGGCCTCACCAATGCAGAGTACAGGGGCAGGATGACTTCCCTGGTCCTGCTCACCACACCATTCCTGGTACAAACCAGGATGCCATTGGCCTTCTTGGTCACCTGGGCACACTGCTGGCTCATATTTAGCCAACTGTTCACCAGTACACCAAGGTCCCTTTCCATGCTACATTGTTGAGGGACATGGTTTAGTGGGAGCTATTGGGAATAGGTGAACGGTTGGACTGGATGATCTTTTAGGTCTTTTCCAACCTTGGTGATTCTATGATTCTATGATTCTATAATTTATCCATATTATTCATTTCTTTATGTTGCAATTAGTCATACTATTCAATGAATTTGTTCCTTAGTTCTATTATACTTCCAGTATAATTCCACAGTAGAAGGATCAAACTTACCAGGCTGTAGTTTTCCAGATCACCCCCAAAATATCCTGTCATTTTCCTGTTTGTCAGTGTACTTTTAAACATATATCCAGAAGCAAGTACTAAAATAGTTTTGGATTTTGTTCTGACCTGTTGGGTGAATCCTCTTTTATGACTTAATCGTTGGATTTGTTTTGGAAGTACTTCTGCCAACCACTGAACCTGTGATAGATTCTGTCTTTCTCTAGTGTGGGAGCTATTTTCGTGCACATGTAGAACATCTGATGAAGTGTTGCTGAAGTTTGTTTTCTCTGGGTACTCCTTGTTTCTGTAATCTTTGCCTGTACCTACAGATCATAAAAATTAAAAAAGAAAATACTATTGTTATCTCAGCAGGCCTTTACCTGTGATTAATTATAATAATAATTTACTGTTGTTCTAAATGGCTGTGATTCTGGAATGTTAATTCCTGTTCCTGTGAGCTATGGGTTTTTCTAATATATCTCTCCATTCTTTGGAAAAGACACGACTTGGTAGTTGACAATAGAAATCAGTTTGCCTGTTGCTTGCTGTTGATCTGAAAAACTGCTTCCCATCAAGTGTTCTATGAAGCTGAGTACATTGAAAGAGGGAAGATTTTAGCAGAGAAGGAAAAATAATCAAACCATTCTATTCTTTAGATTCAATTTAGTTTAAAATCAGTGTTTTGACTTCTAATACTTTTTTCACTGTATACACAGACATTAGCCTTCACAGTTTTCTGCTGTGTCACTATGTATACGTATATGTGTAAAAATTTATATTTATACTATTTTTTATATGTTGAGAATTATACTAATCAAGACATCTGTGGCAAATGGACTTAATTGTAAAAAAGGCAACTTCAAAAGAGTGAGGAAATATTTGATTTTTGTGGAATTTTGTAAACTTGTTTATGGTATCCCTAGCTTGTGGCTGACTAGAGGTCTGAGTATCTTAATTACAGGATTGTAATGGATTGATGGCATGCTACTAGTAGTTTGATTTGTCTTTTTTTCTTTATGAACACCGAAAACTGAGAAATAACACTATGTTGTTTTTCCTCTGTCATAGGTAGCTTGCATGCAACTCATCAATGCTCTTGTTACATCTCCCGATGATTTGGATTTTAGGCTTCACATCAGAAATGAATTTATCCGCAGTGGATTGAAAGAGATACTGCCAGTAAGCACGTTGTCGTCTGTCTTTGTATTGCTATTAAAATTACTGGACTGTTTGAGTCTGAGAGGAGAAACGGAGAACAAGTTCTAATACATTATTCTCAAGGGCATTTTATTAGGTTGGAGCCCAAGCAGTTAGGTATTAGAATCGATCTTAAAATAAGAATGAAAAGGTGAAGTGTGCTCTCTTAAGCGTATGCTGAATCCTTAATCTTTTATAGCTTCGATTTAGAACAGGCAGCAGAATGTAATGCAGCCACTAGTGAAGCCAATTGAAGCCCTGTTTACCTTTTGCATATTAAAATTATACATATTAAACTTAACTCATTTTATACTTTGAAATAATGTAGATTCATGGAAGTCACTAAAAAGGTAAGGCTTATTTCCTTATGGAAATGCTAAATTTGCCAATCTTTCTACTGTTTCTTCCTTGCAGCAATTGAAATGTATTAAAAATGAAGCACTAGATATTCAGCTGAAGGTATTCAATGAGCACAAGGAAGAAGACATGATTGAATTCTCTCATCGTTTAGAAGATATTAGATCTGAACTAGAATATCCTTTTGATATTGGCAAGAGAAACATGAACAAAAGAATATGTATAATAAAAATTTTTCTATGTAGCTTTAGTTTAAAACAACATTTTGACTGAACATTTGACTGAAATGTTTTTTACCGTTTGATGTTCTCCTTAACTCTTTTACTGAAGTAAATGATGTTTACAACATGGTATGGAATACAGTTAAGGACACTAGTGCCGAAGGATATTTTCTTTCTATTCTCCAACATCTTTTGCTAATAAGAAATGATTATTTTATACGGTATGTTTAATGTTATATTGTATATTAAGTTATAATATATATGTGTTATAGTGTATATTAAGCATTAGTTATCAATTGTTGCTTAATCATTAATAGAGTGTCTTCTACCACTTTATGAAATACATTTTAGTATTTTTCTGAACTGAATGCAGTTTGTAATTATTGCTTTGTGAATTCATATTTCAAAGTATCATGAGAAAGAATGAATAAGAATGTTGTCTGTATGTTTTTTCCTCTTCTGCTTGGGATCCAACTCCATATATAAACAAAGAATACTGGTTTTATTGAGATTTGAAGCTTGTTTCCTGCAAGTATAAGTGATCAGGACAGATCTCTTAATGCTACTTAATGTGGTTTATAAACAGTTGTAACTGTGTCATGTATTTGAAACAAAAACAAAAACAATAATGCTCAGAAGTGTACTTTGTGTGTAGATCTCGACTTATTAAATTAAGGGTGCTTGCCTGACTTGGGTACATCTGTGCTAGACCTCTTCCACTGGAATGATTTTGAAGTGACAGCTTGCACGTTCTGGTCAAGTGGTCCAGCTGTGATACCAGTTGGCATTTTAGAATTGTTTTTCTTCTGTTTCAATAAAGCAGGGCCTGAGTGTATCCATAGTGAAAAGTCATAAAAGCAGAAGGAATTAGCTGAAGGAAGAGCCTTCTTTCTATTGGAAAAAGTTGCAGATTTTATGATACAGAAATATTTCCCGTTTATATGTGCTGGTTTTTCAGGCTTTGTGTAACTGTTCTGATGAAATAAACTGCCAAATACATTTGTCTTGTGAAGGTTTTGGGTTTTGCATTTATCCTTCTTTGGAAATAAGTCAACCCAAATCTTTTGACATTACTGTATTCAGAAGGAGGATTTTAAATATATGTTAATAAATAAATGTGCCTCTGTCTTTAGTCCACAGTATTTCAAATTAATTGAAGAGTGCGTGTCCCAGATAGTGTTACATCGCAGTGGAACAGACCCAGATTTCTCTTATCGAAAAAGACTAGATATAAATTTCAGCCACTTAGTAGGTAAGTCTCATGCTGGAAAATATTTACAGTATTGTACTTTTTTTCAAAACACGGAGTGATGCATGTGATTAAGAATATTATTTTCCTTGCATATTTACAAGTGTGTATTTGCATATTTTTTTCAGATATTTGTGTAGATAAAGCAAGATTAGAAGAATGTGAAGAGCGGGCTTCTGAGCTTTCCAGGAAGGTGCCTAATAATTTGAAGTTACGATTGTAAGATGGATATAGGAAATTGCATAACAGACTCATGAGTAATGCAATTGAAAGTGGCATAGCTTTTAACTTCAAGTTACTGCTATTACTTATGTTGAAGTGGGAATTTGAATATTTCTTGTGGTCTGGGAAGTAGAGAAGTGTTATAAAATAATTAACCTTAACTGAGTCTTTCTACTGCTTACTGTAAGGTACAAGTCACCCCAAAATCAACTGAAAGATTCATATGAACAGCTATCTATTGAAAAAGATGAACAGAGTAATAATAAGAGTTGTCTTGTTCGTGTGTACAGATTCCAGCTTACCATTCTTCACCATTTTTTACTTTTTTTTCTTAACTTAAGAAACACAGAAGTGAGAATCCTAGAAAGTATGTGGACATGACTATTCTTAAAATTGTTTTTTCTCTCTTGCTTTCTTTTATTTCCTTAGTTTGAGAAAGATTTTGTAGCTCATCAAGAGACCCAGGCCCTACTGCAAAAAAAAGAAGAAAGAATCAATGCACTTGAAGCAGAATTACAAGCTTTTAAATCTCAGGTATAGGACAGTTTAATAAATACAGAAAGTATTCTTTTTGGAATAGATTTCATTTGATTTTCTTGCAGATTCTGATAGAGTGATTGAGGATAATTCAAAGAATCCTGTTATTGATTTTCTGTTAGCTTACTTTATTTCTGTTTTATAGCAAGAATTGTAGTGTGACATTACTGGCCTACGTGAGATCCCAGTTGATCCTTTTTGTGCCTGAGTTCTGTTAATTAAACTAGTTTCCTACATTTCATTTGGATTTTACTTTCAGTGTCATATATTTCCAAAGTAATTAACCACATAGGGTAATAAGTCCTATGCTTTTAGATTAGCATTCATCACTGTGATCTTTATCCCTCCACAGGAAATTATTCATTGTGCAGTTTGATTTTCTGAAACCTTACCATGAATATCCAACAGTGAAAGAAAACCTGTGATTAGATAAGAAGATTTGCTGATAATTTTCAAATTTCAAGCATATATAGTGCAGACTTTTTGAGTGATGCTTGAGTTAACTTTTAACTACTTCACTCTAAAATGTATATAAGGAAACTGTGTGAGCAAGTGACTTTCCTGTGTCTAATTTTTAGGAGTAAGGTTCAATATAAAAACGACTAAAGTAAGATAACACTGAGATGACATGCATGTAGAAAGATATTGAAATATACGCTTTCATCATAAAGCTTTTTATGGTTCTGAGCTGGTTTAATTTTTTTAGTGAGGAAAATTATTTCATCTATTCTTTGATTGGTTGAAAATATAATTTTGAGTCAGGTTTCTGGTCAGAATTCACTTCTAATATATATTTTTTTTCACAGCATGCAGTCAGTGAGCATAATTTATGCTTACACTCACAGATTATCATACCATGAACTATCTCACTGTTAATGCTACTTGAAATGCTTCCTACATATCAAGTAATTGATTCATTCAATTTAGTACTATTACTCTTATGTCCATCCTAAGAGGAATCTTTGGTTTCCATATGGCATCTACCTGTTACAGCTGTCTTTCTCTGGTCTTGTTCCTCATTTTCACTTTATTAGTATTTGGAGCTTTTTAGTATTCAGTTTGTTTCATCTTTAGAACTTATATTTCAGTGACTGTATCAGTGTAAAGAATGCTTCTTTCAAGCATTTGAAAACAGTAAAACTGTCCTGCATTTATTTAATTATATCTATTGATTTTCAGCTATTTCTTTAAAAAAAATAGTTTGATCTTTCCTTATTGATGTTTCCCCTCTAAGTTTGAAAACTAAAATGAACAGTGCCAGTTGATAATGATAAGTTGAAAGAAGTTGATTAGCATTATGACCAGTAGATAGATAATATGTATTCTTTTGTTCTTTTTGTTGGTTACCTCTTTAACAGTGCTTAAAGGCCTAGGATAGAATTTCTTAACATAGCACAACAAAAGATCCTTTTTTTTTAAAAAACTGAAGTTCTAAAAGGAAAAGCCCATCTTCATATAGATGTCCTCACTGCACTGAATATTAAGTAGGTGTTATCTTACAAATTGTTGTTGCAGTTGTAAACACTGCTTCAGTAAGTACTGTATAATATTGTGCTGTTGCTACTTCTGTCCACCTAGAGTATGGTAACGTTCCGACTTCATCAAAAAGAGTGGCATCCAGTTATATATATCTGCAAATGTAATGCAGCTGTATTTTTTGGAAGGAGTTTTTTTCTTTCTGCCTTCAATCCTGCAGAATGGAAATGCTCCCGAATTAGACAATTTTCAACAGAATTTCTAACTTTGTCATATTCTGAAATCAAATTTTAGGAATAGTTCTCCGTAATCTGTCGGATAAGTAAGAATGCAAGAACTGTTTTTAAATTTGGGTTAAAGTAATAATCTAGATAAAATTTCATCAAGGCACGTATTATACACTCTGTAGGTCATGATCACTGAAATGTGATGAGGGGATATAGAATTTCGGTTTGTGATTTTTGGCATTGTCTGAGTGTCTTTCAAATATTGAGACTTCCAGTTACAAGATGAAATCTGTGTTGGTTTTATTATAATACATATTTGAGTGTCCTATGTACAGAAAATATCACGCCATCTTAATTTGTTGACTGTAAAAGTGATGGCATTTTGTTACTAAAAATATGAAACTGAATATTTTCCTTGTCAGTATGGCTCCTTGCCACCTGGATTTCTACCATCAACATCTGGAGATGCATCTGCCATTCCACTGGAAGCTGCAGAACCACATCAGATGCCTCCTCCTCCTCCACCACTGCCTTCTAATGGAGCAATCCCACCACCACCACCGCCTCCCCCTCCTCCTCCACTTTTGAATGGCTTGGGATTTGCTGCAGGAATTGGTGCTCCTCCACCACCACCACCTCCACCAGGCCTGCCTGGGGTACAGTGGTCTCCACCTTCATGTGCTCTGCCATTTGGGCTGAAGCCTAAAAAAGAATTTAGACCGGAGGTTACCATGAAAAGGCTCAACTGGTCTAAGGTAGTATGATGAATGGCAAATACCTGCTCTAAAATTGTACATAGAGATTAAATAGATTGTTAGGAATAAGACATTATAGGTAAATCAGCTAAATTTATGTTAGATATGCATACTTTTTGCCTTTATTTTTTTCTCTTTCCGGAAAATTGTGTTCCATTCACCCCTGAAGCTTCTGAGAAAATATCTGGAAAATATAATTCTGGGCTGAAGTAATAGAACCTTCATAGCAGCATGCTTTCTGGATCCTGCTGTGCCTTGTCTTTTAGTGGACTGTTTTCACTGTATCAATCACTGCACTGTACTGATAGCTATATAGTTTCCAGACAAGTATTTTGCCTCTGTCATTCTGTGGGAGAACCATTGCAAGTGTTTGTATTTGTCCTCAGTATAAGTGTACTTAGATAAATTTAACAGTTGCAAATATATATTCTTTATACTTCTTTTCTCTCCCTTGTGACAGAATCAAGTATGCCAGGACTATCAATATATTGTATTTTAGAAAATAGTCAGAGCAAAACAAAACTTTCAGAGTTTTATGAGGCAATATAATATAACCAGCTGTTATTTAAAATAATACTATTTAAAATAACCAGCTGTGTTCAGAGACCAAAGTTTACCCAAGTTTCATAATCCAAATAAAATACCAAGTACAGTTTGCTATATGTAGACCTTGAGTAACAAATATGTTGTCAATACTGCTTCATATTGTTTGTCCAAAAGCACTTGAATCATAAACATTTTAACAACTATAAAATTAGGGGAAAACTTTGTGTTTTACGTAGCCCTTAAGTATTTCATCGGTTTTGGAATCTACAAAGGTTACTCTTTCCATAGTATAAAAACCATTAATTAAATTTGGTTTTTCTCTCTTAAAGATCAGGCCTCAGGAAATGACAGAGTCCTGTTTCTGGGTTAAGGCAGAAGAGGACAAGTATGAGAATGCTGACATGCTTTGCAAACTGGAACTTACATTTTGTTGTCAGAAGAGGGGTAAGTAATTGACACCTACAATTTTCAGCTTTTGGAGTTACCTTTTAGAAAATTGGGTCTTAAATAACTGTATACACTGTTATATAGAACATATACTGTTCTATACATCAATGTTAAGTTTTTAAAGTGGAGTGTGTGATGAAAGAAATTTGAAAAACATGCAACTATTTTACTTTAAGGATGGCAAGGAAATTTGTGACTCTTAACATGTCAAAAACTGAGAAGTGTTTCCTGATAATATAGACATTTGAAAAATTCTTTATTAAGTTTTGTCAGAGTATCTTAATAAAATACACTAATACAGTGACACAAGAAGGTGATATGTTTACTCTCAGAGTGTATACATTAATTGATGTGTTTTGGTTGAAGGACAATAGTTTTTAAGTGAAGTTCTTCTCGCAAACCTATGGCAACCTTGATGTCTTTTGACATTTTGCTTAGTTTCTTTAACTTTCAAAGCCTGTGGAAGAGCAAACTCTGCAAGTATTTTTTGACTTTTCTGCCTTTCTGGAAATAAGTTTTTTTTACTAGCTATTGCAACATTATTTATCCAATACATAAATTACTTACTGTTACTTCTTGACACTTTTTAATGCTCCTTGTCAGAGATTGTATCTCTAGTGTCAGAGATTGAGTACTTTGTGGCAGGTAAGGGAGCACAAATAATTAGTTTGTTTTCAAATTGAAAAGGCATTGTTTAATTTTTAGTTTCTTTCACATTTTTCATCACAATACATTTATTTAATATAACATACAGCGTTATTTAGAAACCTCCAGGTTTTTATTTGTTTTGTTTGTTTGTTTTGCTGAGCTTTTGTCAGAGCAGGCTTTCAATGCTTAAGGTGATGTAGTATTTCTAATGAGTTGAGTTGCAATTTATTAATGATGATCCTTAAGAATATTTAAAATGTTGTGCAAAGATAAAAAAAAAGGCAAGAAAGCCTCATAGACGATAGATTCTTAGACTATTAGAGTAAGTCTAAAGATAACTGTGGTGCTTTCATAATGTTAGGAGAATTCCCAGTTGAATCCCTTTGAATTAATAAGTTAGAAGGTTTAAAAACCATTGGAGGAAATACTGTTTCCCATGTAATTAAACAATAAAATTTGGGAGGCTGAATGATGTTCGGACCAAACGTTGAAGGCTCAGAGGAGGATTGTGAACCTCCATAGACAGCAAGAACATCAGAGTTAACAAGATTATATCCTTTAAAAGTTTAACTGAATAGACTGAATACATTGTTTTGGCAAAACCTAATAGAGAAGAATTATTGGATCCAGCTGAAAAAATGAGTGAAATACATTGTTACATCAAATAGTGTAGTAAATGGTGGGTAAAAAGTCTTCAGGGATGAATGTACATTTTTTTTCTAGAGATTGTGTTCACTGCTTTATTTAAAAAAAAAAATCTTTTTTTTTTTTTACTTTTTGAAATCTTTCACTTGAATAATGTGTGCCCTCATTTTTTTTCCCAAAGGAAAAGGAGACTAAAGATTATATTTAGAGCATTGGGTAGATATTGAAAGGGTGATGTGCAACTAACTTTCAGCTTTGTTCAAATAACTGGTTCACAAAAGTTTGCATGAATACTTAAACTCTAAGTAAACAGCACTGGGTATCTCAGTATCTCTTACTAACAACATTAATCCTAGTTCAGAGAGTATTACAGTAACTACTTTTATTTTCTTGGATGTAGGAAGAAGGGATGCTTCTCTATAGCTCATACAAAACTTACATGACAAAACTTGTCAAAAAAATTGGAGACCTACATTTTTCTGCACCACTAGTCTTAAAGAGGTTTATAACTGTGCTTAATAATGTAGCGTCATCAAATCATACTCAGTTTGGAAACAGTCTGTGACTATTTCTAAAGCTTTGTCTCTGAAACCAAAAAGACAAGTAGAAAATGATTCTATATCGAGTTGATGCCATGCAAAGAATGAGCTGGTTTCTGTTGAAGCAACTGCATATGTGTTCTTTTCATCGAAGTCAGTTGTGTAATAAGGGACCAGAATGTTCAGTGATGCTTTAAATGCTTTTTATTGTAATTATGTAAAATCAAATTGAAGTACTCAGATGGTCAGTTACTACTTCTTACCAGCTGGTGTACCCAAAGTAAATATTTCATTCTTGATCCATGTATAAAATCCACTGAAAAATGTCTCTGTTTAAAAGGAATAGAGAATAATCATAGAATGGTTTGGATTGGAAGTTCCCATTCAGTTCCAACCCCCTGCCACCATGTAAGGCTGCCCACTCACCCACCCACTATAGAAAGCTGCCCAAGTGCCCCATCCAGCCTGGCCTTGGACACCTTCATGGATGGGGCATCCACAACAGTAATATAGAAAAGATTTGAAGCCACAGCAGATATTTGTATCAAAGTTATAAATGATGTTGATTCTGAATGAAAGCAGTTGAAAAAAAAGTTGAAAGCAGTCCAAGATGTAATGCAGTCATGAAAGAAACATTACTGTGAGTGTAAAAATGTAAAGGAAGGGTCT
Organism: Lagopus muta; assembly: GCF_023343835.1. Classification (NCBI taxonomy): domain Eukaryota; kingdom Metazoa; phylum Chordata; class Aves; order Galliformes; family Phasianidae; genus Lagopus; species Lagopus muta. Next base: position 160,562,029 of record NC_064433.1, read on the forward strand.
AGCTTCTAACTGTTGGAAAAATATTGAGTAACAACATGGAGCAAAGATTATATGTGGGGAAAAAATCACTTTTATTTGAGGATGTCAGGAGAGTCAAAGACATTCTCAAATAATGGAGTTTTGTAGTTTTGAAGGGATGCAAATCCAACTCATCCAACTATCTTTTTAAAGTAGGGTCAGTGTAATTAATGTTGCTTGAGGCTTTGTCCAGCTGAGTTCTAGATAATCCTAAAGAGGTAGAAAGTATGGCTATGATGCTAGGCAATGTTTTTCAGTGTTTATCATCACTATGGTGAATTTTTTTTTTCTGTAACATCTTGTTGCAGTATTTGTTGTTGAACCTTTTGTCTGTTGCTCCTTATTTATAGTACATCTCTGAGAAGAATCTCTTTACCTCTTATTGTAGCCTCTTGTTAGATAGTTGGAGAGAGTAGCAAGAATTCCATCTTTTCTACAAACTGTTACAGTTCTCAAGCCTTTTCTCTTCGTCATGTTTCAGCCCTCTCATCGTCTTGGTGGCCTTCCACTGTACTCATTCCAATATATCTCTGTTTCTCTTGAAGTGGTGAGTGCAAAACTGAACAAGTGCTCCAGATACTTCTCCCTGGGAGAGAAGAAAGTAGAGTGAAATAATCACTTCTTGGACCTGCTGATTACAGTCTTAGTAACTTATTGAAGGAAATGTTTTCACTGTGTCGCTTGTTTGATAAGAATAATTCATAATAACTCAAAGCTATGGGTGGCACATTTTTTCCTCGTTTATTTGTTATAAGAGTACAGTTATCATTTTTGTCACTTTCCAGAAATTAAGTCATTCTGTGAAAGCAACGTGTGTTACAAAATTACATATTTAAGCAGGAACAATGAGAACTAGCAAAGCAGCAGTTGCTGATTCTATTCTTGTAGGCAAGCTATGAAAAACAAAGTGCAGTTTATTTATCAAAAAGCTCATTTTCTGAACTCAAAATTAATTTGCAGTCTTAAAGGAATAAGATTATATATATATATGAAAGAAGTAGGCAAGGACAAAATAGCAGGCCAACTCCTTTAATATGTAAAGTCATATAGATTTCCTGTAATACAGGGAATGTGGGAGGACGCAGAATCCACACAGGTCCAGAATCATAAAGTACTTATTAGCATGTGGATGAAATATTTTCACTATGAATGCTTGAGAAAATATTAAATTAATGACTGAAAAGCATGCATATGTTTGATATTTGCAAGAAAGCATGCTTATTCTGATTTTATTCTGAGATGCCCCAAGAATATTAAAAGCTCCTGGAACCTTCAAATCATTAGTTTTCTATCAGCAGCTAAAAGAATAGAAGTAGGGAATGAAATTACTGCCCTAGAGACATCAGTGTGGAAGTATGGAATGGCCCCTGACCTCACTGGTTGTTAAAAAAAAGTGAAGAAAAGAAAGGAAATTGACAGTGGAAAAAAAAAAAAAAAAGCATCTGAGAAATTAAAGAAAGAAATCTGAAAATAAATTGAATGTGAATTCTTTGCATGTATCTTCTTTGACAATCTCATAATTCTTCTCTTTAAAAGGCAAAACGAAGCATATGATATGATAGATAGTCTGAGATTTGAAAGAGAAACCATAAGAAATATCAACTATATGAGATCTATCAGATTTATGCTCATGGTTGTGTATCAGTAAAGAAGATCTGAAAAGTCTTTCTGGCAACACTGGTATCAAAGCAATCACTTAATATAATTCTTTGGAAACATTAAACCAAATAGATGACTTAAATCTGACTGATACATGAAAAACTGAGCAGTGCAACAGGAGCAAACCTTATGTATGCTTCTGAATTATCAAAAGCCTAAAATGTAAGATGAACAAACAAAAATTGGATCAAATGACAACCCCTTTATACTAAGACTGCTCTGAAAGTAATGCCTCCTATTTTATTTTGTTGGCCCACAATGTCAGAGGCAGATGCTGTTGGTATGGCTGTAGAGGTTAAACCTTCCCACCAACATTCCATTACATTTTGCTGCTGTGCAACAGGTGGCAGCAAGGATCAGTCTAACAAAATGGCATCTGACAAAAAAGCATCTGAAATGGAGGTTAATATGAAGAAAAGCTGTGTAATTGAGTTCCTCAATGTTGAAAAAATTATACTCATTGATATTCATTGATACTTTGCTGGATGTGTATGGAGACCAAACCGTGGATCTTATCAAGGGTGGTGCATTTCAGAGACAGTGGGATCATCTCTGCTGGTGCAGATGTTGATGAGTGCATAGAATTATAGAATGGTTTGGATTGGAAGAGATTGTGAGAGTATGTTGCTGAGGAAAGCTGCAAATTTGGTAGCAGTGAAGTGGGAGATTCGACTACCTGTGTATGGACTTGCATCAATTACTCATCAGGACATTACAAGAAAATGACTGTTTCTGGTGTTCTGTAACTAAAGCCAAACAAAGCTGTTCTCAGAGTGGTCTAGAATTGTACAAAGGAGGTAGGAGGAGAGAATGATCATAATTTTAGTGGATCAGGAAAGAACAATCTGAGTCAGTCCAGCATACAGATATTTAGCTTCAGGATGGAGAACTAAATGACATAGGAAGATGATCCAGCAAACAAGGTAGTCATGCCTACAAGAAGCTCAGAAACTGTTCTGAAAATGCTATTTTAGAGATTAAAGCAAACACTGTACTTTAATTCAGAAGAAGTCTAAATGACATTAAAAAATTAATGCATGTGACTCAGTTGTGAAGCTAAGGACACAATCACAAGGAATAGGATAACATTTAAAAGACTTAGCCAGATGAAAGGAATGAGAAAAGTCATTAAGTGTAGAAAAATAAATTTAAGCAGAACATTGTTTGTAATCTTCTTTAGAATTCTGATTTTTTTCCATAGGATACTTCAGCCAATACTGAAAAGTCTAGTTAAATATTTGAAAACAGGAAGTTAGCTAGGGAGCTGCTGAGACAATTTGGAGACAAGTTCAGAAGTTCAGCACGCTAAAAGAACATTAGTCAAACACGGGCACAGTATGTCCGAAAGAAACAGGAAAGAATAGAACATTCGTTGGCTGGTGTGTGTGGGAAAAGGAACATAATCTTTTGGGAAGTCAGGAGAATATTGGATTACAAGTAGTGATAAAGTTTGCATGGTGTCACATTGCACAGACAATAGTAGTGCACTACATGCATCACTGGTCAGTGGGGTGTTTTTTGAGTTTTTAACCTTCTTAATCATAGATATTAGAGCCTGTTGTTTACCTGGAGTAGCTTGAAGCTAACATGTTTAGGACTCAAATGCTAAAATAAGGTGTTATATGTAAGTGTACAGTTTGCTTGCTTGCAGAAAGTAGAGAAGTAAAGAAATGGTAATAGGAAATGCACTTGGTTTGTGGGGCTGCTTTGAAGGGTATGGACAATATAAAACAAAAGCTGGTGAAAGACTGTGAATAAGTTGCTCTGAAAGTAATGCCTCCTATTTATTTCCACAGAGTCTACAACAGGTACATAGCAGTACAATTAATGTCCTGAGACAGCAGTGCCTAGGCTTCATGTAGAATAAGTTTTCCCAGTAACTGAACTCAGAACCAGGTACATTTTGCTTAGTCTTCTTTCTGCTGTTTGAAGTGATTTGCTGAAGGCAAATATAAGATTTTGATGGTATATGGAGCACACAAGAAAGCAGTCTCTAACAAGGACAACATTTTTGAGAGTATCTAAGTACAAAATGTCAATTTGTTCCATGTATGCAAAATGTAAGAAAGGTAGTAGTTTTACGATGAAAACAGTATTAATAGATTGATTTGACTTTTTCCAACAAGAGCAATTTTTAAAATAATTTTTATGTTAATGTGTTAAAAGGCCAAGTGAGGATTTGAAATTGCAGATGCAAAAACAGCTCCTAAATACTTCATTATTTTTTACAATATGGAGATAACTGCAGTTAATGGGAGATGGCAGGGAAAATTATAAATTTATTCTTCTTTCTTTTCTAGATATCAAAGGGGAACTGATCTGGTAAACTCTAGAGAGAAGGACTGAACGATCTTTGTACAGTTTTTTTTATTGGCTGGGACAGATTTTCATGCTAAGCTTACTGGAGATGGCAGTGCCTGATCCCATCACACCAGAGCTCATGCCAGATTTAATTATTCAAAAATAAAGCACTTCTCTGGGAGTGCTATCTCTGTTGGCACTTGTCTTGAAAAGGTCAATGTAGTTCTCTTTGATTTTATTTTTTTTCTCCTTCCTATAATTCTGCCAGATTTTTCTGAAATATGACGATGAGCATACTGATTCCATTAATTATTGGAAATATCTCAACTGAATTTTGCACTATTTGGATGGTTCCAAGAGTATGCTGACTCCTTTAATATTGACATTTTCTTCTAACATGTATTTGGGTGACAATTTTCCCTCTGCATAAATTCAAAGAAGGTTCTTAGTCTTTGTGTTAGTAAATGACTTTTAAAAATGGAAAGAGATAAGACTGTGTAAGAAATTTTTTTGTAAGCTACTGTAATTTGTAGAGTTCTGAAGTGAATTCAGTTCTGGAGTTTTAGCACATATTGGTGAATGTGTTTTTCTTGGGCCAACATTATTTTTCAAGGTGTTCTTCTTACATCTCAGTGCTAAGTGTGTTTGCATGTATTATATAAGAAAAAACACCAACGTCTACACTGCTCTGGTGTCACCCAAGTCTCAAACGTTTTTGAACCATGGAAGAGAGCAAGAAGGTCAAATCAACAAATGAGATCTGTGCTGTATTTTATATTTTATAGCCTCATCAGCATAAGGTATGGATCCTGAGGTATTAGGTAGAGCCTGCTGTCCTCATGCTGGAGTTGCTTCCAACTGTTCTACTTGTAGAATCTCATTGTTACAAACCTTTAAGACTGCCAACAACATTACCTAATAACTTCTGCTGCTAATACAGTAGTGAATAAATTAGTTACCTTTTAATATAACTGTTATCACCCCCTGCAGGGGTTGGAAGGAACTATGTAGAGGTAGAAGTAAAACCTGATGTGTTTAGGTTTGACCCCCTTGCAGTTTCAACTTAAATATCCTTTAAACCAACATTATTTTTAAATAACGGTGAATGAATATACTCCTAAGATAGGTTGACCTGGCAGTAGAGATGATATCCAAGCCCAACTTTCATAAACTAGAAAAGCTTGTGGGTCAAGATGGAGATCACTTAACAATTGCTATTAAAGGCAAAGCACATTTGACTTGGCAAAAATCGATTTATTTTACTGCCAGTTAAAATAGAGTATGATGATGATTTCAAGTACAGAATATTTTTTTAATTATGTGGGTAAGTAAAATCCCAGAGGAGATAGGTATTATTTGTACGTATCGTGAGAGGAACAAAGCCTGCTTACTATCATAAGTTCATGAAACGAATGAAAAGAAATGTTTAGATGTTTTACTAAGGGATGTGGCTTAGTGGGACAATATTGTTGGCAGGTGGACAGTTGGGCTAGATGATCTTGGAGGTCTTTTCCAACCTTGGTGATTCTGTGATTCTATAATATTTATTCACTCAGTAGTTTTGATAAATTTCTAATCTAATGTCACAAGCATTTATGTCTGACTAAAGATAACACTATATTTGAGTGCAATAACATCTTCATTACAGCAGTACTTTATTCTTGTCTTTTCTTCACTGTGAGTTCAGTAAATTTAAATGCAAGAAAGAACTGTCTGATAAACCTTGCATAGCAAGCCTGCAGAGTCACTGCCATTGAAAATTACTAACATATAAGTTTACATGAGCATTGTTTTTCCTCCTTTAAAAAACATTTAGTTTTTCTGTAAATGGCCTAAGTAATTTTACTTCAAGAGCAATACAGTTTATGAAAATAAAGAAGATTATTTGTTAATGGAGCAGTGACTTTTGATTAGGCAGCTGTATTGAAAATTGTTGAAAAGACTCTACCATACCATATAGAAAATGGCAGTATATTTGTTACAACCTTTTGTTCTATTTGCATTTGATTTGATAATGCTGAAACTAAATTCTAATTTATATGTAAAAAGTGACTACAGTCCTTTTTTCCCCACTTAGATTACATAATCCTGCATTACATTCTCCTATGAAGAAAGGTTGAGGGAACTGGGATTGTTTAGCTTGGAGAAGGATCCAGGGAGACCTCATTGTGGCCTTCCAGTACTTGGAGGGAGCATACAAACAGGTGGGAGAATGGCTGTTTATGAGGGTGGATAGTGATAGGACAAGGGAGAATGGTTTTAAACTGAGACGAGGGAGGTTTAAGTTAGATATTAGGAGGAAGTTTTTCACACAGGGGTTGGTGACGCTCGGAAACAGGTTGGCCAAGGAGGTTGTGGATGCCCCATCCCTGGAGGCATTCAAAGCCAGGCTGGATGTCGCCCTGCACAGCCTGGTCTAGTGGTTGATGACCCAAGCATCTTGATAAAGGATGTCCATATTCTAAATGTCTTGTAGATATTTATTTCAGTTAAGCTCTCTCCATTCTTTCATAGCTTTCAGATCTTAGCTGAAATGGTTGTATTCAGGATAAACTGATGTTTTTAAAAATATTCACTTTTACAGAGGATAGAATCTAGTTCAGCATCCTGATAACTGTCCTTAGAAGATGGGTCATTTTCATGCCTTTTTTTAAATTAAATTAAGCTTCCCAGATATTTCGCTGTAATACAATGATTTATTAATCTGGCTTGTCACACAGAAGTCTGTGAAAAGAAAACACTTGAGATTACTTGACCCACTAAACTACTTAGGTGAAAGATTCAGTTATATGTCTGTCATAAGAGAAATGGGGTACTAGTGACAATGGTCTGTGTCCTGCCTCTTGCAAATTAGTGTATTGGATGTAGAGAAAACAAAGATTTCTTTTCATTCCTTTGTTAATGAAGTTCTTGTACCAATGCCCCCAAGCCAGTCTTTTTCCTGAATGAACATAAGAAAAGCAATAACAATTATTGGTGTAACAGGTAAATATTTATAGCAAAACAATAGTTGTGTTATTAGATACATTCTTCTGGATCAGTTTGCTGCTTCTATCTTCATTTCAATTAAGAAAAGCAAACAATATACTCTTCTGTAGTTATTAACAACTTTGTATTTCTGTTTTATGACTTCGCTTCCCCACTTCTCTCATTTTTACAACTTAGTGGGGCACTGCTTTTCTTTTTAAATATTAGCTGACAAGATAGCACTTCTGTACCAACCTTACTTTCCTCCCACAACACCTCAGTAATGAAATTTAGAAACCTTATCTGCTCTATTACTCAGCTTAGCAGTTATAAAGACTAAATGTTTCCTTCTGTGCAGTCTGACTTGTCCTTTAAAACAGAAATGACTGTTCCTAAAATTGTAAGTGTGTAAGTATAACTGACAAGGGTAACAAGTTAAGGTGACTGCCTGCCTTTGCGGTTCCTTGATCATGCAGAGTAATGCTTTGTGCGGTTTAAAATCTGGTTGCAATATACTTGATAGATATGCAGCAGGATTCTGTTTTTTGTAACTGGCATTTCAACATATTTCAAAGTATTTGGTCATTTATCTGAAGCACTGGAAAGTTGGAGAAGTGTCCATATGTTCAGCAAGGTTACTTCAATGAAAGCTGCTATCAAAGCTGATAAAATGACAGGTAGATGTAACTGGGATGCATGAAGAGAAACTGGGATTCGAGGCTCGGTTGCACATGGCAAGATAATTCTTGGCAAGTAGAATTCAACAGAGCTGTAACGCTGCTGTGAAAAGAAAGAAACCCTGAAGTATAAAACTAAAATCAAATGGGTTTATATAATCCAAACTGTAAGACACCTGAGGGAGAAAGTTTACTATCACTATTAATCTACTAGTGTGGACTAGATTGTTCTTTTAAGACTCTGTAAAAGAGAACTGGCAGTGATGAATGAAAGACTGGACTTGGTCATACCTGAAAAGTGGGAAAGCAGAATACATTCACTGCTATCAGTTGAGTCTCAGAATCCATATACTGTTCTGGTTTTGGTCTGAGACAGTGTTGATAGCACACCAGTGTTTTGGCTGCCATTATCATGGCATGGTAGCCAAGCCACAGGTTGGAGCCAGGCCTCATGCAGAAGGCTACAAAGCTGCGGGGTTAGGGTTAGGATTAATGCATTTACAGGTGTTAATATGATGGATACTAAAAGGACTAAAAATGATGTTAAGTGAACTTACTTTTTCTCTCTTCTAGCATATTATAGAAGAAATAATAGTTTTGTTTGGAAGGGACCTTAAAGACCATCTAGTTCCAGATTCCCTGACATGGTTAGGGAAGCCTTCCTCTAGACGAGGTTGCTCAAAGCCCTGTCCAGACTGGCTTTGAAACCTGACAGAAATGGGGCATCCACAACTTTTCTGGGGAATCTAGCTAATATCAAATCTAAATTTATACTTTTTTAGCTTGGAACTGTTACTCCTTGTCCCATCACCTAACTTCCTGGTAGAGAATCCTGCCATATCTCTCCCATAAGTGACATTTAAGTGCTGGAAGGCTGCTAAAAGGTCTCCTTGGACCTTTCTTTTACCCAGGCTGAACCTCAGCTCTCTCAGCCTGATTTTCCATAAGAGGTGCATAAGACTTCTGTTCATCTTCCTATACCCATTCCAGCTGATCCATGTCCTTTTTATTTTGGGAGCCCCGCGGCTGAATGCGTTACTTCAGGTAGGGTCTGATGACAGTAGAGTAGAGGAGGCTAATGCAAAGATATATGCCCATGTAATAAAGAAATACAAGGGCTGCTCTAAAAGTAGTGCCTCCTATTTTATTACGCTGGCCCTCGATGTCAGAGGCAGAATTCCTCCATGAGGAATAAATTGCACCTATCAGTATTCATTTGTACTTACTGAACATTTATGGAGGCAGTGGATATGAGCATAGTGAGGTTGTGAGTGGTGCATTTCAGCAGTGACAATGATTGATAGTAGGCCACGTTCACTGGTGCATTTTCTTATAAGAGCAGCATGCAGGATCTTGTTTATAACTGGCAACACATAGCTATTTGTGGTGACTCTGTTGAAAAGCAGTGTTTTGTATCTGAGAATTTGCTACATGAAATAGTGTTATTGTGCTTCTTGTATCTGTTGTAGTTTCCATGGAAACAAATAGGAGGCATTACTTTTGGAGTGATTGATGTACTGTTACTTCTACTGTATAGTAAAAAATATTTTTCTGTGTAAATGTAACTGAACTTACGTACTAGACTGAATACTCAAAATCTATTAATATAGAAGCTGCATTATTATCAGTCTCAAAAAACTGAAGAGCAAGAGTTCCATAATGTTAAGTGTTTTGTTGCATAAGTTACAGAAGGAATGAGAAGTTTTCTGGGTATAGTTTTAAATGAATTTACTAATTGGGAAGTTTTAATATTTAACCTAAAACTGTATTCATGATATTTGTCTGATGTGCTAGTTTTGGTAGGTATGCTGCATTTTCCATTACTCATTTTCTCATGTGGTATTATATGTTTTTTTTTTTTCTTTTTCAACATAAGAGATTAGAATTTGCAGTCAAGTTGCACTCAGCTTTATAGTATAAAGTGATATTTATGTGTTGATTCTCTTTATCCAGTTATGATTGGATGATCACCTCATTCCTTGATATACCACAAGAGTGTATCACAGTACAGTAAATGATCTATATTACTATTGTTCTGATTTGGTGAAAGATAAGCTAACGCTCTTAACAAATGCAAACTTTGGAAATACATCTGTTGTGCTTCTGTAATATTGCTCATGAAATGTAGTTTTGTATTTAGAAGATAAATATAGCCATATTTTCAACTAGAAGACAGCAATATTTTTTTTGTAAAAGCGAGGTCAGTATTTCCTGTAAGATTCTGTATTCTGTGAAATTGGTGAGCTCTAACTTGCAACCCACATGTTTTAAGGTACAAATTGTTAAATGCTTTTCTACGATCAGCTCACCATCATGTTCTTGAAAAAGTGTGCTGTGTATTTTGATATGCTTTCCAGTTCTTGGGAAAAGGTTGATTTACACACATTTAGTATGTATGCACACAGATTTTATTTCAAATTTTAGAATTTACTTCAGATTTCATTGTTGGGAACTACTGTTCTTACTATGTGCTAGTGTATGTTTCTTGACACTGAGTATGATTAAAATTACTTTGTTTTGTGGATTTTATGGTGCTTTAACTGCTTTAAATAAGCATAAGAAAATTGATTTTTATTTTGAATGGCTATAGTTTGGTAGTGTTTCCTTATTTTACATATGATATTTTTAGTAGGATTTGTTATTTACTTTCGGCTTTCCCAGAAACCCTGCTTGTAGCCCCATCTTTTGCTCATATCTGTGATGTTATCAGTAATTGTAAAAAATCTGCTCTAAAATATGAAGCAAGAGATCTAGAGTACAGTGCAAATGCAGTTGTGAAAAACAGTTAAGTTTCTTGGAAGCTTTTTTACCATGTTGGTTTGTATATCTGGATACAAGTGGGAAAAAAGGTAGAAAAATCACAAGTTGTTTAGATTACAAAACAACAATGTATATTTCTGGAAAAAGACAGAATGAAGCAAGAACTATCTGCAGGAAATCAATCTGTAAATGTATGACAACGATCCTAGGCTAAGCTTCCTTTGAAATAGATGTGTTTTGTTTCAGTATCTCATTCTGGTACTGGAGAATATCAGAGAAATCAAGCAGCTTTCACTGCTTTTAGTATATAACCAATTTGTGATGCTGATTTCACTGGAGAAGAAAGCATTAGATTAAGGACAGAAACAGCACTAAGAACACCAAATTTTACTTCTCTCTTTTTTTAATAAGGTAAAGAACAGACTTTGTCATTTTCTGTAATTGTCATAGAATCATAGAATGGTCTGGGTTGAAAAGGACCACAGTGATCATCTGGTTTCAACTTCATGCTATGTGCAGGGTTGGCAAGTGCTAAATCAGGCTGCCCAGAATCATCCTAATACTCTTTCTCCCTAACTGTTGTTTCAATACTTGTATACAGTGATAATATATTAAAATCAATCAGTCAGGAGAGTTCATGACCATTAGGGATTATCATTGAAAAATACTTTTCTTCAGTATGCACTAAATCTTTTAACAGAGAGTAGCATTAGCTGTGATTTGCAGAGCATTGCTACAAGTGCTTACATGAGTGTCACTCTGTCTCAAACAAAAGAAAATAATTTGATACCTGAATAACGTGGTATCTACAGGTGTGTGATGTGATTTCCTCATATGGTAGACACCTTCATGAATATATTAAGAAATAAAAATAATATATACAGGGATTTTACCTGTTGCATTTTGCATTTTATTGATCTTAATATAAATTAAAATTGTGGCTACAGTTACTAGATGGCGCTTGCTTCCCTTTTTCGCTCTGTTCATTTTCTTCTCTTTCCAGACTTCCTTCAAGAGATGCAGAACTTTAATAGTCATTCTGTAATTTCATAATATTAAATAAATGGTCAGTGACTCATTTTGTATGCTTTTCTCAGTTCTTTTCATTAATGTTGTGTTTTTTCTTCCTATATTAGGCCTCTCCAAAATCAATAGTTAAAATGGGCAGTCTTCTGAACAGCCTTGAATAATTGGCTTATTACAGGGTATTTTAACGCATATAATCTAAATGAAGGTATGCTCCATTTACCTTTACTTGCAATCTTCTTGTGGCTTGAGTCTGAGAGTTTAATATGATGAGTACACAGATTCTGAAAGTATAACTCATGTACTTAGGCAGTATATCCTGTAATAGTGTAATCTTTCGTTTGACGTACAGTGCATTGAAACTTCTAAAACCTAATTAAGTATTCCTAATATCCTATTTCAACCGCTGATAATGGACTATGCAACCTTTAAATGTAGCTGGATTGATCTTACAATTTGATGCAAGCTGTGTTGCATTAACTTCCTGAACTGGAATATGTTTGCAAACCCAGTTGTTTTCAGTTTGAGTACAGGTTAATCAGATCTTCTCACCTATGAAAGCTTCATAGCAATGCCTATCTTTTCTGATATTTTAACATTCACCACCTCCAAGAAAAATAAAGCCAAACAAACACAAAATGCCAACTGTCTTTCTCTTACCTTATAGGATATTTCTTTTCTGTTGCTTATTAGTCTTCTAACAGTATTTTATGACATACGTTAGATAAGTTGGGATTATTTAGAAGCAAAAACTGATTTTTTTTTTCCAGTAAAAACTGATTTTTATTTCTTACATTCAAAGTTTAAACCAATTTAAATTGTATGAATTTGCATGTAACTTTGAAAACATTTGTTGTTTAAGAGTGTTTGACCATCCTTTTCAGCACATCGCGAGTAGTGGGGAGGTCAAGATAAGAAATCAGATTTGTGTGGCAGAATTGCATTCCTGTCTTTTGCTACTAAGGTGCCACATACTTTTCAAGTCTTTGAGGCTGTTTTGCTTATGCAAAACAGATGACTTAAATCTGAGCGATTCTATAAAACCATGAGTTAAGAGTCTATTAATAGTGATTATGTTAGATGTGGAAGCTCTGATGTATGCTTGAGGTGTAAAACATCAAATCTGGAATTCAGTCTGTGCCTTAGATTACTGGCTTGTTCTCAGTTTTGAAGAACAGTGTACTCTTAACATTTTTTGTTAAATGCTGTAATACAGTTTTACTAAAAATAAAGTAATACTGCCAGGCTTTTCACACAAAGACTACCTAAATAGTCATTGCAGTGATAATTATTGCTTTAAGCTAGTAAATAATTTCAAACTGATAACTAGTGATAAAGTATACATAAATGGTACTGTATAAATAAGTATTGGATCAGAAAATGGTTTCATACTGGTTACCAAAAAAAAAACCAAAAACACGCCACCCCCCCCCAAAAAAAAACAAGCAAGAAACAAGTAAAGATCTACATTTTGACTTTTTACTTGTTCCTTTTGTATTGCTCCGTGCTATCATCTTCATATGTAAATATTTGTAGGAATTGCTTTAATTTTTGCTGCTGCATCCTATTTTTATGTCAGCACGCTGTAGCTTTTGATCAGGATTAATTTCAGATGTCAGGGTTTCTTTTCAGTATAGAAAAAAAATAATTCTATTTAAAAAAATGTGAATGAGTGACTTCATCAGCTTAAGGGATATCTCAGAAACTAATTGTTAGCATTTAGACTGAATCTGCAAGCAATTGTTAGAAAGTAACTTTTGATATGCAGTGTGTGAGTGAAAGTCCAGTGTTCTCCATGGTTAGTGCATTCCCACTGCAATACATGCAGAGCTACTTGAGGAGTTACAACAATGCTGATCTGTAGAGGATGGATGGTTCTTTACTCTTGTTAAGGACAATGTATAGAATGTGAACTATGTTGTTTTATTCACCTGTTAATGTTAAGTCTGTTGGTAATATGCCTGGCCTTATTTATTAAATAAGGCAATTTTATCCGCTTGGGATTTGTGTGACCTTGATTGGCACTGGCTTAGTCCAGAGCTGTACAACGTATTTATCCTACAGGTACTCCTCCTCTGGAAGTTTGAAGTTCATTAAAATTTGTTTGTAACACTGAAATAGTGATTAATTTGTTATTCGTTGTTTGCTGGCATTTTGAAAGAGACATTAAGGCTGCCTTCAACTAGCAAATGCTCTGTTTTTCTCAGCTTTGTCAGTGAATATTTTGACAGTTTTATGAAGTGTAATGTTCTCTTGTACAGTTGTGAGCTCACCTATAGTGTGATTGTTGCTTAGGTATTAAGCTTCATATGCCAGATCAAGTTTCCTCATTGAGATTTTTATTAGAAGACTGTACATCCAAATTTGGGTTTCAGGGAGAAAATATATTCCCTTCTTTCTTGGACATTCAAGACTAAGTCTATAAGCTGCTTATGAGACAATAGCAATACACCTAGCTTGTTCCCATTGCACAGTCTGCTTTCTCCAGTCCATGTGGAATCTGTCATGATGCAGTAATTTAAGTAAGGTGGAATACTGCTTTCTTTTAGGGAAGTAGATACATGAAATACCTACTGATATCTATTTATATAGATACATTTTTTGTATCTATACATTTTTCTCTAACTGCTAATTTGAGTAAGTACTAGAAAAAAAGGAAATTCCTGAAGCTAAGTTTATGCTTTATGAAACCACCTTCTGTGCGCTAGAGTAGTTGTAAGTACTCTCAGTACTTTGTATGTTACTAAACTTCAAGTATTAACTAATACTGTTCATCTGTTTTCTAAATTTTATCTTAAATCACAATCTTTTACTATTAAATCATTACATATATTTGTAAGAATGGATAGACTAAAATCTAGCTATTGCTGTTTGATGTAAAGCCAGTATGTAAATATGAAAGTTCTGTCACTTAAGCCTAGAATGGTTAATTTTATTAAATTTAATATTTTCAAAAATCTGCTCAATCATTTAAAGTCTTAGATCATTTAACTTAAATCTCAGAACAACATAGTGAAATACTTTGTCACTTTAGGCTATAAGGACAAAACACTAATAGTTATGTCATATCAGTATAGTATATTTCAAATGTTGTGTAAGCAACTCAAATGTAAGACTGTGTAAGTAGTCAACAAAATTTCTTACCTAACAAAAACCTAACAAAGACCTAGAATTTTGCTTGGCACTGTCATTTTCTCATAGAAACAGTCATGGTCAGATAAATATCTGTGGCTCTGCACCATTCAGTAATTTTTCAATAAATGCTTCAGTCTTTATATTGTTATTATTTAATTTCACATACATTATTTTTAATCACTTCAGTGTCTCATGTCACATATTTGAATCACATCTTTTTGTTCTGTATTCAAATAATTTTTCAAAAGTATTTATGCATGCTGTTTTGAGTTTCTGCTTCTTCCTGTGTTCACCATAGCAACCAGAGGTTAGTACATTTCTTGAATCTTTTTTCAGCATGTATTATCTATTATATCAGTTTGACTTTTTTATATTTAGAAAATGATTCCAAACATTATTGATATCTTAGTCTTATTGGAAACTGATCTTAATATCATATTGAATAACTTACGAAGTCATGCTTCTCTGTAAAAATTGGAAACTGTCTTTTTGGTATATAAATGTAAGAGCCATAATTTTAGAGACTACAAAGCTAAGTACCTTCCTTCCACTGTGTTGCAGTTTGGAACTATGATTTCAAATCTCTCTCATATGTTTGCATAAAAATATACTTAGTATGTTTTGGATATCTATGGCAGCTTTAGATATAGATATATATATTTTAAGTATCTGAAACAGTTAACATTTTTTTAATAAAGTATTTTATAATTACATTCTATGAAAATAATAGCTTTATACTTCGTAACAAAGCAGTGTAATTTTAAACCAAAGAATCAGTTCTGAGAAGAGGCTTTTGTTATGTTAATTATCAGAACAAAAATATAATGTACTAAATTATGGATTTCTTTAACACATATAAGTGGATTTTTTTGTACAAATCCTTCATATAAAATACAGATTAAATGACTGTCTTTCCATATAAATTTTTGTGGCTTAGTTACACAGCAACTTTGAATATCCATTAATAAAAGCATGCATTATGTCTGTGAGTACCATGTTGAGAGCTGTCTGTTGATTTAAATTTAGGTGGCCAAAGAAAATGCTATTTTAAGCATTGAACAGCAGTATTATTGCTTCTTATTTGTTGCTTATTTATTTGCATGTATATTCAGAAAGTAGATCCAAGAAGGCAACTGTGAATAATTTTTATGCTGAAATAACTTTAGTAAGTAGAATTGTCATGTCAAGTCTTAGTATATTCTAGATCTCATTTAAATTGAAAAAGTGAATTGTTAGGAAGGCAGATTCTAGATATAAGGTGCACATCCTAGCCACTCACCAGTGAATGAATGATGTTGCTAACGAGAAGGAACAACAGCAGTAACAAAGCCCAACTTTATAGCGTTTGAATATTTTCATGGCTTTCTATCTCAATGCTTTATTTTTGTATGTGTAAAAAAAATGTGTCTTTTTGGTGCTTGGTTTGAGATGGTGCTGAACATAGTCAATTCTGAAAACTGCAGTGACTGAAACTCTACATTATTTGTAGAAGTGACTTTTGAGACATGTCTTTTTTTTCTTTTTTTTACTTGTATCTAGCAGCTATTTCAAATGCTTGAAGCTTTGTGGGAACAAATACAGTTAAAAAGGACTGGAAAGCTTTAGGAGTGTAATCTTACATTTCTTCAATGTCTGATGCAGTACAGTCCTAGCTATCACCCTCTGTGTTAGAGTGAACTTTTCCATATTAGTCATAAAAAAAATTGAAGCCTCTACTTTGAAGTGGGAAACTGCTGTGTAACCTCTCTTCTTGTTATATGGCAGCATAAGCACAGCTGCATTTCTTGTTCAAGTTGGCTGGGCAAAACGTGTTTTGGATCCAACTGCTGAATGAGTTTGGAAAGGCAACCACTTCCTATTTCATTTCTGAGAAATGAAGACTTAATGCATTAGGTGCATGGAAGAGATCACTACGTGATTTGGAATTACCTTCCTGAATTGATTGAGCATCAATCAAAGCAGTTCTATTAAAGCCCGTATTCCAATTACGAAATAAGACACAGCAAATGTTTTCTTCAAATGCAGTGTCTCATTATCTGTTCTTAGCCCGAGTTTAACATTAAGAAGCCAAGTGCTCTGAAGATTGTTATCATAAAGAAAATGAAAAAGAAAATTTTTTCAGGGCTTCTAGGTCTGAACTACAAACATCTCCATCCAGTCTGAATCACTGAGGTGCGTATTTGGCTGTGGGTAGAGTTTCGGCCACTTTCTTTCCTCCAGCAGGAAAATTTTTATTTCATACATGTAGAAAGATACATCCATTAAGAATGTGCACTTTTTTTTTTTTTTTTTTTTAAGCTGTATTTTTTGTGTGCTTTCTTTCTGAAGTTTCCTTACCAAAGTCTTTCAAGGTGAAATCACTGTGGGTGCTTATCTTTGCATCACTGGGCATACTTCAAGTCCGATGCAGCCTTAACATAGGAAACAGTTAGAACAGGTAGAGAGCTACATGTGACAGCATTCACCTTCCATTTTCTGTAAAAAGGTTGGCAGTGACCTGTTACAATCCTAGTTGCTAGACTACGGATGGGAAACATAAGAACCTCTTTGGGATTGCTGAGGTGTTCAGCTGTGCTTCCCAATATGTTACAGCATGCTAGAGACTTTTCTCAGTTGCTACTGTTCATGGAAGGACACTTCTTCCTTGTGTAACCCTTCTGTGATACCAGCTTGCACCTTACACACCTTCTGTGAGTACACAATCTGTTATCCCTTGGGTACACTGCAGGTCATGCTCAGGACTTGTACCTTAGCCAGTAATTAAGACTGTCTGAATGCATTTGACTTTACTCTGCTGTTCTCATTTACCACGAAGCTGTAAAGAAGTGTTTAAAAGTAAAACTTGAATACAACTATTGATTAAAAATGCTCAAGTAGGCTGTAAAAACTTTATAAAATATATAGATGAAAAAAACCAGTGAAACAAGAAAAACACCACCACCAACTAAAACGAAGAATTCTAAGTAGCTCTTTATTCTTGCCTTGTACTGGGCAATCCACCATGAGTGTTTCAAGTTCTGGAGAGGGCCCAGAGAGCTTCATTTACCAATTAATCAGGCAGTGTTATAAGGCAAATGGGTGGGATTTAGGATGAATAAGCATTGGTTGACATATGGAGAAATATTTATGATAATAACATGGTTGTTGATTGCAGCAAGTGCGTTTACGTTTCTACCAGTTACTCTTGCTGGTATCTCTAAGCACCATACTGTTTTTGAAAGAGGTGTTTATTCTGTTAAACTCCAGGGCACTATTCCAGGTAAATGAAATGCAGTGTATAAGTATGAAGAGTAATGATAACGTATGATTAGAACTTCTGATTGCCCATAATATGAATATAATCATTTATTCAAGAGGAGAGTTAGTAACTGGAATTTGTTGAGATTTGTTATTTGTCTGCATGTATATAATCTTTCCTATTTCAAATTGTGTGAGGATAAGAGAAAGTTAAGATCGTGCACCATATATATTTATGGCAAAATGCCCAGCTTTGGGGAGAGATGTGTAGACTTATCATGATGACTTATGATGTGCCTTGAGAAATGGCAGTGGCAAAAATACTATGGTGTATTTGTGCACTCATGCTAGAAATTCTAACTGTGCATGTCCATCTGGATAACAGATCTCAAAGAATTTCAGTTACTGACAAATAACTTTTCTTTTTCAAAGTAATATTGGCATCACTGTATTGTGCTTTCTTTTTTTCTTTTTTTCTTTTTTTTTTTTTTCTCCTCTGTGCTGCCACTGGGAGATGGATTCTGCAGAAAGCAATTCAGTGATAAACAACTTATTTTAAACCATACCTGAACTCTTTCCTGTTTCCTGAAGGACACTGTTTGATTTGGAATACTAGGCAATGTGTTCTTTCTTTGTTTTAAACAGTACTTTTTCAAGCCTTTTTGTGCTTTTTTTTTTCTTTCTTTTTTTTCTCTCTTTTTTTTTTTTTTTTAATAAAGAGTTCCTTTCTTCTTAGATAATTACCTCACCTTTACCTTACCTTCTTTATAAACGCATTTCACAAGCTGTTGTTGCAACCCCATGCATTAACTTCTACTGAAGGGAAGAGTTTGGGCAGGATATAGTTTTCTAATGGAACTTGTACTGTTTTTTTTTTCCTTATTTCTTTCCTTTATTTTTTTTTCCCTCCTCGTCTGAAAGTAGACATGCTATAGGAAATCTGCTTTTTATTTTTATCTGTTTTCTCACTGGACTTCTTATTTATTTATTTATTTATTTTTTTATTGTAGCAAGAAATATAAGCTAGTAATTTCTGGAGATATCTATCACAATAATAAGCAAGCATGCATTTTATTATGAGGGTAGCCTTATAGCTGTAACTTCAAAGATGTAGTTTTTCTCTAGAAGTGGACATTTTTCTCTTGCTGAAATGATGCACTTACATTTTAGCAAGTTCCTAAAAAAACAAAGAGTAAATTGCCTTCTGACATTTAAGAAGTTGGCTTTTGGGGTAGGAACAGCAAGAGATAAGGCAATGCTAAAGTGATTCCTGTGAAAGAGACAAGGAATATTATAAGCACAGGAACCTTCATTAACAGAGATAGACATCTACAGGTTTTTTATGTCTTACAGTTATATTTAAACAATTTTACTTGTTTTTAACTATCAGTAAATTTTACTTATATATATGCAGATTTCATTTATGTCATTGATGAAAAGAAAATATTAGAAATAAAGACTCTCCAGAGAACAATGCAACTACATCTTTAGTTGCTTTCCTTTGTCATTTTTCAGAATTGAGTATTTGATTATCTGAATACTTATATATCCCATTTATACATGTTACTGATTTTCTTTCAAGAGAGTACAATGTCACTATCAGACTGTTTTGTAAAGCCTTGTAATTTGAAAGATGTATAAATCATTACTTTTATTGTATTAGTTTCTAAATTAGATTATAATGAATGGTAAGCTAAGCTGCTTCAGTTTATTTCATGTGGTGTAATTTCATAAATATGACATCTTCTACTGAGTTGTGAGTTGTGAAAAATCGTCATGTGATCTGCAGAAAAATCTTTTCTTAGAAAGTGCAATGCAATTGGCTCATTAAAGCCTAAAATATGATAGGATTTCTTCAGTTGCTAATGAAATGTCTTCTTTTCAAAGCTGTTGAACAGGACAGATGACTTTTAAACTAATTGTAATTCACTGAGACACCTTATAATCTATAAGAAAGATCACCTCTGCACTGTTCCTGTCCAGCTGTTGTCTTGAACAATTATCAGCAAGTTATTGTTCTGGTATGAACCATGTCATGCTTGAAAGTGAGATGAAAAAAATTAATGAGGGTGCATGAATGCTGGTTGATGAAGGTTAAGTAGATACAGTTATGCTGTCTGCTTTCTTTACTATGACTGTTGAGATTGAGGCAGTGTTTTGTAATGAGACCACACAAACAGATGTGCTGATTGACAGCTCTTAATTTAGCAATGAAAAATGCTGGCTGAAGGCACATTTTGTTCCAGCCTGATATTCAGAGTGCTTGTGCACATGAAGACATAAGATTTAGCTTATACTATAGAACATTATTGTTCTTTTTCTCTGTTCAATTATGTATTAGCTTTCAGAAATCCATTTCATTATGCTTATTAGGATTGGTGTACACAGGTTTTTTTAATAACAATTGCAATGTGGTTTATAGCAATAAAATACTGTTTTTTAATATGTGTTTTTGATGGAAAAAAAGGACTTAGTATGTTTTTTATAAGTTAATCTGAAAAAAATCACACAAAATTTTGCATTATAGATTTATTAGACTGCTATCAGTGATGCATGGAATGACTGAGCAGGGTTTTCTTCCAAATTATAATAAACAACATTTAAACTGTATCTTGGCCTGCACCAAAAGAAGCAGCTCAGCCAAGGGAGATAATTCTACCCCTCTTCTCTGCTTGTGAAGCCCCACCTGGAGCATTTCATTCAGCTCTGGATGAACAGATAACAACATAAGATTGACATGGACCTGTTGGAGCAGGTCCAGAGAGTAGTCATGAGTATGATCAGAGGCTGTAGCACCTCTCATGTGAAGACAGGCTGTGAGAGTTGGAGTTTCTTCAGTTTGAAGAAGACTCCACGGAGAATTTATAGTGGCCTTCCAGAACTTAAAGAGAGCTGACAAGAAAACTGGAGAGGGACTTCTTTACAAGCACACGTAATGATGTTTTTAAATTGAAAGAGAGCAGGCTTAGATCAGATATTGGGAAGAAATTATTGACTGTGAGAGTGGTGAGGCACTAAAACAGGTTACCAAGAGAAGCTGTGCAACGTTCCTGGAAGTGTTCAAGGCCAGGTTGGATGGGGCTTTGAGTAACCTGATATAGTGGGAGGTGTCCCTGTCTATAGCATGGGGATTGGAAGTGAATGACTCTGAAGACCTGTTCAAATCCAAGCCATTCTATGATTCTATGAATATAGAGGTGTTTGAAAAAAACGAGGGGTGCAAATTCAGTATATGAACGATGAATTATACCAGAAAGTTAATAGAATTGGATTTCTTTTTGAGAAGATGATTTTTTTTTTAAGAACAGCGTAATTGATAGATTTGATCTCTGTGAACTGCAGTAGGATTGCCTCTGTGATAATACTAATAGAGAGTGACATTAGCAACATTTGTAAAAATAGCTAAGTTCAGGAGATGTGTAATATTGAAAAAGGATGTATAGGGCTGTGAGGATATTTGAGTTTCTGAGGGATCAGTTTGGGGAATAACTGTTTATTGCAAAGTCTCAATATGACGTGTATGCGAAGAGAGCTTTGTGATAGGAGACTTTGGGGGCATTGCCAAGTAGAAAGAGATTAGAATATCACAGATGAAAAGTTGGTCGAATAGTGGTTTCAGAATTAAATTTATATTTGTAACAAAGCTAGGTACAATTGTCAAATTTTGCTATTTTAACTCTGTCAGTCCTGAGATATATTGTTCTAGTTAATGCATTTCAAACCAGCTCAGGATATTCATATGGGATACATAATGAACAAAGTAAGAACCATAGCATTTTTTCTCTACAGATCTTGATCTGTAACTTTGCATGTAGTTATCCAAACAGAACTTTTGGTGGATAGTGGATAGCATGGTAGTTTTTGTACGTTACTTTTGTATTAAGCACTACTGAATGCTGCTGCCTTTGCCTGGTATTCAGCATCTTTCACAGTTTCAAGTGTGGCAAAGAAAAGATGCCTGTTTCTTCCTGTTTTCAGAAGAAGGAAGGAAGAATGACCCAATCAAGACAGATAACAAATTTGCTACAAATGGTAAAAGAATGCAAGATAATAATAAGAAAGAGTGAGGAAGGCTACAGTTGTTTAGTGTGCCACCAGAACCCAGCAGGCCCTTCATCCCCGTCACCTGCAGTTGGAGATCATGTAGGGAACAGTGGAGGCTCTTGGGAATAGTGGTTTTTGGAGAGTTGGAACTCATGTGAAACTGCTAGAGAAAACAGGACCAGGAATTACAGCTGTGTGCCACAGAAAAGTAGAAAACTTGTAATAAACAATCTGAGAAAGAAGCTCTCTGAAATAAATAATTTTTCATTACTCCTTTTTGTTGTTGTCAGAGATTAAATTAAGAAACACTTATGCCTGAATTTGAACACAAGCTTTGGGTTGTTAACACTGGAATTGTTGACTTAGCCTTTATGTACATGTATCTGTGTATTTATATGTTATGGATATATCAGTTGTTTATTTAAAAAAAAAAAAGGAGAAAAAGAGTAGGACAGATCCTGGATTTCATACAAGTGTTTCCACTAGGGAAACATTTTCATTAATATCTTCACAAGTCAGCATGTAACGTGATTTTTCAGTTCTCAAGTCCAAGTCTCAAGACACATTAAGTCTCATATGCGTAGAAGCTGCTGGTATCAACAGGTGAAGAGATTAAAATGGATTTGGATTCTTTAACTAAGAGAAAGCAAAGATTATGTTGTAGTGCCTAGATGTTTTCTTATTCTTTTAAAAGGGTGTTAGGATGGGGAAAAAATGTTTTAATTAAGAGGAATAGGTATAAAATAGTCATGAATAAATTTAAACTGGAGATTGATTCCAGTCATCTATATCAGAGAGGTTCTGTCACATTTATTGTGTGAATGCATCTTTAAATAAGAAAATAGATCAGTATTTTGAAGGTGGAGTTTAATACAGATAGAACAAGTGAACACATTATGCTTCCACTTAGCTGTCGTTGGTGATCCAGTGGCCTGGTCTTTGGTTTATGAAAGTTCCTATTTCACATTTATTTGATATCACTACGTTTAGAATTCCTGTTCTATTGAGAAGGAAGGGACAGAATTTCATTGCTTTGTCTTCTCTCCTCTGTCCCTGCACCACATTGAGTATCTGATTATCAGCATGAAGTGCAGTTGTAGGGCGTGAGGAAGAGGCTTGGGTGCAAAAGGAAGGATGGAATGTTTCCAGTAGTTCTACTTTGTGTAGGCTGTTGGCATAACTGCTTGCCTTCTGAGTTTTCCAGCTTCCACTCACGGTAACAGTGAGTAAATAATCTTTCTCTGAAGACTCAAACATAAACATTTGATGTACAAGTTTATTGCTGCTTAAAAGTTGCCATTCAAGTTAATGCCCTCATCTTGGAGAGCTAGAGATACTGCACTACCTTGTTATGTGCTGGCTTATCTGATGTCTCTCCTTGACAGAAATGAACAATCTTGATTTACAGATGTTTGAGGTACGACAGGGGCTGTTGGGAGAAAGTGCTGTCATCTGTGATGTCCTTGGCCTCCTGCCGTCTCCGTAGCTTGGATGTTTACTTGCTTACTGTGGCTTCCTCATTCATTTTCTTTCAGAATACCCCAATTCCTCCCTACCAATTCTATTTCAATTGTTATGTCCTGTCAGCCCACTCTACATACTTCTCTTTCTTATCTTGATCAATTCAATCATAGAATCACAAGGTGGAAAGGACCTACAAGATCATCTAGTCCAAATGTCCTCCCATTACCATTGCTACACAAACCACAAAACCATATCTCATAGCTCCTCATCCAGGTGCCTCTTGAACACTGCCAGGGAGGGAGACTCCACCACCTCCCTGGGCAGCCATTCCAGTGCCTCACCACCCTCTGAGAGAAAAAGTTCTTCCTTATGTCTAATCTAAACCTCCTCTGGTACAGCTTGAGGCCATTTCCTTGGGTCCTGTTTGTTGTCCAAGAGAAGAGGCCAAACCCCTCCTGATCACAACCTCCCTTCAGGAAGTTGTAGAGTGCAATGAGGTCTCCCCTGAGCCTCCTCTTCTCCAGACTGAACAATCCCAGCTCCCTCAGCCGCTCCTCATAAGACTTGTGCTTGCTCCAGACCCCTCACCAGTTTCATTGCCCTTCTCTGGACACATTCCTTCTTGCAGTGAGGGGCCCAAAACAGAACACAGTACTCGAGGTGCAGCCTCACCAGTGCTGAGTAGAGGGGGATGATCACCTCCCTGCTCCTGCTGGCCACACTGTTTCTAACACAGGTCTGGATGCCATTGGCCCTCTTGGCCACCTGAGCACACTGCTGGCTCATGTTCAGCTGAGCTTCAACCAACACCCCCAGCTCCCTTTCCTCTTCACAGTCATCCAGCCACTCAGCACCAAGCCTCTAGTGCTGCATGGCGTTACTGTAGCCAAAGTGCAGGACGTGGCACTTGGCCTTGTTGAACCTCATCCCATTCACCTCAGCCCAGCGATCTGGCTTATCTATATCCCTCTGAAGGGCCTCCTTACCCTCAGGCAGATCAACACCACCTCCCAGCTTAGTGTCATCTGCTGAGGGTACACTCAATCCCCTCACCTAGGTAATCAATAAAGATATTAAACAAGATGGGCCCCAATACCGACCTGTGGAGGACACCACTTGAAATGGGTCACCAGCTGGGCTGAACTCCATTAACCACTACCCATTGGGCACAGCCCTCTAAGCCAGTTCCTTACCCAAAGAAGGGTATGATCTGTCCAGGCCATGGGCAGAAATTTCTTCCCACAAATTAAAATTTGTTATGCTTTCAGGTTAGTACTGCCTTCTCCTTTTTTGTGATATAAAGCTCTAACAATGCTAGCTTAGTAATTTTTGCCACTCGTCAGATCATTTATTCCTGCTCTTGCACTAACACATTTCTGTTGTTACCATGTCTTTTTTGGTATGAGTGTGTGCAGTCACTTGATGAATTAAATTAAAAGCCTGATCCGGTGTTTCCCTGCTGAAAGGATCTTGAATTGTTTTAGGGTGAGATCAGAGGTTAATAAAAGAATTAAAAATAGCATCAGAACACATTGCATACACTTAGAAAATTGATTTAATGAAATTGCTTTAAAAGTAACGTGATGTGTGTTTTGTGATGAAATGACCTTGACATAATAACTAGTGTAAGTTGTCTTTTTTGTGAGTATCTTCAGGTATCATTCATTTTCAAGGGTATGTAGTAAAACGCTGAATGGTTTTGAGAGCTGAGTGCTGGTAAGACTACACAACACGTTGTGAATTATGAAGTAAAATTAAAACCAAACTTCAAAGGAAGGAGATAAGGTTTAAATGGAATCATTTTTCTGTCAGGAGTGTCTTCAACCTACCTCTAGATACAGATAGTACTGGGTTGCTTCAAGCCTTACACTGACAAAAATGAAATTAACTTTGAAAAATGTTTGTCTTATTAAGGTGTTCTAATGTAGCATTCTGAGAGTTATATCTTTGCATTGAAGGATGTACTTAATTGAAGACATATAACATTTTTAATAATTGAATGTGTTAGCTAATGCAATTAACTTGTTTTGTGGCAATTGTGACAGGTGAATCTGACACAGCTACTAAATGAGGGAGTCCCACTGTCTTTCTTATTTGACACAAGTGTCTATGTGGCCGTGCAGTGAACTGGGGCAGGGAATTGATACAGTTGAAAACAAGCTTTTGGTATTCACTGTATAGATAAGTGCATGCTGGTCAACATACAGTGTTGGGGAAAAAAGGTCAAACAGGCTGTATCAAGAAGCAATGCCAGATTCTGCTGAACTGGGTTTGTGGGATACTGCTCTGCAGCTGGGCGGATACATCAATTTGTTGCTAAACAGAGGCAGCCTGACTGGTGTTTCTTTCGTGCTCCGGTTTGCATATTCTACCAGGCTCTTGTATGAGCTTTTTCTTAATGGCAGGAATACACAGCAAGGAGAAACGCTCTGTGCGTGAGAGAGAGGAGGAATGGATTCTCTTCTGTTCTGCCATGTCTGCGGTGATACACTGCAGCTTCAGTGTTTCATCTGGTGCATAGATTTCTTAATGCAAAGTAATACTCAAAATTATTCTTCTTCTGTTATGTAGACGTTTACACAGTTAGTTTAAACTTATACTTTTTACTGTATGGGTGGAGAAATATATGTAAGCTGGAGAATAATTTAAAACAAAGAAATCTGTGGGTAAGATGGTGTATTTTTTCCTAATGTCTGGTGGTCCAATTATGTGGATTTAAAGTGAGATCTGCTTAAAGTGGCCTAGTTAGGAAAACTGTCCATCTTTTTCGCTGTGAAAACTGGGTTTGAGTATTTTAACCAAAGAACTTTTACTTGATCTGCACCGCAAAGAATACCTCTCTTCTATTTTTTTTAAATGTTTTTTGCAAGCAAACTGACAAATCTCAAAATAGATGCTTTTAGCTTTGTCTGTTATGTTGCTGTCAGAACAATACATTTCTTTCTTTCTTTTTTGAGTATGTACTTCAACAGTAAGTGTATAGTAAACTTGCTGCAGAACTGTAGTCCTCTAAATTTCATTAATCTTTTAGGTTGGAGCAGAGTGTATCTTTAAAGATTATTACTAGTACAAAAAATCAAATTCATTTATGTTCTGTATAATTACTTTGCATAAAACAAAGAAAACAAGAAATTAATGTGGACATGAAAATGCACATACGAATTAATATCTTAACTGGTAAGCATGCAATGTATCTAGTAGTAGAAATATGCCAGATGACCTCTATCTAAACTTCTGAATGAAATTAAGACATATGAAAGTAGTGAAATCAATGGTCACTGCATGCTCTCATTCTTTATATCTGAAGTCAGTCTTTTTATTATTTTGAAAAATATTCTGACTTGTTTCTGCTTTGTACTTCAAGGTATATATGTGAACAATCACAACTTTTCTTGCTAATTAAATCAATTTAGTAAATAATTAAGACTTTTCAAATGATTTTGCAGACTAGCATAATTTGCAGTATCTTTTTAAGAACTGCATAATTAAGGGGAAAAAAAACTTTTAGCAGGAAATATAAGACAATTCCACTAACTCTTCAGTTACTGCAGTCTGTGTTGTGCAAATGTATTAATATTATTATATTTTGGCCTCCTTTGCATTCTGTTTTTTTGTGGTCCACAGCTGAAAACTCTTAAAACTGTAGACTTCGTGTGCCTGAATTTTTGTATATATTTTTTTAAGTGTTCATGTTGGAAAAGTTGACATTAACCTTGAGGGGACTAAAGAGGTTATGGCAAGAGGTAATTGCTCTAAGCAAGAGAATAGGGAAATACTGCAGCACATTAATGATGCTTAATGTATACTCCATAGAATATATAAGCAGCACAAGCCATGTCTTTGAATGTTCCCTTTTTCATTCAGATTTGCCTAGCAGTACAATAATATTTGAATTCCAGAGACTTCTGCATGTTTCCTACTACTCTCCTAATTTTTACTGCTTTACTGAATTAGTGCTAAGGTGTTAAAATTTTCATAGTAGAGAAATTTGAGCATGAGTTGATTTAATGAAAATGCAATAGAAAAGTATGATTTACTGCTTCTTATCAGTCTTCCAAAGAAAAAAAAAAAAAGGAGTTTGAATATCACCTCTCTTTCTGACTTCCAAATGCTGAAGCTTAAAATTATTCCAGTTCATCTAATAATGAAATTGCCTGAAAACTAGTTTTCTGTGGAGAAAGAATGTCAAGAGAATCATTATGTTGTAAGATCTATCCCAACTTGCACTGTTAGTAGAGGGAAATTTTTAGAACAGGTCAATAAAATGGACAGTAACAGATTGCTAGGACCAGCTGGTATTTACCCAAGTATTGTAAGAGAACTGAAGGATAAAACAGCTCCAAGGCTGAGCTATGAACTGTACTGTCTAAGCCACAGTTTGAACCCATGTCAGAAGTAAGGAAGACATTGCCATGAACCAATGTCAGAAGTAAGGAAGACAGTAAATGCAGTGATAGTTTTTAGAAAGATTTATGAGGTGTTTGGGGATCTTTGATTGTCAGCGTTAACATCAATACTGGAAGTATTCTAGAAAATTATTAATGAAAGGAAAATTAGTTAATTAATGATTGATATACTGATGAAATCGTTTCTGTCTCATTAATGGTTAAAAGCAAATGGAAAACAAAATATGATGGTTGGACTAGATGATCTTAGAGGTCTTTTCCAACCTTAATATTTCTATGATTCTATAATAAAGAAATACATCACTGAGTATCTCCTTGCTTTGTTTCCATCCTGTGTACTTGGTTTTGGTATGGTTTTGATTCCTCTCGCTAGTAGAAATTACAGTCAAGGTACAGCAGAACTGATCAAGATTATTGCAAAAAGTATTGGAAAGTCCTTCTTTGTATAGTGCAAATTAGGAATGAGAACTCTGTGCTGAAGAACTTAATAAATATTTAAAATTTAGTAGATATAAAATGCAATTATAGAAATCCATGGAAGAACAATGTGTCGAGGACTATTAAACGAAAAGCTTTTGCTTTGGAATGGAACATCTGAAATGCAAGTATACTTGATTGTTCTCATACTTTTTTTCTTCATATCTTATTGATTTGTGGAAGACACTGACTTTGGATCCAGAGAGATATAGTTATTCTTCTGATGTGGCTTTCAGAGGCAACAGTTTAGTTATGGAGTTAATTGTTTTCTGTATCTAATCTTGATATTTCAGTTGCTTTATTGCACTTACTCTGATCTATGCTGGCTCACTGTCCAGTAGTTTTGTGTGGTTCAGTACCAGCAGATACTGGACTCGAAAAGTTGAATGGTTGTCATCCTGTTACACAGTGTAGACAGTAACACTGAGCTTCTTGGATTGTCTGTGCTTACTTTAAATGCAACTGCATGTTATCTTGCTTTTGATAGCTTCTGTGAAGTGATGGATCAAACTTCAAAGCCCAATCAGCTGAATCTAGATAGTAGGAAGTTATCTTAGAATGGGAAGGTCTTGAAAACTACAGAGAATTATGTACATCTCTACTGGAACTAGAATCTAAATATCTTTAGTGTTGGGGACAATATGCTTTAATTTTACCTTTTCAATCAACACTATTGTAGCAGAAAGCTCATCTCTATTGCCTTTTTCCTTTCCCAGAAAACTAGAGAGGCTTTAAGTTCTTTCAGGTGTTGAGTCTGTCTTAGCTAATTCTGTCAGTTCTACCATGATGCCAAACAGGTGTTCAAATTGGAGCTAAGAAAAGGATTCTTCTAATTTATTTATACCGTATTTCTCACAGTATTTCAGGTAGTTGTTTCTTGAGGGTTATTATTTTAGAGTTGAATTTTATTTTCAAAATGTATCAGCTACCATTAAAAATACATGAGCAAACCTAGTGTCTTTGGTTTCTGAATGAACCAACAGTATTTAGAAACAGTTTGGTCATTATGATAATATTTACAATTTAATAATAAAATGAAGACAGTACTTCTACTTTAAAAAACTTTCCCAAGTGAATTTGTTTAGCTGTTTGACTAATTTCCCCAAAATAATGCTTTTTGGTTTTAACTGTAAATTCTAGTGTCCATTGTTCTAAAAGAGGGGAAAAAGTTTGAAAGCCCAAACAGAAGTTCATTTCATTAACTACATTTAGCAGTGTACTGGTTGTTGTCATATGAGAGAGCCTATGCCAGTTATTGCTGTGTCTTCTTGCCAATGAGGGCTTTATTCCATCTTAATTACCTCTCTGTTAGCTTTTCTTACTGCTCATCCACCTATTTAAGACACGGTTACGTGGTATTTCAGTGGACAGGATGCAGGCACCTGTCAATGTGCTGGCTATTTTAAAGATTCTAAGCTGAGATACTTACTTGGATTAATTTAATGTGATGGTTGTATTAAGCAATATAAAAGATGCTAGGTACTAAAGACATCTCTAAAGATGCTCTAACTTGTATTAATCTTTTACAGAGGTATTAGAAAAAGTATAATACTGTTATAAATGGAATTACTTCAATTCCTCATGCATACTATATATTTTCAATCGTTTCCTTATGTAGATTATATATTTATACAATTTTAATAGGATGGCTATTTTGTCTTACTTGAAAATGATGAAAAAGTAGCTGATTAATAGTAAAGCTTTGTGTAAAACTGTCCATAAAGGAACTCTTGTTGGATTCCATCCACATATTCACGAAACACTGTGCTGTAAGCTTTCAACTGCAACATCACATGTTCCTCTCACCATTCCCATCAGGCTGATTTCATTTAGATCATTGTCACGTAGAGGGAGTTATCTACAGTTGAATCTGAGTATGAATGCACATTTGAAAAAGACAAAGCAACCTTTCTAGTAGAATCGAAAAGCTAAAACTTGTTTGAGTTATTTCTTCATTTACACATTCAGAACTTCTAAATTAATAAGGATGTGGAAAAGTGTAAAGAAGGAACTGTGACAAACCGTGAAGGATGTGAGATAAAATATGAATATTCATTCTACTTTGTTTCCCACCCTGATGTGGCAGATGACTTACTACTGATACAGGTCTATTGCTGGGGCCATGTGTATGTCCACCTTACAATAAGTGTAACATATTGAAAGAAAATTTAAGAATGTGCTGTCATTGTTATGTGACATGATCTTCTAGGTGCATAATATGTGAAATAAGACATCTGATTTTGAAAAGAGTTAATGGTTTAATACAGTGGTGCATATTCAGAAGCCGTGATGTTTTGAGAGTTTGGTTGTTGTGTTTTTTAAAACAAGAGTATTTTACCTCTATTTCCTTTGATAATCACCTTCTTGTATAGCTGTCCACTCCCACTGGGATGTTTTTTTGTTTCCAGCGTAAGCAGATGTTTCTCATTTTCAGTCACATATATACTTCCCTCTGTGCTCCACTGCCGTAATTACTTACTTTCTTTTACTTCCTTAATTTACTTTGTTAATTTAGATATTTACTTCACATATTCAGATCTTTCTGTTCAATTTTGAAATGTTTTCTTTTTTTCCATTAGCCTTTTTCCCTTTTTCTCTTTGTTGAAAATATGTAATAGTTTTCTCTCTTTTTTTTTTTTTTTTTTTTTTCCTTCCCGTCTTATAAATTAGTAAGCAAATTATCTACAAAATTCTAGAGGCAGAAGTAGTTATCAGTTTTCACTGGAAAGTGCAAAATTTCCTGTGGGAAAGACAAGTAATACATATGCTTTGCTTCTTTCTGCTGGCAACTTCATAAGGATGTGATCTGAATTCTCCTGATGAAATATCATGTAAGTTTGCAGTAATTTAGTTTGTTCCATACTTGTATAAGTACATACAATTCCAGTATGAGTTCCCAGAGTATTTTCTATACTTATATATTTTAGTTTATGGTTGTGATGCTTTACTCACTGCTGTAACTCTGTGCATAGCTTCTTTCTTGGAGAAAATTCCAGAGGGAAAAAGTTCATTGGCAGCATTGTTTCTCAATATCATGGTTGAGAGATAAAATGATGTGTTTAACTTCTAGGGCGTTTGATGTTTTTTGAGAGATTGTGGGCTTTTTTAACATTTGTGTATTTGTGTATTACCTCTGTTTTGAGACCTGTAGTTCCTAGATATTGTTTTCCACTTTTGAAAAAGGTAAATATTTTTTTATATTTCAACTCTTAGTAGTTCTAGTTCAAGGCTACCGAGTCAAGTTTCAGTAAATTCAGATAACTTCACTATTTTAGTGTGACTGTTAAGAAAATTTAAGCAAAGTCCCTAGTGATTGGAAAAAAGGAAACAACATTCTCATTTTTAAGAAGGGGAGAAAGGAAGACTTGAGCAACTACTGGCCAGTGAGCTACACATCTGTTCCTGGAAGATCATGTAGCAGATGCTTCTCAAAGCTATATTAAGGCACATGTGAGATGAGGAGGCTATATGAGACAGCCAGCACAGCTTTACCAAGGACAGACTGTGCCTGACAAATCCTATGGCCTTCTATGAGGTGGACAGAGGTACAGCCACTGTTGTCATTTGTCTATATTTCAGTAAGGCTTCTGACATGATCCTTATATCTAAATTTGAGAAAAATGGATTTGAAGGGTGGATTACACAGTGGATAAAGAATTGGTTGGATGGCTGCAGCCAGAGGGTTGTGATCAATGAATCTATGTCCAAGTACAGGCCAATCAGAAATGGTGATGGGCAAGGAAGGAGGGACAGTAGCGTGGCTCTGTATGTTATAGAGTTTCAGTGTTGGAGAGTTCAGGGCTGGGAATGATAAGGGTGAATCTTTATGGGTAAGGATTGTGAAGAGTCAACATAGTGGACTACCTGGTGAGGATCTGTATAGACTGCCTAACAGGATGAAGAGATGAATGAGGCATTCTAAGAGCAGCTGGCAAAGTTGTGTAATCACCAGCCCTTATTCTTACGTGGAACTTTGATTTCCCTGATATATACTGGAAACATAATACAGAGCAGAATAAGCAATCTAGGAGATTTCTAGAGTGTGTGGAAGACAACTTCCTGAAGCAGCTGGTAAGAGAGCCCTACTGGGGAAGGTGCCCCATTAGAACTGCTGCTCGTGAACAGAGAAGGATTGGTGGAGATCAGGAACTGGCTTGGGCAGAGCAACCAAAAAAATGGTAGAGTTGTCTATTCTTAGTGAAGTCAGGAGGCGGGTCAGCAAAACTGCTACCTTGAACTTCTGGAGGGTGGACTTTGAACATGGCTGATAGTGATAGGACAAGGGTGAATGGTTTTAAACTAAGACAGGGGAGATTTAGATTAGATATTAGGAGGAAGTTTTTCATTCAGAAGTTGGTAATGTAGAGGAACAAGTTGCCCAAGGAGGTTGTGGATGCCCCATCCCTGGAGGCATTCAAGGCCAGGCTGGATGTGGCTTTGGGCAGCCTGGTCTAGTGGCTGGTGACCCTGCCCACAGGGTGGGCTTCAAACGAGATGATCTAGGTCCTTTTCAACCCAGGTCATCCTACAGTTCTATGATTGTGTGATGATAATAAAGGGATCCAGGTAGACTGGACACTCCTCAAGAAGAAAGGCGCAGGAGCAGGGTGTTTGTATACGCTGTAAAATAAGCTGGTTGGAGAAGACAACTGATGTGGATGAACAGGGGACTTTTTCTGTGGTTCCAGGAGGAAAAGAGAGTCTACCTCCTGAGGATGGAGGCCTCGGGGAGAGTACAAAGAAATTGTTAGGATGTGCAGGGAGAAAATTAGAAAGGCAAAAGCCCAGCGTGGACTCAACCTGGCCAATGTAGTAAAAGAGAATAAAATGTTTTTTTACAGATATGTTAGTGGTAAAAGGACCAAGGAGAATCTCCATTCTTTAGTAAATGCGTCAGGAAATGTGACCACAGAGGATAAGGAAAAGGCTGAGGTTCTCAATGCCTTCTTTACATCTGTCTTTAAAAGTCAGAGTAGTTATCTTCAGTATACTGTACCCACTGACCTGAAAGTCTGGGATGGGGAGCAGAATAAAACCCTCACAATTCCAATGGAAACAGAGACCTACTATGCCAACTGGAGTCCTTAGAGCCAGTTGGGATTCACCCCAGAGTGCTGACAGAGCTGGCAGAGATGATTGCCAAGCCTCTTTCCACTGTCTACCAGTGGTCCTGGTCCCAACGACTGGGGGCTTGCAAATGTGACTTCCATTTACAAAAAAAGTCATAAGGAGGATCTGGGAAACTACAGGCCTGTCATCCTCTTGGTGGCAGGGAAGGCTATGGAACTGGTCATCTTGAGTGAGATCACATGGCACGTGTAGGACAACAAGAGTATCAGGCCCAGCTGGCATGTATTCATGAAAGTCAGGTCCTGCTTGACCAACCCCGTCTGCTTCTATGATTGAGTAAGCTGCCTGGTGGACGAGGGAAAGGTTGTTGAGGTAGTCTACCTAGACTTCAGCAAAACCTTTGACACTGTCTCCCACAGTGTTCTCCTGGAGAAGCTGGCAGCCATGGCTTGAAGACATATACTGTTTGCTGAGTAAAGAACTGGCTGGATGGCCAGAACCAGAGAGTGGTGGTGAATGGGGTCAAATCCAGCTGTCGATGAATCACCAATGGTGTTCCCTAGTGGTCAGCACTAGAGCATATCCTGTTCCATGTATTTATTGATGCTCTGGATGATGGCATTCAGTGCACCTTCAGTAAGTTTGCAGATGACAGCAAGTTGGCTAGAAGCATTGATCTGCCTGGGGGTAGGAATGCCCCACAGAGGGACCTGGATAGGCTGGATCGCTGGGCTGAGGCCAATGGGCTGAAGTTCAAGAATACCAAGTGCCAGGTCCTGCACTTTGGCCACAACAACCCCAGGTGATGCTACAGACTTGGGGCAGATTGGCTGGAAGACTGTGTAGAGGAAATGGACCTGGGGGTATTGGTTGATGCTCGACTAGACATGAGCCAGCAGTGTGCCCAGGTTGGAACTGGGCATTGGCCAAGAAGAAGGCCAATGGCATCCTGACTAGTATAAAACATAGCGATGCCAGCAGGAATAGGGAAGTGATCTTCCCCCTATACTCAGTCCTAGTGAGAGCACACCTCGAGTACTGTGTTCAGTTTTGGGCCTCTGGCTGCAAGAAAGACATTGAGGCCCTGGAGTGTCTTCAGAGATTGGCAACAAAGGTGGAGAGGGATCTGGAGCACAGGCCTTATGAGGAACGGCTGAGGGAACTGAGATTGCTCTGTCTGGAGAAGAGGAGGCTCAAGAGAGACATTATTGCTCTCAACAGCTGCCTGAAAGGAGGTTGTGGTGAGGTGGAGGTCAGCCTCTTCTCCCGCGTAACTGGTGTGATAATAGAGCTAGAGGAAATGTCTTTAGGTTGCACCAGAGGAGATTCAGGATGGATATTAGGAAAAATTTCTTCTCTGAAAGAATGGTCAGGTGCTGAAATGAGCTACTCAGTAGGAGATTGAATCACCATTCCTGGAGGTGTTTAAGGAATGTTTGGGCGCTGTACTAAGGGAGGTGGTTTAATGGGGAAGTATTGGTCATAGGTGGACAGTTCGACTGGATGGTCTTGGAGATCCTATCTAACTTTGGTGATTCTACAATTCTGTGAAAATTTACTGAAGTAATTCCATTTTAGGGAAATTTTCCTGGTATTTCATGTTACATCTGTTTTTGTCAAGAATCAGAAATGAGGCAGAAATTTTAATCTTTACAACTTACTAAGGCACAGAACAGTTTCAGTATCTATGTGAGATATAAGATTCAGGCAGTGCATGTGAAAGTGATAATAGTGTGATAGAAGTGATGAACATCATCCCTGATCATCAAATCTATTTTGGAGTTTATTATTCTGTAAGGAATTGGGCATATATTTTCAACTCAAATATTTGAAGCATGTATAACAATTTAGGACAATCATGCTGTAAAAGCTTGGAAATTTATTTCAAATATTAAATGTTATAAATAATTAGATAAAGAATAGTAATACAGTGAGTGAATAACATTTGACAGTGAAGGTCTGTGCTGAATTTAAAAAACAAAAAAACCCCACCATAGATTAAAGAAAGATTTTTGTAATTTTAATCTTTTTTTTTGTCCTTTTTTTTAACAGCTGGAATGATTCTTATCCTAGTAATGCGTTATCAAGCATTTGCTGTTATTTTAAGTGAAATTTTTATGATAGTATTTAAATAATGAGAAATGTTCAGTTTTTAAAAAAATATTTGGAAGATCCTCTTTCAATGCATTTTTTTCTGAAAGAACAATACAGAATTTCCACAATCAGAGTATGTTTATGCAGTCACTTTGCCTTTATGATATTTACTTAGAAGCTGATTACATATATTAAACTAAAAACAAACAAAAACGACAACAAAAACTTTTTTAGAGGAGGTAAGGAAAATAAGTATATATAAGTAAGTATTTATACAGTTATATTCCAAACAATATTGATTTTGTTGTGAATCAGTGTTTAGACAAAACTGGTTACAAAGCCAAATAACTTTGGACGCTGGCCAAAGTGTGTTGCCATTGCACGTTAATTTTTGGGTTTATATCTTCAGATATAATCAATAATCAATACTGGCAACTTCTTTCAAATTATATATTAAGTGAACAAACTTATTCTAGAAAGCTAAAATGTTGGCAAATTCGACTGGAACAGAAACTTGAAGAGCACAAGCAAAAGTGGAAAACCACTGTATTTTTGTCTGCATGTTCAATGTTTTGTTCTTTTATTTATGAATTGACTTCATTTAGTGTAGTGTGCATTCATTAGTTTTTCTCTAATATCAAAAGTTAACTGTAAGTATATTTATGTTTACTTTGGTAGTAAAAAAAGATGAGGAAGATTTTGAAGAAAAGAAATCCATTAAGAAAAGAATCAAAGAACTAAAAGTTTTGGACCCCAAAATTGCACAGAATCTGTGTAAGTAGAATCTGTTTTTATGACAAAGTAATGTCATAAATGTTCCATAAAATTTTTTCTCTTTTGTTTGACTGCCTCACAATCACTTTTTGTTTAAAGTGTTTGAGAATATGCTTATATGAGTACTAATTGGTGTTAAGCTCAAATGTGCAAGAATTTAAACATGTTCTTATAAAAAGAGCAGAAAACAGCGAAGCAATATCCTTCATTTAAGACTCAAATTATTCTCTATGTGCCTGAACAATTGGGTACAGCTGTATACCTGTGTATCTATTTTTATCATCGGTGTATTCGTGAATCATCATTGTCCCTTAGCCAAAAAGTTAAAAAAGACTGTAATGCATAGTCATTTCTCATGAGTATAATTATTGATATATAAATATCAATAATTAGGCCTACTAATATACAAAAAAAGAATGCTAAAGTTTTGGCAGAGAGAAGTGCTACAATGAAATTTTGGACATTGAAGGACATGGTTTAGTGAGAACTATTAGTTATAGGTGGATGGTTGGACTGGATGATCTTGTAGGTCTTTTCCAACCTTGGTGTTTCTGTGATTCTGTGAATAGGTAACAAAATGCTGGCAGAATTGAAACAGGAAATTATTTGATTATATTGTAGAAATGAACAGTTTTTATTAGAATATTTTGATCTTTTAACTGCTTTATGGTTTTGCTGGTTGTAATCTTCTCAAGCTGCTCTTCTGTGAAAAAGCACAAGAAAGACTGGTCAAGAAAAATGTGCAATCATAATCTCTGCAAAAACTAATATGGTGGCAGCAATTGTTCTTGAGAGTAGACTTGTCACTGGTTATCTTCCACAATGCCAAATGTTATGTTTACCAAACAAATGGAAAAGGCTGAAATTATAGGAGAAGAGTAATTAAAAATATGTTTTAAATTGTTTTCTCTTATCTATATTTCTTTATGTAGTGCTTGTTGACTTGCAGATGCCATAGCCTGTTTAACTAATATTCAACAAGTAGAAAAAAGATTGTTGTTGTCTTGTGTTCTTCACTGTTGGTTGAATCTTTATTTTAGCAATTTTCCTTGGATCTTTCCGAGTGCCTTACGAAGAAATTAAAATGATGATTTTGCAAGTAGATGAAACACTACTCTCAGAGTCCATGATTCAGGTAGGGAAACTTATGATTCATCTCAGTATTTCAGGATAAGTTTCTCATTAAATAGATGATGTGTGCCTAAAAAGCTTCTGAAACCTAAAATGTTTGGCTTGTAAATCACTGCAGTAATATTTTTTTTCTGTGAATTCTAGTTCTTTTTATATTTGCAAAACTATTTTTAATGAACGTAGCTGTGTTGATATTCTGTGTTTTTTGTATTCATATTCTTCATACCTAACTGGACATTTTGTTTATATATTTTTAAATTGCATATGATATTTTGTTTCTTTCCTTGTTACTAGTATTAAAAAGATATATTTCAGGCTCAAGTGCCATAGGTGTATTTTTCTGGTTGGAAACTAGGCCAAAAAATATCATTTTTTAATTTTGTCTTTCCTCTTTCCTGTTCTCTCAGAGCTGATATAATCCAGAGTCTTGCCTTAGGGCATTCACAGTGACCGCTTCTCTTCCTTAGAGCTTATTTGGGTAGTTTTTTCCTTTTCTGTATTATTTTATTCAGTGTATGACTCTGTATGGAGACAAAAGATACTCAAAATTCCTTATGTTTTTCTTTTCACAGTGTCATTTAAAAGATGGCAAGCTAAAAAATTATATAGAACTAAGTTTAGTAGAAACTCTTTATTCTAGAACCATGGGAAAAAAACATTTGGAAGAAAGGTCTGTAGGTCATCTGCTCCAATCCCTTGTCATTGCCAGGTCAGGGAGAGGAAGTTGCTTAAGGCTTTTCCCCTTCCTATTTGGACTCCAACTAAAGTTGGAGACTCTATAGTTTTCTAGACACATTTTGCAGTGTTGAACTACTCTTATAGAGAAAAACTTTTTCTTAATTATTCAGCTGGAATTTTCTTTTTTTCTACTTGTGGCCTTGGCCTTCTGCTGCACTCCTCTAGGAGAAACCTTATTCTATCTTTATGCCCTCCAGTTGGGGTACCTGAAGACCATGTTAAATTCTCTGGCAGCTTGTTTTGTTAAAGTGGAACAGTCTCAGTTCTATCAGATTTGCCATGCCCCTATGTTGTATGCTATGACCCCCAGTCATCTTGACGACATTCCATTTGATTTGCAGAGATGCTTCTTTAGACCAAGATTATCTTTCTTTCATATTAATATCTTTATCTTTCTTACATATCAATATTATGAAAGACTGGCATCTTCATAATTTCTCTCTACAGTGAAAGTAAAATGGTTTTTGCATCCTTGGGGTTTAGGGAAATAGATCAGCTCATTAATGGCTTGTTAATTAAAGACATTCTTCTATGTGAACATGTAGCAATCATTTAATCAACTGTGACAAGTTAAGAAGAAAATATACTTTCACAGAGAATTGTTTACTTTCCTCTGATTCTCCTATGATGTATTATTTCTGTTTGAATGCTATGTACCTTGGAATAGAGAATGCTTACTTTTCTCTATCTTTAAAATTGTTAATATGACCAAGCTCTACTCTAGTCTCTGTTAATAATAGTAATGGTTAATGATAGTACCAGATACTGTTTTGATATTATGCTGTTGCTTTGTTGTTGTTGAAGTGTTTTGTTTTTTTTAAAATTGTTAATCTATTTATTTATTTATTTATTTATTTATTTTTAATATTAACAGTAGGGTAAGTTAAAAAAGCATATTCAGTAAGCTGTCTTTGTATAAAGACTGCTCTGAAGGTGATGTCTACTATTTATTTCCATAGAAACTATAACAAATACGAAGAACTCAACAATAATATTTGATGGAGCAAATTCTCAGCTATGACACATTAGTTTCCATCATTGTCACCACCAGTAACTATGCATTTTTGCTAGCAATGAAAAAGTGCCTGCATGCTGCACTTATAAAATGCACCAGCTGAGGTGACTTACTGCTTCATGTCTGCTATGATGGTGTCATTGCTAGGAAAATGTTGCCAATGCAGTCAAACTTTCACTGTACTAACATCCACTGTTTGTTCTCCATAAACATTCACCAATCATTGAAGAATGTCACTAGGTGCCATTTTTTTTCCCACATGGAGGATTTCAGTTATACACTTTTGCTTCATACGCACTTTCATGTCAATCACCATCTTGTCAGGCTACCTCTCTGCTGATAAAAGGACTGCCTTGTCCTTTTTTCTTAACAAGGCTTAGACTCCAAATTTACCTTGCAAGCTTGTGTGTAATCATTTTTTTTCAAGTGGCTTTATCCAGGTTTCTTGTTTCTGGATAAAACGGTTTTGTAATAAGTTTGAAAACAATGTCATCCGAGTTTAAACTTCAAAAAGCACTTAGACAGCTCTCTTCCTTTGAAAGTGGTTGACTCTTGTGCCTCATTACCTTAAAAATCCTAGTAGTCACCTTTATATATGCCAGGGTTACTAAATAAATGATAATACCCGTCTGTATGTCTCTGTTCTGCCTTTACAAACCTTCACAAATATGGCTTTTGGACATCCAATGAAAATGTAGTTCTGTGCATTTCGTGATTCTGAGAAAAGCAAAAGCATACATATGTTTACAAGCATGTGGCTGTTTTTATTTATTTATAAAATACATCAAATATTTTCATTCTTCTTCTATTCAGAAATTTCTTATCATTTCATTTCTGATTGTCTAGCTGTAAATATTGTCCAGTACATCACTGTTCTTGAGGTTGGATACTTTTCCTTAATCATAACCTTTTCGTTATATAGAAGTAATATGTATGTGTCATTCGTGTCTCTTTATTCCAATTTCCTCCATCCTCCTGTAAGAAATTAAATCTAGTTTTGAAAGCCATAAGAACTCTGAATTTTATGCTGTGATCCAAATAGTCATTGACCAACTATTGGGATGTTTTTTGTGAATTAGTCAAAATTATATCTCCCGTTTATTCTCTGATATTCAAACTGTATTTTTATCACTAGCAATTCTAAAACAGTATGTGAACATTATACAGCTTCTCTGATACCAATCACTACTTCAGGTTTTTTTTTCTGGTGTTCAATATCGAAAACATTCATATAACACTTGACAGTTTTTTTTTCAGAAGTTTTGTGATCTGGTTTTCTACGTGTGAAAACCATATTATCAAAATGAGCTTTTAATCTCTGTAAAAATTAAGGAGTTGTAGTTAAGATATTGGTAATAATTGGTTATGTAAATTTTGTATATCAAGACAGAAATAAGTGGATTATGAACTCCTTATTTAAAAAATGTTTTTTTACACTCATAATCTCTGTGCCCTTTTGGTGTTTGCTGAATTTTATAGATTTAATCCTGGACATCTTAATCCATAATGAATAACGGCAGTCTGCTTTTACAAAGAATATTTTCCAATTGTAATAGATAATACTGCTATAAATCCATCATGCTGTAAATTAGCCTGAACACATCCAGATCCATAAAATTTAATTTTGCATTATTTAAAGCATAATAATTCGTACATTTTTAATAGTGCTATTTTTTTTTTAAAACCAAAAGTCTTATCTCATTATGGACTGTATTGAAACTGTTCATTCCATAACTATTGTTTAGTCTTTGGTTTATTTCAGCCCTTGAGTGTAACTCTAACTTTCCTTATTTGCAGACTTTACTTTCTTGAAATAAAACAAATCATTTGTCTTAGTCTTTAGAATAAAAGTGGGGTTTCAGTTCTTAAAATAATGTGTATTTTTACAGTAAAAACAGTGATAAAGTATTGTCTAGTAATTTAACTTCAGACTATGGCAATAGGCAGTGGGAGAATTGTGATTGCTAGACCTGATGCGGTATTAGAATGATTGTATCCTTATTTCAGTTCAGAATACTGTCCTTCCTAGTAGTTGAAGGAGTGTTTTAAGTAAGAAGACAGTCTTTCTCTTGTTTTCATACTATGATGGAAGCTTAGCCTCTGTGTAACCAGGAACACAGGATTCATGGCATGAGTAAGAAAGCTGGATAGAGGAATCCTGAATATAGTAGTTATATAGCCTGAATATAGCCTAGTAGTTATAGCAGACATCTTGGGAAAGGACAGAACTGAGCTACTAGCTGTCAAATTTAGGCATAATTGGATCTTTGAGAAGCTGTCTTCCAGAACTTGCTCAGAATAGTCATTTTCACTGTACCTACTACTTACCTGGTAATTAGAGTGGAATGCAGAAGTCCATATATAAGCATAGGTGCCTAAGTGCTCAGGAAGCTTCAGGGAATCTGAAGACTTCTTAGATGATCAGGTGTAGGGTGACATGTTTAGACTTCTGTGTTGAAATGACATTCACTTATGAAAGTGAATATGACCTCTTGAATTCAGCTGAAGCTGAGACCTACCTCTGAAATCCTATTTCTCACAAGTCTGTAGGCTGTGTCTAATGGGTTTAAAGTTTTGTAAATATGGATGTTACCTGTCATCACTTTACAATCAATTTTTTTTTTTTTTTTAAATACTAGAAAGTAAACTATCCATTTCCACTAATGATTTTTGCCATCCTTTAGTTAGGTGTGTTACTTGTTCCTTGTCCTATTTACTTTAGTTTTCTTTGCGTAATGCCTGCCGAACTTTTTTTTTTTTTTTTTTTAATTCTATTTTGGAAAAAGGCTACAGAAACATAAACATTGATGGAAACAGCAGCTGATGGTAGTCACTTGCTTTCTACACTTTTTTATGTCAATTTGTATGTTACCTGTTTACATTCTACCAACCTTGGTACAGCAGTGTTATCTTTGGAATTTATGTTAATAAAACATAAGTAATACTGCTTACATGCAATTATATAAGCAATGCAGAATCTGAGATTTCTAAATCTACTTTCTTTTTCTTGATAGAATTTAATAAAACATCTTCCAGAGCAAGAACAACTGAATGCATTGTCAAAGTTCAAGAATGAGTACAATAATTTATCTGAGCCAGAGCAGTTTGGAGTTGTGGTGAGTTCTACTAGTGTTTCTTTTCTTTTCTTGCCTGAAAAACAATTTTATTATACTGATATAGAAGCATTACCAGCTTCTTCCTAAATGTGAAGAGGTTGCATATTAAGAGCAGACTGTAGTTGCTGCCTTTTAATTGGACTTTCAAGGGACATACGCATGGATGTGGAAGGCCTGATTGTTATGTCCTCTTTTGTTAAGAATGTAATTTAGTTAAGACTAAACAAACAGAAAAATTTTATATTCTGTGGCACTGGGAGATAAGGAGCCATTTTTGGATTTCAGTACTTAAAATTGTTTGACTTGACCTTTATTTGCACTGATAAATCATTATCAATGATATTATTGTTATGAGTGAAATTTTCTGCATTTTGTGGTTTTCAGTGTGATAAGCAGCCAAGCTCCTTTGTGCTTCTCTCTCACTTCTCATCTGTAAAAGAACAGGGAGAGTAAGTACAATGAAAAGAAAGCTTACAGGTTGAGATAAAGAGAAAGAGATCACTCATCATTTACCACCATGAGCAAAACAAGGTAGAGAGATTAATGTTATTTATTGCCAACAGACAGACTAGAGTAGCAGGAACTAGAAGCAAACATCCCCCCATCCAATTTCTTCTAACTCTTCTCCCTGGGTGCTGCAGGGGAATGGGAAATGATGGGAAATGGATGCTGCGGTCAATCCAGAATGCTTTATCTCTGCTGTTCCTTCATGGTCACTCTCTACCCTTCTCCAGCATGGGTTTCTTCCCATGAGATGCTGTCCTTCCCAAAATAGACTGAGGTGGGCTTCCCACAGACTGTAGCTCTTTAAGAACTGCTGCAACATGGGTCTGTACCATGGGGGTTGTGCAGTACATCAGGAATGGACTTCTCAGTCATGAATCCCCTTGGATCTGCAACTTTTGTCAGACCGACTCCATGGCTGCAGCTCTGGCCTGGGGCTGCTCCTGTGGGAGCTCTCCATGGGTTGCGGCTTCTTTCACCCACATCTACCTTCTGCACTGTGGACTGCTGTTGTACATAATTTTTTTCCTTTCTCAGTAGCTCTGCCCTGGCCAGTGATGGATTCCTTTTGGAACTGGCTGGAGCTGGTTCCAGTCTTACATGGGGCAGCTTCTGCGCTGTTCTCAAAGATGCTAATCTCTGCAGCGCTCCCTTGTGCCCTGCCCCCAAACCTTCCCGTATAAACTTGATACACATTGATGGTTTTTTTCTATTTTCCATGTAAATGAGAATAAAATACCATTGATATCATCATGTTAAACTATTCTGCATCTTTCCTCCTATATTTTATAGTATGTGCAATCAAGAATTATTACAGTCACTTTTTCCATTCCCAGTGGGAAGATATGTTTATAACATCTCCCAGGCTGACAAGAAAAGGAAACATTGTTGGTTCATTGGTGGTGGTTGATAAATACAGTTTTGGAATATCATGTATATAGCCCATAATTCATAAATATTACAGATTTTGTCCTAACAAATACAGAGCAAGACTATTTCTTTTCCCAGATGCGTATATCCATATAGGTCTCTGATTTTCCTTGTCCATTCGTCATGTTTCAAGCTAAGATGATCACTGTCAGCTTCATCCAGGAGGATTTCAAGG
The DNA here is from genome assembly GCF_023343835.1 of Lagopus muta. Lineage (NCBI taxonomy): Eukaryota > Metazoa > Chordata > Aves > Galliformes > Phasianidae > Lagopus > Lagopus muta. The sequence goes on from NC_064433.1 coordinate 160,605,747, forward strand.
AGAGGAAGTATTACTTTCAGATGTATCTCTGGATTTGGGAAAAGGAGTATCATGTCATAACAATAGATACTTTTTGTTGGCAGTTATCTGTGTGAATATCAACTATTTGTACCTAAATTTTAGAACATCTGGACTACAAGTACATTGTGGATTTCCTAAACTCCTTTTTTGACCTGGAATAATAATCTTCATGTTAAGAAAAACAATGTAATTAGAAGCCAGACGTACCAAGTTTGGTTTGGATTCTCAAACTGAAAATTTAAATAATAAATTTAGTGAAATTTAATGAAACAGAAATTTCAGTGAAATTTCTGTACCTATGTAAATTCTGATGGTAGAGGCTCATTTGATGTAAATTTTGCAGTATTTTCAGAGGAGTTGATTAATGACAAAATGGAGGGTAAAATGTTATTAGAATGACCATGATACAGGAAAAAAATAAACAACAAAACACTCTTTCACTTTTAAGCATGCCATCATCTTTTGGCATGAATGTGGCCCATGTAAACACTGAGATGACACACTGATGAGCATCATAAGCCAAGAGAAGGAAGCTAATAATGGGATATGTTAGAAAGACATTTTCTAGCTCAGCTTTTTTTGTTGTTGTTGTTTTTGTGCCACAGAAGCTAAGTCTTTCTGTGCTGGTCAGAATTGCACCCTTGACATGCGGAAATCAAACTCTATAGCCAGATTAAGGATATAGAGCAGATAAGTTTATTTCAGTGGTGCACATATACTGGGTGCAAGGGGGATAGATCCTCCTAATTTTCACACCATGAGGAAAAAGCAGATATAGGCTGAACTAATACATAATCAATTGTTTTCCATGAATTTGGATACATATTCATTACATTCCTGAGAGTCCATTAGCATGCAGACCCTCCACCCGTGTGTGTGTGTAGTGGGTTGTGGGATGAAGAATCAGTCTTCCTTGTGAAGGCTTGTGGTCTTCCTTGCTGTAGGCTTCTGACTTGCGGGAGGGGAAGCCCCCAAACTGGTTTTTGCTTGCCCTATGGACATCTAATCCTCTCACTGCCAGATGTCCTCAGGCTGTTCTCAAACTCTTATCTTTATGGCCTCCATCTCCCTCATTGTCCCAGACCCAGTGTCTGCTATCCCCACTCTTCTAACAACCTCTACATATTTGCTTCTGTGAACTATCTCTAAATTCCCCTATCCTCAGTCCCTGTGAAACCCTTTTCTCATCTTTTACTGTGGGGCCTTTCTCTTGTCCTGTCCTTCACCCTCATTCTGTAAACATTTTTTTTATTTTTATTTTTTGTTTAAGTTTTATGTAAACATGAAACTTTACTTTTTCTTAATAAATGTGGACATATTGTGTGTGTGTGTATATATATATATATATATATATATATATATATAAAGAACTAGCATCTGTTCTAGCATTCAGCTTGCTACATGCTTCACTTTTGCTCAGTATTAAAAGTTCATGGCTTCCTTTAAATTTGATATTAGAAAATTGAAAGGGTAGGCTGATTATGTAGCAGAGAAGTTCATACATATCAATGTTACTGAGAGAAATTCAAATGTCCTTTGCTGGAGCATGATGCTGCTCTCTGATAACCTTGTTACAAACCATGTCTGCCAGGATGATAGAGAAAAGCATGCATCTAAACTTGAGCAGCTTTGAGTCTTACAAATTATGGAAAAATGCTAGTAGAGATGGATTTGTACCAGTAAATTTAACTACAGATTCATTTGGTTAAGGTATAAACATCTGTTTGACCATGCCAAATAATTTCAACAGTAATATATTTGTAATTGATTTGTTGAAGAAACAGGACAATGACATGCTAGTTTATACATTTTCATTGAATTAGTAAAATTAAAAGTTAAGTAGCAAATGTTTTCTCCATTTTTATCAAGAATAACTACTGATTTTAAAAAAGAAAAAAAGACATTTAAAAGTTAATTCCACATAGGTTAAAGCTTGATTGGCTTTTTTTTTTTTTTAATGTTTTCAACCTAAGTCTACTGAGAAGTCTGCCTTTGGTTCTTTAAATATTCCAAATTTACTACAGTTAGGCATACTGACAGCAGTAGTAAATCTGAAATTTACAGTGAGTTAGTGTTTTCCAAGTGGTCAGGAGACCCTGCATCAGTTCTTATGGTTACCTGTCAGCATGAAAAGAGGACATTGCTTACTGGAGGCAAAAGCATGTTTAGTTTGCAATTTTTGCTGTCATTAGAATAACATAAATAATGAGAGCTAATTTGCATTTTAAAGACTAGTCTGATTTTAGTTGGTTCAGAAAGTCTCCGGTATTATTGGAGTATTTATCAGAAATTATTTTAATACCATGTTATTTTCTCTGCAGTGTTCAGAGTGTCCACACTGTTGTACAACTATGCATTTGCCTATCCCAAACAATTTTGTCTGAAATGGTGCTTTAGCTGACAACTTAAAACATGTCTGATTAATTATCAGTGAACCTTTCTGGTATCAAGATAGATCATCAATAAGATCCAACTGTCTTCTACTTGTGTTTCTGAAAGGTGAATGTGCTCTTATATGTTTGTGTTATGTAGTTCAGTAACACTACATCTTTGACTACTCCCCTTTCAACGCTCGCTATTTGAGGATTTTTTGCAAACAGGGATGTATTTTGAAAGGCTCCTGCAAGTTAATTCAGTTTTTTTTTTTTTTAAGTTTTAAAGTAATCATTAATATAATTGCAATGGGCAATTGCTTTCTTTTTGAAATGTGCTTGTATTCAAGTATGAATAAATTTGAAATGATCTTTTGTAGGACATTGATCGATTTGTACTGCTTGACAAAGTGCATTATTGGTAGATACATTAACTGTTATTACTTAGATCTACCAAATGTTTTCTCAATCCCATCTAATGGGAAGAGCTAGAACAGTAGACCTATAGGTCAAGTTTTCTTGCATTTGTTTGTGGATTTTCTGTTTTGAGTGAACAACCAGATACTCCCATTGAAGAACGCTAGTGTTTACTTACCCTAGTTGTGCATAGAAACAAAAGAAGATTATTAGGCATAATTTTTCTAGTGTGCCACCTTCTGCGCATCTCCTGAAGCTTACTTCAGAGATCAAGCTACAAAAAATACATTTGGATATGTTACTTTTTTCACACCTTAGAATGGTATCTTAGACATTTGATTTTTATCATCAAGATTCTCTAATCTACGTCAAGCTCCCTTATATCTTTTATTTTGTCTGGGGAGCAGGCTGAGAACTCTCATTTGTTTCTTTAAGAACCGCTGTTGACACAAAGATAAATTGTTGCACTTCGTTTTTCGTTTTTCTTTTCGAGCAAGGAGAATTATAAATGAAATAGAATACTTCCAATTTTATCTTTTATGTGAGCAGAGTCTTGTAGTCATTTTTCTGAAAATTCAGATATGACATGTTAATTTATTCAAGGGAAAGACTAAACCACGTGCTTCTCAAGGAGCAGTCTAAATAGTGAATGAACTGATAATCACTCTTGTGTGATAATAAAATTTTTATAATGCAAACCCTGTTTTATCCTCCTGACCTTGAATTCAAAGTAAAGATTTGTTACTCTGAAAGAAACAGCTTGACACTTACTGAGATTCTGGCATGTTATGATTGTTAGAGTATTGTGGGTTTTATTTCAACTTGAGTTAATTAACTTTTGTTGTTGGCTTAACGACATTGAGGGCACGACTCTAAGCAGTTCAGGTTCTTCTTTATTTTTCTTTTTTTTGTGTGTGTGTGGTGACTGTATGGGTCGCTTTTTTGATTTCTACAATTACCCTCTTCTTTTTAAGTTGTTTTGCACTTTTATGTTTTCTGTTCATTCAGCAGTAAGTGTAAAATAAATCCTTTACTACCCTTATCTTCTCTTCCAGACTGTAGGTTTTCTTTAGATAAACTACTTTATTTTTCTGTGTGTTCTTTCACGTGTTTCAGAGTGCTGTTTCAGAACATAGATATTATCACTTATTGCTGTGGAAGTTTTTGGAGGGTTTTTTTGTTATTATTTTATTTTTTACTTGCACACTTTCATGAACTATTTCATGAAAACTCTGTTAAATCTGCTCATTTATTAAGTGCTTTAACTTAGCTTTACAGTGTTATCTTAACCTGATTTTGAATGCTGTATTTCAGTTATCAAGTGTTTCATAAAGTAGGGTTGTGCTTGCCAAAATTTAAATAGTTAATTGCATATAGTTTTACTGTAGTTCATATTTTGTACTGGGTTTGCTCAGTGTGACTAATTTTCTTGGAGGTTTCATTAATTCTGATTACTGGATAATTTATTCTGTAAAACTCGAAAATGGTGAAGTCTGGGTTTTGTGTTTGAAAATAAGTAGTTGTATGAGTAGTCACATAGTGTACACTTATGAGACAAAACCTGTCTGAGAGGGATGTTATTTCATCTATTTGGTCACCTATGTGGTTGGCTGTTTTCTGTTGTTACTTTTTTTATTTTTTATTTTTTCCTTTTTGATGCGGTACCCAATGACAGGATAAGTATTTAATTGCTTTAGGACTTAAAACATGTAGTGGCATTGACTTGTTTTTTAGATAGTTCTTTTCTGAGAAGTTCACAGAATTTTTTTTTTTTTTTTCCTAATTTTGGACGTAATCAAGTAGACAGTTTAATTAGACTGCTGTTTAGCAATATCAATCTTGAGTTTTCAGTTAAATTGATTCAGTAGTTACTAGTTAGCTTTATTAATCCTGACTTGGGGAGCGGTAATGGGATTAGCTGAAGAGCATCTACACCAATGCACGCAGCATGGGCAACAAACGGGAAGAGTTGGAAGCCATTGGGCTGCAGGCTAACTGTGACTTATATGCCATTGGAAACATGGTGGGAATGCTCCCATGACTGGAGTGCTGCAATGACTGGCCACAAACTCTTCAGGAAGGATAGGCAAAGAAGAAGGGCTGGCGTTTTGGCTCTCTACATTAGGGAGTGCTTTGATGCTATTGAGCTTGAGGCTGGGGATGATAAGGTTGAATCCCTATGGGTAAAGATCAGGAGAAGGGCTGACAAGGCGGATTTCCTGGTGGGCGTCTGCTACAGACCACTGAACCAGGGAGAAGAGACAGATGAGGAGTTCTACGAGCAGCTGGCGGAAGCTGCGTGATCACCAGCCCTTGTCCTCATGGGGTTCTTCAACTTCCCGACATATGCTGGGAATACAACACAGTGCAGAAGAAGCAGTCTAGGAGGGTTTCTGGAATGGATTATGGAGGATAACTTTCTGATGCAGCTGGTGAGATAGCCTATGAGAGGAGCTGCTCCGTTAGACCTGCTGTTCACAAACAGAGAAAGTCTGGTGGGAGATATGGAGGTTGGCAGCTGTCTTGGACAGAGTGACCATGAAATGGTAAAGTTCTCGATTCTTGGTGGAGCCAGGAGGAAGAACAGCAAAACTGCTACCTTGAACTTCTGGAGGGCGGACTTTGAATTATCGGAAGACTAGTAGGGGGAATCCCCTGGGTTTCAGTCTTAGAGAGTAAAGGGGTCCAAGATGGCTGGTCGCTCTTCAAGAAGGAAGTCTTAAGGGCGCAAGAGCTGGCTGTGGCCCTGAGCTGTAAAATGAGCCGGAGGGGAAGAAGACCGGTGTGGATGAATAGGGAGCTATTCTTGAAGCTCCAGGAGAAAAAGAGAATCTATTTCCTGTGGAAGAAGGGATGGGCGACTCAAAAAGAGTAGATAGAATTTGTTAAGATGTGCGGAGAGAAAATCAGAAAGGCAAAAGCCCAGCTTGATTTCAACCTGGCTGCTGGGGTAAAAAGTAACTCTTTTACAAATGCATCAACAGTAAGAGGAGGGCTAAGGAGAATCTCCATTCTTTACTGGATGAGGTTGGGAATGTGACACTGAGGATAAGGAAAAGGCAGAGGTTCTGAAAGTCTTCTTTACATCTGTCTTTAAAGGTCACATCAGTTATCCTCAGGGTAACTGCTCTCTCTGACCTGATAGTCTGAGCTGGGACGCAGACTGAACCCCCCACAATTCGGGAGGACACAGTCAGAGACTTACTACCCCAGCTGGACTGAGCTGGACTGTCCATGGGGCCAGAGGAGATTCACCCGAGAGTGATGAGGGAAGTGGCAGTGGTGATAGCCAAACAGCTTGCCATTATCTATCAGCGCTCCTTGTTGACTGGTGAGGTCCCAGAAGACTGGAGACTTGCGAATGTGATTCCCATCTACAAGAAAGGTCATAAGGAGGATCCAGAGAACTACAGGCCTGTTAGCCTGACCTCGGTGCCAGGGAAGGTTATGGAGCAGATGGTCTTAAGTGAGATCACATGGCGTGTGCGGGACAACTGGAGGATCAGGCCTAGCCAGCATGGGTTCACAAAGGGCAGGTCCTGCTTGAGCAACCTGATCTCCTTCTATGATCTAGTGAACCCCTCAGGTAGACGAGGGAAAGGCTGTTGATACAGTCTACCTAGACTTCAGCAATCAAACCCTTTGACACTACCTCCCACAGTATTCTCCTGCAGAATCTGGCTGCCTGTGGCTTGGACAGGTACACTCTTTGCTGGATAAGGAACTGGTTGGAAGGCTAGGCACAGGGAGTGTAGTGAAAGGAGATAAATCCAGCTGGAGACCTGTCATGAGTGGTGTTCCGCAGGAGTCATTGCTGGGGCCTGTCCTCTTCAATATCTTTATTGATAACGTGAATGAGGGCATTCAGTGCACCCTCAGTAAGTTTGCAGATGACAAGTTGTCTGGAAGCATTGATCTGCCTGGGGGTAGGAAGGCTCCACAGAGGGACCTGGATAGGCTGGATCACTGGGCTGAGGCCAATGGGCTGAAGTTCAAGAATACCAAGTGCCAGGTCCTGCACTTTGGCCACAACAACCCCAGGTGATGCTACAGACTTGGGGCAGATTGGCTGGAAGACTGTGTAGAGGAAAAGGACCTAGGGGTATTGATTGATGCTCAGCTGAACATGAGCCAGCAGTGTGCCCAAGTGGCCAAGAAGGCCAATGGCATCCTGGCCTGCATCAGGAACAGTGTTGCCAGCAGGAACAAGGAAGTGATTGTCCCCCTCTACTCAGCTCTGCTGAGGCCGCACCTCGAGCACTGTGTTCACTTTTGGGTCCCTCACTGCAAGAAAGACATTGAGGCCCTGGAGCGGGTTCAAAGAAGGACAACAAAGCTGGTGAGGGGTCTGGAGCACAGGCCTTACGAGGAGTGGCTGAAGGAGCTGGGAATGTTCAGCCTGGAGAAGAGGAGGCTCAGGGGAGACCTTATTGCTCTCTATAACTACCTGAAGGGAGGTAGTGGTGAGGTCGAGGTCGGCTTCTTCTCTCGTGTAACTGGTGATAGAACTAGAGGGAATGGCCTCAAGCTGCGCCAGGGGAGATTCAGGCTGGACATTAGGAAATACTGCTTTTCTGAAGGGGTGGTCAGGTACTGGAATGGGCTGCCCAGAGAGATGGTGGAGTTACTGATGCTGGAGGTGTTCAAGGAGTGTTTGGATTTTGTGTTGAGGGATGTGGAGGGACATGGTTTAGTGCGAACGATTGGTGATAGGCGGATGGTTGGACTGGATGATCTTGTAGGTCTTTTCCAAGCTTGGTGATTCTGTGATTCTGTGACTGATAATTTAACTGCACTGATCTGCCTAGTGGACTTTCATTGACAGACTATTGCCATACCACCATTCAGGTCTTGCTGCTGAGTATAGGTGTGTGTTTGGCTTTCTTCTATAACAAAATCCAGTGTGTGTGCCGTTAACAGGGATACTTTGCAGTTCAGAAATCCTTCTCCAGAGGCTTTTAATTTTATGTAGTTTTATATCTCCCTACAAGATTTTATTATATCCAAAGGTTACCATATAAACTGTGTTTGTTTTAATCTTTTGCACAAGGGATGATAATGATGCTGAACAAATGAGCTACTTAGCTAAAAATTATTAGGCATAAAAAGAAACTGAGTTCTTGAAGTGTACCGCTTAATTATCTTCCCACCGCATAAGCAGTGGAGGTTTTTTTGGTCATCACAGTCAATAAGGGACTCAAACTATAGGCAAGGTTTTGACTATAATGAGAACAGGATAATTAAACTCAGATATCTTTAAAATATTTTCAGTATACTTGTAAAATGTAAATATCACCAAAAAGAAATTAGAGATGTATGGGTGTCAAACAATACTTTAGAATTTTTAGAAGGAAGTAGAATATATACTAAGTGGTGATTTATACCATTTTAAGAAGTTTTCATTAAATAAGAATTGAGGCTAATGGAGTTAATTATTGAATTTTGGAAGTCGTTGTTACAAATAAAGATCTTTCTGGATTTCATTTTTTTTTGTTTGGCAATTAATTAAAAAAAAACATTATTTACTTGACTCTGCTTTTTGTGCTGAAACGTGTTGCATATCTTTCTTTTTTTTTCTTCAAAAGGACTGTAAAAATGAATGAAGCATGTTTTTAAAGATTTTCCTACATTGTTAGAGCAGTGTAAGTTTGTGTGACATAGAAGGGGAAGCTTTTCTGTAGAAAGAGTGCCATGCTGTAACCTTGCGCATAATTTTGTTTTGACTGAAATGCCTAATACATGACACTTTATGTTTGTTACTTCATATAAGAGTTGTTTTTCTTTTGCTTCTCGTCATCTTTACTTTTTTTGATGATACTAGAATTTTACGTCAGCCAGATTTAAAATAATTCATCTTTTTTTCTCATTGAAGACAGTTTGGTATATGGTTTGTCTATATGTGTTGCTAATTATTTGTCTTTGTCCCCTTAAATTTCTAGACAAGTAACAAGAATTGTCTATGTATTGTTTTCTCCATTCATGCTTAAAGCAGCTTATTTCCTTTTGAATTTCATTCTTCAAAACTTATCCTGTTCCATTTTCTTTAGAATGCATCTCGCCCTACTGCATGAATAAATGCAGTAACTCATCCTAATGTAAGTTTAGTGAGCTTCTCATCTCCATCCCGATTACAGCATGATGGTTAATCTTTTCCTTCTATTCCACTGTTGGTGATGAGATTATTGCTGGATTCGATCTTTCTCTGTTGTGTAAATTTTTTTTTTCTAAATCTTTTTTTTTTTTTTTTTTTGTATTTTCTGTTTTCTTCTCACATTTGCTCATTAGAGAGTGAAAATTCCTTATTTTAAATGTGTGAAATTCTTAATTGTGTGAAAGACTGCTCTCTTTCAAAACTGCTTTGTACAAAGAACTGGTCCTGTTGGAATATGAAAAACTCCACCACTTCTTCCAAAGACCAAAGCCTACTAGCCTTGACTATTAGCCTCGTTGCTGCATCCTTTTACCAAACCAGACAGCTCCCCTTCCTCTTTTTTATTTCTTATAGTTCCATGAAATAGCTCTTTATAATTCCACAAAATGCAGTTATCTTCCAGAATTTTAAAAGTTTCTTGTGCTTACCTTACGTAATTACCTGCAGGTAATTATATTTTCTTTCTCTTCTAGTTATTCTATAGTCATCTTGAATTTCAGTGTCCTTTTTAGTTCAGTGTTTTTGTCTGGATAACACATCATACCTGTGGTGAACATACAGCGTGCCCAATTACAACTAAGACAGAAATAAGCATATGTAGCTGTTTTAATTGTGTGGGTGATTATGTTTCCTGGTATAAGTCTAAAGTTACTGTGTTGCTTACAAGGTGCAACAGGGGCTTTCCGTGGCACTATGTGGGCCAATCTGACGTGGCTTCAGTTCCACTTGGAGTATGGTTTTCAGCTTGTTTAGCTGGAGAAGGCTCCAGGGAGACCTTCCTGTGTCCTTCCAGTACTTGAAGAGAGCTTATAAGCAGAAAGGGAAGTGGTTTTTTTCCAAAGTCTAATAGTAATAGGACAAGAGCAATGGCTTTAAAGTAAAAGAGGGAATTTAGGTTAGACATTAGGAAGAAATTTTTTACGCAGGGGGAGGTGAGGCAAGGGATCAGGCTGCCTTCTCCCTGGAGGTGTTCAAGGCCAGGTTGGGGGAGGCCCTGGGCAGCCTCAGCTGCTGGATGGAGCTTAGAGACAAGTGAAGCCTCATCCGCCTTTACACATTCTATGTTTGTACAGATTTCCTTGCACTCCAGGCACACTGTTTCAGCATAAGCCCATTTTTGTTTCATCTAGGGACAACTTGCTTTTCTAATCTCTTGTTTAGGCCTTCTAAAGCTTCCATTTGGATACCAATTGAAGATGCCATTAAGTTCAGAAAAAACACTTCACTTAGGTATCCTCGAGGGAAATTTGAAAGGAGAAACAATACCATGGGTAATCTTTCATGTAAAGAACAGGTAAAATAAAAGGATTTGGAGCATGAGGGTGCTATTAAACTTCACAAGAAAACAATTTTGGGATGAAAAAATAAAGGAAAAATATAGGTATGATAGGTATGTTGAGGCAAGCAAAACCAAAAAGTTTCTAGATGAACTGAATTATTGGGAAACATGAATTATAAAGGAGTTATTTATCACAAACTTTTACGAACCTTCTTAGTAACATATATTATTTTGTAAGTAAGCAGGAAGCCCAAGTTAAATGCAATTCTAAGTCACTGTTAACAGTTCTATAGGACCTTTTGGAAATAAGAAGAAAAAAAAGTAATGAAGATCACTTAAACACAGCATAATTAAGAATATGACCTAACAGTACAACAGCATTAATTTCGGGCAAGCAAATTTAGAGACTTTTGAGAAATAGTGTGAGAAAAGAAATAATAGGTGCTTATTTAAGGGGCTGCTGGAGAGTTGAAAAATAAACCATTGTTCATTATAATTGTTTTTAATAAAGCTATAATAGGAATGTGAGAGTCAGCAGTTGTTGAATGGTTTTTGAATTTAAAATATTCAGGCATTAAAGATTATCTTCTGTTATTATTTGTTTGTATTAATTAGATCTGAGTCTGAGGTGTTTATTTTTTCCTGTGATATTAAAATTGCGAGGGTCATGAAGCAGCTGATAAGAGCTTCTCATTGCTTCCTTGTCTGAAGTAAATTTTCTGAATTTTTTCCAAAGTTAAAGGAGGAATGCAAAAGAAAGGTTTGCAGTGAATTGAAGCTTCTAAATTTCAGGCTTGCATTGAATAAATAGAAAGAAAATAACCCCTCTCATTGCAGGATCTAGTTGAAAGAGAAAGGTGACTTTAATTTATAGAATCCTGATATAAAATGTCTTTTTTACCTGCTCAGTAGATAGAGATTGAATTAGAGATTGAATTCACTTATATTTTATACCTCATTTCTTCTGAGTATTACCACATGTGTGTCCAAGCAGTCTGGCTAGGATTCTAATGTGCAGCATTGATGTTAAGGGACTTTCTCAACACCTAGGGTTGTTCTTGACTGATGGGAACAAGTTAGATTAGGGCAGCTCTTTTATATGCTGAGAAGCCATCAGTTGCCATGAGGTTGTCTTTATCTCAGAATCTCCTAACTTCAGCTTCTGTAAGTGTTAGCACAGGTCATGACCACTTTAGTAGCTTCTATAAATCTGCTCAGGAAGAAATGTGCGCTTAAAAAGAACTAATTCACTGACAGTTCTCTCTTTCACTGTGGAGTAAACATCATCTTTGGAAGAATGATGAAGTGGTAAATATGAAGCTAAGCATTTTGGATATGCTAACATAATTCACATTTCAAACATTAATTTTTGGGGGAGAGAATGAGTATGCAGTATGCTTTCTTTGTGTTGGAATCCATTCAGATTACTTTTCTTAGATGTAAAAAGCTCCATTTATTTATTTATTTACTTACTTACTTACTTCTTACTTACTTACTTACTTACTTACTTACTTACTTACTTATTTTCTGTCATCACTGTTATTCTCATTTTGCAGCAAGGCTGTGTTCCCAGTGGTCAAACTAACTTTGAGCTTCATATTCAGGCACACTGCTTCATATTCTCAATTACAATAACTATCTGCTTTTATGTTGCCCTGTTGTTACTGACCCTTGAATAATTTCTTTTTTGCTGAGTTCCACTTTACTAATGAGCTTTCTGGAAGTTTAGGTTGCTTAATGACAGTGAAAGATATTTTAGGAACACCAGAGACTCAGGATTAACACGGCAGTGAATGCAAAGTCTGTAGTTATGGATATAGTTGTATTAAAGAATGATGTATTATGTCGGATGAGAAGTGAGATACAAATTGGATCTGTCATCATATCAGTCAGTAAACATACAGGAAACTGAAACATAGAAGCAGGGTTATGGCCTGTACAATTGTGAACTTCTCTATTCACCACCGCTGAAACCTCAGCTACAATATTATATCTGGTTTGGAGGTTTGTTGTATATTAGTTATAGATGTGCAGACAAAAGCAGGGACTCCAGAGATGGCTAACGACTACAGTTTAGAAACAAGGGATATGAAGAAATATTGCTTGTAAGTTGTTAAAGCCAAGGCAGAATCTTTGCTTAAAATATGTGTAGGAAAACTGGAAGAAGGAAGGGAATAATATATTCTGAATAATGTTGGTTCTTACAGGAGTATGTAATGGTTTATGTTTTTCAGGAAAGCGATGCAGGTTAGATGATGGGAAGATTTTTCTAACAGTGGGAATAATAAAACAGTAGAATTGATTTATTCTAGGGAGATTAGGTAGTCCTTATATAATCAGCTATTTCTTTGAGCAGGCAAGGCTAATGCACTATTTGCTAGCAAAGCTGATTGTTTCATAGAAAGGCAGAATGCTGTGAGTGGTCTCTGAAGGTTGTTTTCCTGCTTGTTCTGTACATACACTGACCAAAATGTCCATAGCACTTCTGTGGATAGAATCTAGCATTTAAACATTGCTATTAGTGTGATATCTTGCTTTTAAGGATGCCTTCCTAATGAAAATTAACACTTGAATCTATCACATCACAAATCTGTTATAGCCTAGCTAATAGCACGATTATCTGATCTCTCCTTTTACTAAGCAAGCCATCTGAAACAGCTCAAATGTGTGAGGTGGTTGGCTTTGTTTGTTTGTTTGTTTGTTTAAGAGGATGAATGCTAAGGAGTTGGTAACAAATATTTACCAAATTCATCTCCTTTGCAGTTTTATGCTGAAAATTCTTAAGGCAAATGTTGGAAGGATTTGCTTTTTTTCTCAATAAATTTTTATTGGAGAGAAAGCTAAATAATGGTTTATTAAAATAGCTTATTGCTGGTGATGATGCAGGAAATCCATATAGATTTTATAGTTTTCTGTGAGGTCATGAATTCCTTTATTCCTTTTATTGATCTGTGTGCTGTTTTGAATATGAAGTCCTTCATGTCCTTGGCCGTCTTTTTTTTTTTTTTCTATTGAAATCATTCAGGCAATAATAGTAACCAAAACCATTCCAGTTCAGTTCTCATTAGTTTTTATATAGGTTTTAAATATTATTCAATGTTCTGAAAACAACTTTCCGAACCAGCTTTCACCCAACTATTTTTAACAATTCTGGGGATGATGAATTACTAGATGACGTTTTAAGGCATTATCTATACTAATCAACTAAATGTCACCAGAGAATGCTATTGGTTATTGAAACTTAGTTGTCTGTAGTGCTAATTTGCTAGAAGAAACAATAATTCTAGGCATAGAATATTTTTTTAGTCTGTGCAGAATTCCCTAACAATTCCTAGACAGTTCAGGAGTTGGCGTGAACCAGTATTTGTTAATTGCAAATTCAGAATATGACAGAGGCAGATTGGTTTTTTAAGACAAGTCATAACGGTTACAAAATACATCTTCCCTTTTTCATTACAGGGAAGACAGAGCAATACATAACAGGGAATTTGGATACAAGCACATTGGTTTCAGCCGTTCAAAAGTTGAGTGTCTAGCAGACATCGCTGTATTTCCTGGGCTTGACATGTCAGGGCACTTTTGGAACTGTAGATGAGTACAGCAATGTTTGCTCCCATGCCAGGTGGCTCCAGATCTTTGCTCTCACCCTACCCAAGTTGTTTTGGCACGTAGTTTATATAAATGAGTACCAAAGTACTCAGAACATAAGTGAATCTCCAAAGAAATTACATGTTTTTATTACAGGGTAAGCTTTCTTTTTGCTTTAGCTGAGAAAGTTCTGTCCCCTGTCAACTCTCCATCAGCACACATCCGCTTTTCCCCACACTACTGCCAATGCAATAATGCTCAGGCTTGAGGCCAATTTATGTTAACAACTTGTTGCACAAGAAACTGTTCCAAGTAGTAGTTCTGATCTGGTTATGCAGAGTGAAGGGAACTGAAGCCAGATGAAGACATGTGAACTCTTCAATGCCTCTAATCCTTACTGGCAGAAATTAGTCCTGGATGTATTAGATTTATTAATATGATTTTAAATTCATAAATACAATTCTATTTCAAAAACCATATTTTTTTACATTCTTTATTAACACTGTTGATATAAAAACTTCCTAATACTTGATAGGATGCTTTTAGTGACACTTGACCTTGGCTGCAGGCAACTACATTAGCAGTCAAATGTATGAGGACAGTGTTTGAAGCACTATGTGTGATAGCTTCTACTTTATTTCTGATCTTAAAACTTGAGATTTTTTAAATGTTTTCACATATAGTTTGGGAATGAGAAAAAGAAATAGTTTTTTGCCTGATCGCTTTTACTTATTCAAAGATAAAATGGGTGAATTTTGAAATATTCTTTCAGAAATAATTAATGTCTAGTCCTTGTGAGTTACACTGATAGCTAACCTGAATAGAAGTTGGCAAGCTATTCTCATGTGGCTTCACGGCATGTTCACTGATAGATGTGTTTTTAATCATTTCATACCAAAAAAGAAGATTTCACTAGAGTAAATTGAAGATTAGAGTGAGACCTGATGAAGGCTAGTTTGTCTTAAATAATTCAGCAAACACTTAAAATGATCAATTCTGTATTCAGCTGATGATTTCACCTGTATGTTCACATTGAGGATAATTCAGAACCTATTAATGTTTTCACTGCTGTCTAGAAAATATCTTAGAATGTTTGAAGAGCTGTTCCTAACACTTACTGCTTGATCGCAGCCATTTCAGTTTGGTTGAAATCCTACAGTGGCAAAGTCTATCAGCACTGTGAGATATTTTAATTGTGTTAATTTCCATCTGTAGAATTTCTTTTGTAATGCTTACCTTCTTCTGCTGTCTTTCTTCACGTGTATGCTGCTTTTTCTTTTCAGTGCTCTCCATCAGCAATTTGAGCCTTCCCAAGAATGTTGTCAAAGATTGACTTAGCACTATACATCACCTGTGACAGTTAAAATATATACATGTCAAATTAAACCACTTAAATAGTTTGACTATAAAGGGAGAACATCCTTAACTCTTACAGTGTTGGTATCTTTTAATAGGCTTTTATAGGTGTCATTCTTCTATTCTGTGCTGTCAAAACTATTTTGAATACCTCTAGTGCAGCTAGCAAAATGTAAAGATAAGTAAAAAATAAATTGTGTTATGAAGTTATGATGTTACCTCAGATGTCTGGAAGTGGTGATTGTTTCATTTGGCAAGGGCATAGGCTCTCACAGTTTTCTTCTTGGCAGATCTCTCTACAACTTGACATCAGTGAGGTTATCTCTCTTGAATAGTCCTCATCTTTTGTCTCTAACTGATCAGTGATTCAATTGCAGATTCCTCTAAGTGTCTCAAGAACTTGTCTTGAATCTGATTTGATTCACACAGTGAAAATTTGTTTCATTTCACACAACATTACTGATAAAAATTGGTGTTGTATTGTTTAGCTTTATCAGATGTATGTTTCCCATTATGACCCAATGTAACTGAAAACTATCACGTGTTGGTAGACTGGATTTTCTTTTACCCATTGCATGGCAAAAGAAAGCAATGACAGTGCCTTCAAGTGGGATACAGATACTATGGAGCAATAGCATGTAATAAAGAAGGAAAATTGGCTTGTCCCTTCTAACAACCAGCACTAGCTCAAGAAAAGTGTGATCTCTATCCAGAGAGGTTCCTTTCTTCTCTACTAACCCTTAAAGGGTGAGGAGGGATCTAGGCTCCACCCCTTACAGTCACTCAGTTGCATTGCTCACACCTGAGCTCCCTTGGTTAGCAATGCCTTTTCACCTGGTGCTCAACCATTGGTTCAGGCTGTGACCTAGCAATTCCAGTGCACCAACCAGTTCCTGTTGCAGCGACCTTATGGAATATGCTATGGCAGTTTGACAGTATTCATACTTGGGAGTGGCAGTTTCCTAAGAACAGAATAATTTTTCTGTAAGAGCCCTTAACATTTGTCTGGAATCTTGGATCCAAGGAAGATGATATGAAAAGATGGTGTATTTTACTGTGAAATAATTTCTGAGCTTAGATGTTTTGACTTGACTATGAAATATAGACTGCATTTGAAATTGGAAAAAGAATAAAATCCTGAAAGATTGTAAGATTAATAGAAAAATGTTTTATACTTTAAAGAATATGGCATTAAACCACTAAATTTGGTGTGGATTATACTGTGTTTTTATCTCTCTGTTTATTTTCATGCCATCAGTAATCATGAAAGAATCAAAAAGAGTTATTCCCAAAGTAGACTTTCTACACTTGTTTCTTGAATGATACTGCTTTAAGACTGCCATTATACAGGAAAAGATAAACTTCTTTTTGACTTTGTTTTCACTCTCTTAGCTTTGAGGAATAGATTGCACGCCTTCAACTCAACTTGAAACCATGTCATCCAGGTGGCTGATGCCACCTGTATTGGTTGCAGCATTCCTTACTGCCTTCCAAAACATCCTTCCTGGCTTTGTGCAAAATCTCTTCCCATGCTAACAGTTTTTGATACCTGATATCTACATGTTTTACTATAGAGTTGCCATTTTATCAGTGCTGAAAAGTTTTAAAGCATCTAAACTTTGGTGCCTAAGAAGAACAGATACTTGAATTGGGCTTCAGGAGAATTTGTATTTGGGTTGGCAGCAGGGCACAATACTTCTGCTTCATTAAAAATGCCAACAGTCTTTGTGAAACTGATTTTCATGTTGTGATTTGGACATGTTAAGAAATGGTATTTTGTTTTGATGTGATCAGTAGAGGATCTTGATGTATAGATGCTGAACAACTTCAAGGTTTTTGGGAAGTTTTCACCTACATTAAGTGATCTATCCATGTGACTGGCTAACAGGGCATGTATGCTTAAAGAATCTTGAATCTAGTCAGTATCTTAGATCTTTGTAGCTTCAACTGGCTGTGCAGATATTTCATGTATTTCAGCTTCAGACTTTAGAGCTCAATGGAGCTGCATGTCCTTTGGGACTTGCTTTCTCTGTCACCATTTTGTAGAAGTGGGGGACTTTTCCTAATATATGCAAGCTGTCTTTCAATAGCATCTACATATGTGACATTTCAGGTCAAACTCTTTTTGCCACAGATTACCCATGTTTCCAAATGCACTAAGTAATGATATAGATAAATAATTTTAATTGACTATTGACAAGACTACAGAAGATTTGCAGCAGAATGCTTTTTCTTCCCACTACTGTTTTCATCATAGGCACATAATATCTTCCTGTCTAGGAAATCAACTCGGATGACTCGTTGAATCATTAGAGAAGATCACACTAAATAAGAATGTGCTAGAGATCTGTTTTTTTTTGTTGTTGTTGTCACATCAAGGACATCATAATCATCTGCTGTTGTGGGCTGTTATCACTGTATATTGCTTAAACCATTACAGTGTCAAATTCCACTTCTAAGTTGGAGTAAGTATGGTGGTTCAACCTCATAGAAAATACTACGTCTGCTGTCATGATTTTCAGATATTTCCATCGACACTATGATCACCTGCCCATATCTTCATGGCTTGTATATTGAGACACTAAAAGTAATAGCATTAGGAAGTATGAAGTACTTTTAGAACTAATTTATCAGATTTTTCCATCTGGAAGAGAGATCTATCCTGTTGACTTATAGAAACTTTTCTTCATTTGATTTGATATTATGTTATTCTAACTGAAATTACTCAATTACTTCTACACTTGACTTCTGGTATAAATATATTTATTTTTGTCATCTGCCTGAAATAGAGATTTTATAGGAGACCTTTCCTATGTTAAACTGTGACTTGATTTCCCATTAGGAAATCTTTTCATTCTGGTGATATCTGCTCCATATGTAGCTTTTAATGAAAATAGTTTTCTGATGGCTGTTACACCTGCTAAAAATAGAATTAATTTCAAAACTTCTCAGTCTTGGATGTTTCCTTTGTAGGGAAATGAGTCCTAATTCAAAAAAATGAGTCCTAACTCAACTCTGAGAAGGAAAAGCTGTGTCTCCATTCCATTTTGATTAAGTTGTCAGTAAATCTGTGCATCTGTGTATCTTCCATACCACAAACAAACAAAAAAGCCTTTCCGTGTCCAGACTGAATAACAGTCAACAATAACATTAAAAAAAAACACCTGTACATAATCTAGTAGTTTAGGATTTCATGTATTGTGAAGGCATTATTGGCTTCAACTTTGCCTTCAGAAAGGAGAATATGACTATCAGGAAGAAAGTCTTCCTGAATTTGTTGTATTGGTGGGGAAGCAAGGATAGGAAAAAAATGAGGGAAGACACGCATGGAAGCACTCAACACT